>NC_067198.1:1200000-1800000 GCF_000699445.3 Schistosoma haematobium | reverse complement strand
TGTTCTAAGATAGGGTTAGAGCTAACGATTGACAAGAAGCCTTTTCAACATGAATTCTGGGTTTGCCCCACACTGACTTGGGACATGATTCTCGGGGTCGACTTCATGTTAAAATACCAGGTCTCTAAACACATGAATAAGTCAGAAGCGAGTATTGATGGAGTTGTCGTGCAAATACAACACCATGAAATACCAACTAAGTCCGTAGCCCAGGTGGGAATTTCAGAAATTGTACGTCAGGTACAAGATAATAAAATAATAAGTGAAAAAGACCGTCGAGCAACCACTGATGTACTCCAACAATTTAGTTCCGTTTTCTCTGAGAATATCTCTGGAAATCGGACGACCACTGTACAGCACTCCATCTTCACAGGTGATCACATGCCATTACGTCAACCACCTCGCCGAGTACCAGTACATTACCAGCCTCAATTAGAATCAATGATAAAAGATATGCTAGAGAAAAAGATCATTGTAACATCTTCATCACCATGGGCATCGCCTATCGTTTTAGTGAAAAAGAAAGACTCTTCCCTACGACTATGCGTAGACTGCCGCTGCCTTAACGCTATAACTAAACGTGATTCTTTCCCACCTCCACGTATAGACGCTACATTAGATGCCAAGAAAGGCGCTCGTTGGTTCTCGACTTTAGACTTAGCATCAGGGTATTGGCAAGTGGAAGTCCGACCTCGAGATAGAAAAAAGACTGCATTCACAGTACCCAATGGTCTATATGAATTTCAAGTGATGTCGTTTGGGCTAACTAATGCCCCAGCCACTTTCCAACGATTAATGCAGACAGTTCTACACGGTCTCGTACCACACCACTGTTTAATTTACCTTGACGATATTATTGTGTATGGCAGAACGCCGGAACAGCATAATGCCAATTTGAAGGCAGTCCTACAACGAATTAAGCAGCATAACCTAAAAGTTAAACCATCTAAATGTCGACTATTGCAAAAAGAAGTGCTCTTTTTAGGGCATCGCATTACAGAAGATGGAGTAGCAACAGATCAGGGAAAAACGAGCGCCATTATTAACTGGCCACAACCGAAATCTGCCGAGGATGTTCGCAGCTTCCTGGGACTCGCTTCTTATTATAGACGTTTCGTACGCGATTTCGCATCCCTGGCAGCACCCCTACATCGCCTGACGCACAAAGGACGAACATTTTTGTGGACCACAGAATGTCAACAAGCATTTAGCACTTTGAAGTCGTGTCTTGCTGCTCCACCCATACTAGCTTTTCCGGACACTTCTGCTAAAGCGGGTGAGTTTGTACTCGATACAGATGCTAGTTCATCAGCTATTGGAGCAGTCCTGTCTCAAATAGCACTAGATGGACAGGAGCGGGTCATTGCTTACGCTAGTCGGCGGTTAGATAAGAGGGAGACAAGGTATTCTACGACGCGCCGAGAGATGCTGGCTTTGGTAAAATTTTCGCAACATTTTCGTCACTATCTCTTAGGACGACCCTTTCGTGTACGCACAGACCACCGTGCACTACAGTGGCTTCGTTCGTTCCGTGAACCGGAAGGTCAGGTAGCGCGCTGGCAGGAGAGGTTACAGGAGTTTGATTTTACTTGTGAATACCGACCCGGAAGCCGACACACAAACGCTGATTCTCTATCTCGTATACCTTATTCTCCTGATACCATTAGTGCCGTCCTTAGCACAGCCCCCGAGATCGACTGGCCGTCTCTTCAAGCAGAAGACCCAGATCTGCGATTTATTTATCAGAGGCAACCACATGGCAATAATAAACCATCTATGACAGAGTTAAAGGATCATTCCTTGGCGACGCGCCGTCTTTGTGCCAAGTGGGGCAGTCTAAGATTGTATGAAGACACGCTGTTTATATTCAGTGAATCAAAACAACCACTATTGATAGTACCACGTATACAAGTTCAGAATATTATGGAGCAGGTACACCGAGAACTGGGGCACTCAGGAAAACGGAAGACTGAACATGCTATCTGCCGAAGGTTTTGGTGGCCATCCATCCACGAAGACGTTGCAGAATTCTGCAAAAATTGTAGCACGTGCTATGCTATCAAGTCACCCCGACAAATACCCCGCGCACCCTTAGTTCCAATGACGACAGAAGGTCCGCATCAGCGAGTTGGCATCGATATTATGGGGCCACTCACAACGTCAAAGAACGGAAACCGTTATTTACTGGTTATGGTAGACTATTTCAGCAAATGGTGTGAAGCTGTGCCTATACCGCAACAAGATGCCCTCACAGTCACTCGGGCTTTCATTGATCATTGGGTATCCCGGTACGGCGCTCCCCTCTCACTCCATTCTGACCAAGGTTCAGCTTTTGAAAGTCATCTCGTCGCCCAGGTATGTCGATTATTGGGAATCCGGAAAACACACACTACCGCGTATCATCCAGAAGGTAACGGCTTAGTGGAAAGAACCAACAGGACTATCAAAGCTCTCCTTCAATCGTTTATCAATAAGTCGTCGACGGAATGTTGGGATGACGTGATACCACAATGTCTGTTAGCTTACCGCTCCTCAGTGCACGGATCTACAGGATTTTCACCGGCGACCCTACTTTTTGGGCATGAATTGCGCCTACCCGTTGAGCTGCAAATACCGCTGTTACCATGCGAGGTCCAAGATCATGTTGTATACATCCGTAATCTTCGCAGCCGCCTAGCCGACGCCTATCGCTTAGTGAAGATCAACCTACAAAATGCCAGCAAGCACCAAAAGGACGTGTACGATCGCAAGACGAACGGACCTGTGTATAAACCCGGAGATCGTGTGTGGCTGCACCGCCCTTTGGCTCCACCGGGGACATGCAGCAAGTTCCATCACCCTTGGCAAGGACCTTACGAAGTTGTGTTTATGCGGTCTCCCACTACATTCGTCTTACGTAACCTCCAACGACCCCAAGACGATGTTATAACAGTACACTACAATCAATTAAAGCCAGACAAGACAACGGTGCACTTAGATACCCCGTTTGTCAACCCCCCGACTGCCGTCAGCCATTATGAAGTGCCACCAGAAGGAGGGGTAGCATACCCATGTCCAGCACCAGGCACTGAGGACAGTGCCTCATGAAGAGGGGGGATAGTGTAACAGTGTCGAAAATCATTACGTGTAACTTTATTAATGCAGGTTTGTTTTCCTTATTGCAGGACAACAGAAAGTGAACGTATTGGAAGAAGAAGAACAAGGCTTGCGCAAACTAAACCTGCTGGATAATGAGTAAAACTATTTTGTAACAGACTTCTCTTTTTGTACAAAAACCGCGTATTTCAAATTCTAATATATCTCTGTTGTGCTCGCACGCCGTGTTCTCACTTGAGTGGCATCTGCCAGTCCTGACTGTTGTGTTGTGTTTCAGATTGCTCCTGCCTGCAGGTAAACGCTAAGAATACGTGCTACAGTATTTAGAATTCGAAATCAAGCATTCAACCAGTATAAAGGTATCATTAGTTCATTCAAACACCACAGGTCAGCATTGATTTCAAAGACTTACAGGAATATTTATTTTGGGGACTTATTTAACGCTACACACCGATGGTTTCCTAAATAAAAGGGTGCAAGTACTGCAGTCGAATTGATTCACTTAGTAATACTGTTTTCCTCATTAAGCGGTAGACGCAGAGACCTAGAACCGCGCTGCAATAACAAGAAGTGGGTTGAGGGAATTTAGTCATTTTTTATCAGCTCATCACAATCATATTAAGTATTGGAATGTGCCTCCCGAGGAATTAGCATTCGTCTGATCAATGAATCTTCTTAGATAAAACCTGGTGTCCAAATAGATAATAAGTGAGAGATTTAAGACTGATCAGCAAATCTACTAATTATACCATTTACGTAAAAAATTATTGACTTTGACTAACGACCGGTAGCCCTTCTTTCTATACCCTCAAAAATTATGGAGTCCCTGATATGCGATGATATACACGATTATTTTTTAACCTCAAACTTCTTTTCACCCCAACAGTACGGTTTCAGGAAGGGTCATTCTTGTACAACCAACCTGCTGACTGTGGTGGGTAGATGAACAACTATCCTCGATCGCAAGGGGAAGGTTGCTGCCATTTACCTAGACCTATCAAAAGCTTTTGATAGGGTCAACCATACATGTCGCATCAATAAGCTCGAACGATTGGGTATCAGACCACCTCTAATTGATTGGCTCATTTCATATCTAAAAAATCGACAGTTTGAGGTCAGGGTTAACTTCACTTTCTCTCAGGCTATGGAATGTTCTAGTGGGGTTCCCCAGGGTTCACTGCTAGAACCTCTTCTTTTCTTGATTTGCATGAACGATCTTACACAACAGGTATCGTCTGACCCATTACTTTTTACTGATGATGTGAAACTTTGGAGAGAGATACTCAACCAAGAGGATATACTAGCACTTGAGGAGGATCTGACTCGACTTCAAAGTTGATCAGATGACAACGGACATACCTTTAACACTTCAAAGTGTAAAGTAGTCCATCTGAGACATATTGCAGACTACAGTTACAACTTAGGAAACCCTCTCTATCCTAGGTTGAAAAAAATTTAGGAGTGCTGGTGCCCTACGACTTGAAGTCTTACGCAGTGACAAAAACGCCTTTCGAGCAAACTTTGCAATAGTAACAATGAAGCGCATTGTCGTCCAGCTTGACGCTAGAACTTTCCACATGATCTTCAACAGCTTTATTCGACCCCATTTGGAGTACGGAAACAGTATTTCCTTCCCCACTCCAAAAGGATAGGGACACGAACGAGCCGCGAAATCAGTTCGAGGACTCAAATCTAAACCTTACGAAGAACGCCTCCATTCACTAGACCTTTACCCATTAGAGTATAGGCGTCTTAGAGGTGGTTTATTAATGGCTTATAGTATTCTTAACACTTCTGGACATCCTCTTAAACACCTACCTAAGCTTAGTTCGAATAATAACCTAAGAGGTAACACCCAGAAACTGGAAACACAACATAGCAAGACAGAATGTAGACACAACTTCAATCCCAAAGAGTTGTTAAATGCTGGAATTCGTTGCCGGCTGAGCTAGTCCAAGCGACTTCCCAGGAGTCCTTTAAGAGGTAACTTGACCTATTCTTAAGGACTAAGGATAATATCTTACTATGATTTACCTATTTATTTTTCCTCTATTATCGTTAATATACCTAGGTTCCTGCCTGGAGGTATTGGTGATCCACTGCTACTAGACACGGAAGCCCGTTGAGCGAAAGCTTCTTCTATTCCGTCCATAACCTTTTGAACCATTTGTATATTGGACAACTACAGTGCTAACTTTGGGTTTTGTGCGCTACCTTGTTGTGTTATGGATTCCTATGATGTTATAACAAACCAACCTGTCGTTATAGATATAGTGAGTAAAACCAGTTTTTATGATAATCTCTACCCCTCCTATTTATTAACTAATTTTGACCTAATGGATATCTGGTTGGTAGTTAAGGTGAAGTTAATCCCACTGTTACTACGTAGAATTTACATTCAAGTTAAAAAAGCACATACTCTTCCTAGCCAAATTATCAGTGTATAAACAACAGTTCTTACCAGCAAAGTCTGATCCATAATGTTCGAAATAACCATCTAACTTAGCGATTAGTTTGATGTAAAGTACATCAATGAGTAAGCCACACGCAGCCATAACGACGATTGTTAATATCCAAGAATCAAAATTGCATGAAGCCGGTTTATATTCTTCCCCAAAACTTTCACGATTGAAGGAGGTAACCATTTTTCTAAGCTTACGATTTTCCGCAACATATTTTCAGTTTGTGCTTCATGTAATGCAAATTTACGGCAGAATCACAACAAAAATATAACCCTCAGAAGCCCTTTATGTTAAGAGTTTCGTGTGCAGCAGTTTTGAGCTTCTAGTCAATGAGTCCTCCAAAATTGGACTTACAACTTTCACGTTTTGCAGTTATTGTTGTACTAATTCTTTGTGAAAAGTAGTAAGCATGTATATGTCTTCACAAAAGTCCCTGTTAACATCCACTGTTAAAATTACTATTTGCGACCAAACACCAATGAACCATAAATAGTTGTCACTTGCATGTCATAAGTAAAAACAAGCCAGACATGGATCACCAGCCTAGCGAGTAGTGCCATCAATATACATGTAATAAATCAGAAATTATACGTAGAAGCTTGACTCCTTATAAATCTCTAAACCTCAAAGTATAACTTCCATTCTAATAGCTGACCTGTACCGTTTTATTTCACAAACTTCTGCTTAGTGACTAGATACTGAAAAGTTGACATTCCGAGACTGGTTGTGTCAGCATAATTAAGGAGACGTATTCTGAATAAGACCATGGTTTTCTAACCAGCTATGACTTGCATTTAGTTTCAGATATTTACCTATAAGTATTAAATCAGGATCCACTATTTACCACTGAATACCAGTCTTTTAGTGATCCATTTCAAAGACATCATTATAAATTGTGCGTTTAGCTGATAAGAGGGCAAGTTTATTGTCTTCATAGGACAGAAATGACTTAATGTTAATTTAAATACACAATGCTTAATTGTTGTATCAACGGTGTGTACATTGTAATTTAGTAAAGCCTCGTTCCCTTTAGTTCGTTGGGAATTAACTTCCAGGAAAATTATCCCATTATAATTGCAATGGATTATTGTCAGTCAGTCACAACGTAGAATTTGGTATGTATGTACATCGGCTCAAGTCACCGTACCTTACTAGCATAGTGAGATGAAATTTTAAGACCGAATCCCAGAATAGTAGAGAATTATATGTAATTTTATGGTGTTCAAATATCCACGGAGTTTATTTTTGATTACTAAGTTGTCCATCAAGGCCAGCTCGTTTGGTAGTCAACAAGTATCGATAACACAGAAGCTATGCGAAGTTGTTTAAGGGATTGTTTGTGCCTCTGCCCCAGAGGGGAATTGATCTCAAGTTATTTAGTCTTTAATTTAATACTAAATGACCGATTGAAAAGCTTAAACAATTCATAAGTCACCTTACGAATACTTACACCTTTTGGTTTAATTAATTTGTAACACCTGATTCCTTACGTGTAATCTGTTTTCGTTTACTATTCTTGGTCAGAAAATTCTTCGAGTCGTTTTTAAAGTGACTGAAGTAAAGTGGTCTTAGCATTTTATATGTCAAACTAAGGGACTCACTGACAAACTTCATTCTTTCTATAATTTTTAGAACACTTCGAAAAGGTATTTTCACTCATTCAAATTAAGGTAGGAGCCATACGATTAGCTTTTATTTTCTTAAATCACACAATATTAGAACTAATTAATCAGTCATAAGAGCTTTTCTTAAACTTTTTCCCACAATTCTTGTGAGAACTAAGGATAATATCCCGTTGCTCGGAATAAAGCAGGTGTGATGGTGTTCAACCTAGATTTTAAATAGTTCAGCATATTGACGAAAATAGTTGTAAAAAGGTAAGTTATTGTAGGTTTGCTCTATTCTCAAACGAATGCAATCCTCAGATCCTAGATCAAAAAACCACTCTGGTGTGGTACGCTAACTCGAGCAACAAATACAACACGTTTCTCGTGGTACCGTTCTACCCAAAAGACCTTCGGTGGCAACTCGATCAACGATCGCTTCCTGTTGTGCCAACCCTTTCGTCCTACAGTCGCACATCTGCCGATCAGTCCCACGAACAAAATCGCTACGTATCAAAAGAGAAATCCCTTTCTAGCAAGGGGCTCCTGTAGTGACCTCCGTTTATGAAAAGAATGTAATTGGTATAATAGAAACAATTATTATTATAACCAATTGTACCAGTAATTGTTTTACTGTACCTCTTTTTTTAAGTGTACTAAAAACACACATTCTTCCGTTGTTTTTGGCGTTTCACGAACTCGGTTACGCTCAGTAATCCCACTTGTATACTTTGGCACGATCTCGGTATTATTTCGATACCACGAGATCGCCAACAAATACATCCTACTACAACATCCAATTACTTTCTGATATTTGGCCTACGGAGGGATCTAACCTAGTAACTGCCATGGAGTCTTCCTGTAGTGGTGATCACAGTCAACCGCGACTCGACGCCTACTACATCTGGTGAGCCAAAACTGCGAACACATTTAAACCGCTAGAAAACCTCCCAAAGAACACTGTCACGGCGAGTCTATTATCTATCTATCCACTCTTGTTGCACATTTTCGTATTGATATTTTTCAATATATAAAATCCGGGCAACAACTTGATATGGTGGATAACGATAAGAGTGGTATTAATATAATAGACTCCGAGGTACAGGTCATCAATTTCCGACCTGTCTCTTTTATTCCCCATGATCCAGAAGTTTGGTTCGCGGCTCTGGAGTCTTAATTTGAGATCCGCCGCATAACGAATCAACGGCAGAAATATGCTTACGCTCTGAAAACGTCACCCGGGGATCACATCACTGCTGTTCGTATTTTTTTATTTGAACACATGAATATTGGTACAAGAGGGCACCAAATATATATGCGCCACACTTTGTGTGAGGGCTGTGGTACTGCCCGGGTGCTCAGACCAAAACAGGTGGTTTTCTTGGGGGGCCACACCCCGAGCCTTTGATCTAAAGGTCTAACCCACAAGGCAGTAGAGCATCGTGAGGAGATGGAGTCCCATGGTAGCCGGCGACCAACGATTGGTTCATATGCCATTTGTTCCCCCAGGATACTGGAGCCTATGTGCACCATTGATTTGGTTTGGGATCCGGTTAAAGGGCCGGACATTCATTTTTCGTAAACAACACCCCCGCCACGAGAAAGCAGTGAGTAGGACTTCCCTTGCAGAGGCTGTGTACGCGTGGTCGTGTAAGAGCATTTCAAGAGGGAGGACAGGCCCACCCCACTTTCGGCCATACCAGGGCATTTGGGGGCTGTTCGTAAGATTGTCCTCAACCCGAATGTACCTAACGTTTATGATCGTCTCAACGAGGCGATCCTCAGACATTTCCTCCCATCGAGGGAGGAACGCTCGAGGACACTATTAGCACGTTACCTCCTGGGTGACGCTAAACCGAGCCATCACCTCACGCGCCTGCAATCTCTCATAGGACCTACGACAGCGGATTCCGAAATCGTTAAAGAATTATGGCTTGAACCTCTTCCAGTACATATACAACCAACGATTACGGCTCTGCTCGAGGATACACCACTTAACCAGGTGGCCCTTATAGTAGATAAGATACTGGCAAGGACTAGCACCCGAGACGACTATATAGTTGCCTCAACATCACGCTCGAACGTAGATCTCGACGCTAGTCGCCTTTCGGCTCAGGGTGATAGGGGTAGCTGTATTCATACCCGTCTCAATTTTCGAAACAGCTCCAATATACCAGGACCTTGCGTCCCCGAGTCAGGTCACGCTCCCGTAAAGCCGACTTCCATGGGACTGCATCTCCTTACGATGCTCCACTGCCTTGTGGATTAGACCTTCAGGTCGAAGGCTCGGGGAGTGGCCCCCTAAGAAAACCACCTGCTTCGGTTTGGGCACCCAGGCAGTATCACAGCCCTATTATTTTATTTATTTATTTTAACACAGATATTGGTACAAGGAGGCACCAAATACATATGCGCTACACAAATCTCGTTCGATATGTGTGAGGGCCCTCATAGATATCGAATGAGATTTGTGTGGCGCATATGTATTTGGTGCCTCCTTGTACCAATATCTGTGTTAAATAATAAATAAATAAAGCCGTAACTACTCGCCCTAAGCGGGCATCTCCCAAGCCACGCCAAAAAGATGGCTTCAGAAATGAGTACGGGTTGGTTCTGGTTCCGTCGTGCCTTCGGGTCCGGTGCCCACCGCTGTCGAGACCCCTGCTCATACAAGGCGGGAAACTCCCAAACCGGCGAGTAAATGTGGCCGAACTCGCCTGCCCTTCGCCTCAGGTTGGCCGTTTATTTTGTGTGCACGATTATCGCACTAACGCTAGGTACCTAGTAGATACATGTTCCCAAGTTTCTGTCGTACCTATCGGTAACAGTAAGTCTGAAGCTACGATGCTTCGACTACGCGCTGCGGATGACTCAGTCATTCCTACCTATGGTACACGACAGCTTACGGTCAACCTGGGCAACCGACGACAGTATCCTTGGGCGTTCATCATTGCCGATGTTCCCACAGCCATGCTCGTGTAACGTGCGAACCATATGAGATGGTAAGGCCCAGCGACTGTGAGAAGGACGAATAATACCAGTAGCTTGTAAATTGTCAAACTCACGTTTAGCGAAAGCTAATTTGTCCGGTGCGCAAAGGATGGCGTTAGTTGGAGACCATACGGCGACTACAGAGCATTAAACGTAGTTACACGTTTTGATATCTAACCCATCCCCCACATACACGACATCACTCAAGGGCATGACTACTTTTTTTAGGATCGATCTGGTACGAGCATATCATCAGATCCCAGTCGCTCTTGAAGATATCGAGAAAACCGCTATCACGACTCCTATCGACCTGTTTGAGTTTCTACGAATGCCATTTGGATTACGGAATGCTAGTAGCTAGTAAATTGTCAAACTCACGTTTAGAGAAAGCTAATTTGTCCGGTGCCAGTCGGCGAGGTTTTGTCATGACTGGGGGTCCGCGGGTGACTATGTGGTATACCACACGTTGGACACGTACCCACCACCCCGCTTGGGTGGAAAAAAGGGCAAAAGAACCAGAAGGAAACACTAAGGAGTGAGATCTTTCGATTTAAAGATTGTGTGAGGAAACGTGCAGGCTACTTATTAAGGCTTTCAAAGGAATGAGAATTATTAATTAGCTTATACCTATTCACTTTCCAGCTCTTCTTGACATATTTGGATTTCTTTTGTATCATCGTTTTTATGTGTGGTGTTCAGTTGTGTAGTAATTTGACTCTTCACACCTTGTCCAAGTAAGAAAAAATACCCAAAAACATTCTTATTCAAATAACATCATTTTCAACTCAGAATGCTTGTCTTACATCAGTACGACAAAACTCAGTGTTGAACTGCACTATATTCTTATCCTTGGATTAAAAACCAACAGTTTACACAGCTCTGTATTGTCCATGTCAATTAAATCGGATAAGTGACCTCCATCATCACAAAAATCACTCGACATTTGATCAATAACAAACTTAAAACCCACTTTTTTGTAACTTTTACCAGTAAGAACATTATTGCTCTATTAATTGAAGCTGTTAAATAGAAGACCTATATATTGACTATTACTCTGATTAACAATTTAATTTGCATTAGAATTCGTAACAAATCTAATCTATCTTCTTCGATCAGTACCACATATTTCAGTAATTGACCACCACCTATATGTGTTTCATATTATCTAAAAGTTCACGTTGAACTTTTATTATTTCTCTACTTTTAGGGTACAGGTATATTGAAAGCAGGTTTCGCAGGTGATCAAGTACCAAAGTACCGATTTCCAAATTAGTAAGTTAATTGGTTGGTTTACATCTAATGTCCCCCCCTTCCCTCTTTAAAGTATTGGCCGTCCAAAACATGTTAGAGTTATGGCAGGTGCTCTTGAAGGTGATGATTTTATTGGTCCTAAAGCAGAGGAACATCGTGGTTTATTAAGTATACGATATCCTATTGAACATGGTATTATTCGTGACTGGAATGATATGGAACGTATTTGGGCTTATATATATGGCAAAGATCAATTGATGGTCAATAGTGAAGAACATCCAGTTTTATTGACAGAAGCTCCACATAATCCAAAAAGAAATAGAGAGAAAATGGCAGAAATATTCTTTGAAACTTTTAGTGTACCTGCGCTTTACATTTCAATGCAAGCGGTATTAAGTTTGTAAGTCATCGATTTTATATAGACGATTATATGATACATTGTTTCTCTAACTATAATTGCTTACGTCCGTAATTATTTTGAATTGTAGTAGTTTCCTTAAAAATAACTACCAACGATATCAAACTTAAATAGAATTTTCTAAACTTGATTTTTGTAGACTGTAACCTAGTTTTAATATCATCTCACGAGACTTCAAGGCAAAAGTGGTACCAAATGATCAGGTCCCTATTACCAGTCCTTTACTTTTAGTCATTGTCAAAATTAACCGACAAGAAAGATGTATTTTCACTACTTATTCCCACTCTTTGAAGAATTACAGCTCTGATACAGTAAAGAACGAGTTTTATTGCCAATAAAGTGATTTTTACTACAAAACTCATTCGAAAAATATTGTGGTTCCAGTTGCAGACTTGAATATCCAGACTGGGTGTTCGAATATATATTTATTAATTATTATTTATTTAAACATATAAACATTGGTACAAAGGTACACTGAATACATATGCTTTA
This sequence comes from Schistosoma haematobium, assembly GCF_000699445.3. Taxonomy (NCBI): domain Eukaryota; kingdom Metazoa; phylum Platyhelminthes; class Trematoda; order Strigeidida; family Schistosomatidae; genus Schistosoma; species Schistosoma haematobium. The sequence continues at coordinate 1,787,686 of NC_067198.1, read as the reverse complement.
CATAAGTCACTTGATTTGTGTGTGGGGTGTGATACTGCTCGGGTGCCCAAACCGAAGCAGGTGGTTTTCTTAGGAGGTCACTCCCCGGACCTTTGACCTAAAGGTCTAATCCACAAGGCAGTGGAGCATCGTAAGGAGATGCAATCCCATGGTAGCCAGTGACCAACAATAGGCTCATACGCCATCTGTTCCCTCAAGACCCTGGAGCCCATGTGTACCATTGGTTTGTAATCACGGTTCTCCAACTCCCGGTTAAAGAGCCAGACACTCGCTTTTCATCCTCTAAATCTGGTAAACGACGCTCTCGACGCGAGAAGGCAGTGAGTGGGACTTCCCCAACAGTGGCTGTATACCCGTGAGTATGTGAGAGCTGACTCTCCCCACCCTCGACCATACCAGGGCATTTGGGGGTGAATACATACTCAGTTTGGAACCACACTCTAGGTCCAAGAACTAGTGATACTACCTGACCGCTTAAACTGAGATGGATCAAGTAACACAATTTAGACTTGAGATTTATTGGTTGAAAGTCAAGTACTTCAATCACTAAGTCTAAGCCATGACTCCAGTATTAAGTGTTGACTTGGTACTTTGTGTGCCCAAAGTGTGACCGACCAATCCAACTCGGTAATTAAATAAAAATCCGCTTATTAAATTGTTCAATTATGTAGATAAAATGAGATTTCACTGCTTCAGTCAGTTTCAATACTATTGTAGGTGGAAGAGTCCTTGCTATCCCTTGATTATTACTGAATATGTTTATCAATTCAACTCAGTAGCTAAGTTAATATGCTACTTGACTTTCAACCAAACTTTTAAAGCACTTAATCTACAATCACTGTGTTGTAGATTAATTACATTAACCACCCTAAATACCACCACGCCTAAAGCTATTAACAAAATAAGTATCTATTTGGCATACCCAGGTTTTTATCGACTATTCGTCTGTAATAAATACATGGCTAATTACCTGTTAAAATTAATTAAATTCTTTATGATTTATAGAGGTGAGGCACAGATTAACTTATCTTTTTTTCAATAGTTGAGACCATGAGTCACTTCAACTAGTTGAAGTTAGACATTAACACCGTTGGATGCCGGCAAGTTCAGTGGTCTAGTGGTTAAGCGCTCACACGCGAGACCGATAGGTCCTGGGTTCGAATCCCGAGAGGCAGGGTCGTGCATGCGCACTGCCAAGGAGTCCCACAATAGGACGAAACGGCCATTCAGTGCTTCCAGGTTTTCCATGGCGGTCTAGCTTGAATTGACTCTTGATCTCAACTATTGAAATTACTACAATCTCTACAAAACCCCTTCTGATACTTATCTTTTTTCTCGTTTTAAAAACATAAAAATCAGATATTCCACTGGACGAACTACAGGTGTTGTATTAGATTCGGGTGATGGTGTAACTCATGCTGTACCTATCTATGAAGGTTATGCTCTTCCACATGCTATTGAACGTACAGATTTAGCTGGTCGAGATGTAACACGTTTTTTACGTTTATTATTACGTAAAGAAGGTGCTGACTTTCATACAACATCAGAATTTGAAATTGTTCGCCAAATAAAGGTAAATAAGTTAATGGATGTTTAACTGTAGAAAATTAGTTTCTTATTCTGTCAAGTGATTTTATGAGTGTTGTATATGGTTCAATAGAGAGATCTGTTTTACAATTTTAATAATTAATCAGAGCTGTCTTTCATGAAAGACCGGTGTCGGACGAGGCTGCTTACTCTCCCCCTTTCCCTTATTTCTGATGGTTGACTGAATTATGAATATCTTCACAACTCAGGGGTAGCTTGGAATACAATGGACAGGTCGGATGCAACTAGACAATTTGAACTTGATAGATGAATCAGCTCTTCTATTCTATACACACGAACATATGCGGATGAAGACAACCAGTGTAACAGCAATCTCTGCATCAGTAGTCCTCAATATGCGTAAGGGAAAAGCCAAGATCATCAAATACAGCACGGAGAGCACCAAGTTAATCACACTTGATGGAGAAACTCTGGAAGACGTGGAAACTTTCACGTATCTAGTCAGTATCATCGGTGAACAGGGAGGGTCTGATGCAGATTTGAAGGCAAAGACTGGCAAGTAAGGGTGGCATTCCTACAGTTGAAGAACATATGGAACTCAAAACAACTGTCACAATCTTCAATATGAACGTCAAGACAGTTCTACTGTAAGGAGCTGAAACTTCGAGAACTACCACGACTATAATCAAAAAATGTACAAGTATTTATGAACATTTGTCTACACAAAACACTCGATGTCTGTTGACCGGATACTATTACCGACAGCCTACTATGTGATAGAATAAACCAGCTTCCAACTAAAGAGGAAATTAGGAAAAGACGTTGGAAGTGGATAGGATACACATTGAGGAAATCATCAAACTGTATCACGAAGCAAGTGATAACTTAGAATCCTAAAGGCATACGGAAAAGATGAAGATCAAAGAACACACTGCATCGAGAATTGGAAATGGATGAATAGCAACTGGAAACAACTGAAAAGGATTGTCCAGAATAGAGTTGGATGGAGAATGGTGGTGGGCGACCTATGCTCCTCCACGAGGGTTAACAGACGTAGGTAAGTAAATCCTTTCATGAAGAAATGATAGACAACAACGAATGTGTATGATTATGATATTTTACAGAATATGCAAATACTGCGATTAATTTCAAGGACCAGAGCATGAAGACAGCTAAAATGTCGTTTTATATGTAAGAAAAAAATTTATATCAATAGAATGCTGGATAGTTTATTGATAAGGTGACTTAAATCATTATTGATCCCTAGTTGGCGTTAAATATTTCCTAAAGCAATCCTATTTTGTAATTGAATTATTTATTTATTTATTTAAACACATAAACATTGGTACAAGGAGGCACCAAATAGATGTGCGCCACTTAAGTCACTTGATTTGTATGAGGACTGGGATACTACTGCCTGGGTGCCCAAACCAAAGCAGGCAGTTTTCTTAGGGGGTCACATCCAGAACCTTCAACTTAAAGGTCTAATCCACAAGGCAGTAGAACAATGTAAGGAGATGCAGTCCCATGGTAATTGAATTAATTGGACAACATTGATGTTCATAACAAGTTTACTACATCGTTTATAGGAAATGAGACTTAGTATGTACTTTATAATAAATGGATTTATATGACAATCATTCGTATAACAATCAAATCAGTATATAGATTTTTGATTAAATTGAATGTATAATTCAAATAAACAACTACGCATATTTTAACAAAAAATTTACTCCAATGAAACTTTACAATGAATCATCTGAATTAGTAAAAAGTAATGAATAGAATTATTTACATATTTATTATTATTTTATTTGAACAAGGGGGCATCAGATACATATGCACCACACAAATCTGACGAGATTTGTGTGAGGGCTGTAATACTGCCCGGGTGCCCAAACCGAAACAGATGGTTTTCTTAGGGAGGCACACCCGGAGCCTTCGACCTGGAGGTCTAGTCCACAAGACAGTGGAGCAACGTCAGGAGATACAGTCCCATGGTAACCGGTGACTAGCAGTAGGTTCATACGCAATTTGTTTCCTCAGGATCCTGGAGCCAGCCCATGTGCACCGCTGGTTTGAAATCAGGGTTTCCCAACTCCCCTAGGTGGACCCTCTGTGTCCACCAACCAGGTTAAAGCGCCGGAATTTCAATTTCGTAAACAACACAATGAGTAGGACTTCCCTGTCAGAGGCTATATACGCGTGTCCATGTGAGAGCATTTGAAGAAGGAGATCTGACTCTCCCCACTCTCGATCGTACCAGGGTATTTGGGGGCCATAAGGTATGTGTATCGTTTAGGCGAATAATATGTGAGTGTTAAAAATGATTCAACGATTACCACTATTGATAAGAGAAAAGGCTGAATAAGGTTTTTCTTTCCCGATCTTCACTTATTTAGGTTATATCAATCTACTAGAAGATATAAACACCATGTTCAGTTCATTTTGTATTGTTTGTTTGAATCTTCCCATTGATGTTTAGGATTGCGATCGATCAGTCTCTTATTGGCATATGTGCATCTTGTGAGGATTGCCTTCGTTCTATTTTAGACTTGTCAGCCGAATTTAACTGCATACTTATGACTTAAGGCAATCCACTTAGGATGTACATATGCCAATAAGAAACTGATTGATTGCAGTCCTGAACACCGATGAGAAGATTCAAACAAACAATATCAAGTGAATTTAAACTTCACCTCATTTCACAAGCAAGTGGCTATCTGAACTCAGTAGCTAAGTGAATAACACGGTGGCGTTTGAAGCGAACGGTACTAGGTTCGAGTCATGGAGTGAACATCAACTCTGAGATGCAGGTACATCCAGCTGTGACGAGTCCCAAATAGGACGAAGTGACGCACGTCCTGGATTCCACTGCTAGCCACTATCCATCTTTGCCTATAATCATATTCAGTGTTATGAACAGACCTAGTCTAAGACGATAGCAGAAATTCCTAAGTTTCATTGATTCTTCCTAGTTGATATAAGTTCGTGACATGAAGTATTTTAAAAAAGCGTTTGAATAAATTTACATTAAAGAAATACTCCGCAACTAAACTACTTTTTATAACGATAACTAAGTATCACAAGAGGTTTTTATGGATATTATAGTAATTTCAATAGTTGAAACTTTTATTATTATTATTATTATTATTATTATTATTATTATTATTATTATTATTAGTGGAAGCACTGGACGACCGTTTCGTCATAGTATAGAACTCCTCAGCAGTTCACATCCACGATCCAGCCTCGCGAGATTCAAACTGAGGACCTATCGGTCTTGCGCTCGAAATTGAGCAACATATCCATCATTGTCTTCAGTGAGTTACTATCTCACAGTAGTTAAATCTTTTAATTTCCAACCAGTGAGTCATACATTCAAGTCGGTCTGTATTTACTTCGGTTTGGAGTAAGGAAAGATACATCAAATGTAACTCATAGTCAAGAATACTAACATGTACATCTACATAATTTATTTAATTCTCTCTTCACTTTTCTTTTCTTAATTTTTGATAATAATTAGGAACGTGCATGTTTTATCAGTTTAAATCCAAGTAAAGTTGAAGCAATGGAAGCATTAGCTTCATATCCATTACCAGATGGTTCTACATTAGAAATTGGTCCAGCACGTTTTCGTGCACCAGAATTATTATTTCGACCAGATTTAATGGGTCAAGAATATTTTGGTATTCATCAAGTAAATTTGATTTATAATGAATTTTTTCTATTAATTTATACTTTTTACACCATTAATGGTAGTATCCGTTTAGTTAACTCTTTATAAGTATTTCATGTTTCTTACCCTTATAGTTTGTATGAGTATTATTAATTTAAAACAGTGTAAATATGTAACCATGTTACGTTCTAAGAGATGACGATATCACCTAAACCGGTGAACGGAAGGAATGGTCAGCAACACAATAGGACAAGTTAGACTCTCCCAATGATCCCCAGCTTTGCTAACTAGAGGGAGAAGATCAGATTCAGCCAAGGGAAATGTATATTCCACGAACAGTCGGAAGCACAAACGAACAAGTACACAACTAATGTGTATATATATATATACAGTACTACAGTATTCTTGAAAAGCGTCACAAGATAGCGCAGTAAAAGAGCAAACAAACCAATCGTATTTAAGATCCTTCCACGTTGGAAATACAAACTGAGGGTAGAAATGGGCGCTTTTATTGCAAAAATGAAACATTTACCAAATGAGTTCTGAGGATCTAGCATCCCTAACAAGTCATTCAAAATGAAAGGAATCCAAAAGATACTAAAATGAAACAATCGCCAAAGGCTTCGTGTTTATTATTAATGGTTATCCCAGCCTAAGTCAATTAGTGATATGTAACTTAATATTCAATAATCTCTACAACACTCTATGATTACTAAAAAGAAGTATAATACATAATTAATTCACATTGGTAAACTTAGCAAAAATCAAAATATTCAATTCAATACTACTCTCATATCATATGATCCATGATTGTTTTAAAAAAGATAATACTATTAGATACCTTTGTGTACCACTTTAACATTCCATCATGGATATGATGTAACCATTAAGCGAATAATTTCAGTATTAAGATCCATTGATTGATTGTATATACTCTTATCGGTATGTATGGTTCAATACCTTCTATGATGTAAAATCTAGGTTATGTGTTACGAACAATTTAAATGATGTCTCCATTCAGGAAGTTGATATAGTGAACCAATTAGAAGTAGCTGAATGTAAAAGTCAATTTTGCTAAATAACAAATAAATTCCATTAGCTGAGAAATGGATTGATTTTCTAAGGAGTAGAAATATATATACATATATATAATTTGGTACCCCAAAAGACTTTTCCCTCCACTCTTGTCTTCTTGCTCAGTAGTTATTCGGGTGGGGAGGTTAATACGTATGACATTGTGTATCAGTATCAGATCTTGAATACCACACTTCATTACAGAGGTCATTAACTGTTAGTTGAAGCCGTGTACAGAACTACAGATTAATTGTCATCTTTTCCACTACAATACAATCAAAACGGTGCTACAACAGGTTACCAAGAGATACACCCCGACAAGAAAATCTTACTTACTTACTTACTTACTTACTTACTTACTTACTTACTTACGTCTGTTACTCCCAATGGAGCATAGGCCGCAGACCAGCATTCTCCAACCCACTCTGTCTTGGGCCTTCCCTTCCAGTTCTGTCCAGATTTTGTTCATTTCTCTCATATCTATCTCCATTACTCGGTGTAATGTGTTCTTTGGTCTTCCTCTTTTCCGTGGGCCTTGAGGATTTCGAGTGATGACGGCTTGCCTTGTAACACAGTTAAGTGCTTTCCTCAATGTGTGTCCTATCCACTTCCAGCGCTTCTTCCTAATTTCTTCCTCCGTTGGGATCTGGTTTGTTTTCTCCTACATTAGGTTGTTGCTGATAGTGTCCGGCCAACGAATCCGAAGTATTTTGCGTAGACAGCTGTTAATAAACACTTGTATCTTCTGGATGATGGTATTTCATTTAAATCGCCATAAATAGTATACATTTTTTTTAAATAAAAAAGCAGCTTAAATACAATCAAAACGGATTTTGGTGAGACTATAATTTACGGAGGACCTTTGAGCAACGTTAAAGTGACCCTGAGAATATCCACCTACTAACTAGGGCTAAATGGGAGTTATAAACCTGTGTGAAGAATAAGGATTATGATTTACAATTGATGGTTAGAGTTAAGAATTAGATTTAGGCTTTTCATCACGAACCAACATCAGTTAAAATGCCAAGACGCTATTTAGCCAAATGGATGAATGAATTTGACGACAAAAATCCGAGATCTGTTCTCCTAAATTTGATTGGTTCGTTCATAAATTATAGTCTCGCTAATAACGTGAAGTATGAAAACTTCTGGAATTACATGTGTAAACTGCCTTCCATTTATAAAAATATCATTATTACTATGCTCAAATACATGTTCTTAGATTTTGGAATTCCCTATACAATAGCATTATTAAACATGAGTACTCATTGTCAAACAACTATTATCTAACACAGAAACTCTTCTCATACTCTGTGCTCAAAGTAGTCACATTTGATGAATTAGTAACAAAAGTGCTCTCACTAATGTATTGTACTCCAAGATTGTAACTATGATTTTCACAATACGTAGAATTATCTTATCTGCCATAGCATTTACACAGATATATAAACTTCAAGACTACCTTCAAAGATTTACCCCTTATGGTAGATGCAGGTACATCTTTCAGTCAGTCATATAAAACTAATTTGCGTTTTAATAACCGAACGTACGGTTTAGCTGATGTGTATATTATTGAAGTGTAATAAAACATTGTCCATTTACTTAAAGTTCGAAAGTATTTTCTCAAGTCAACAGATTTATAGTGATTATGAACTGGATGCTTTCATTAAGCCACATGAAACTTCACTTTCTACTTTCATGACTTCTTGCTAATGTAACCAATGTTCATTTACTCTTTTCAGCAAATTAAGTGCTAAATAACTCACTTACATTCATTTACTGACCATGGAAACGTAGCATTCCAATGCTTGGTCGACATTTCAATAGGTATTTTAAAAAGAGCCGTAGTTCTGTTCCTATTTACCTCATCGATGATTGATTACAATATGATCTATCTAAAATCATGCTTAGGTTTCAGAGGGAGGACTTCAAAAACACATTAGCAATAGCCATCAATAAGGAAAAACTGGTCAAGAATATCTTCCCTTATTCGTTCTCTTTAAACACCCAAACAACTATTCTCTATGCTTTAACTCCTGATTTGCACACTCAAGCTATCAATTGACTTCATAATATCTATCGAACGAGAAAAAAAGCAAAGTTGTGTTCCCTTTGTAATCAATCTATAAGTTATGAGTTTGAATATTGATTCCGTTCATAAAATCAGGTAGTATCTCTATGTCTCATACAGTAATTGTTATTAGGAACCTTTATACTTTATGATCAAGTTTTGTTAGCTTTTTCAAATCTTCAACCTTCGTTGCACAAACTATTCAGCTGAACATCGTTTCATTTCATTAGTAGTATTATTGGTTGTTTAAATGTCAGTAAGGAGGTGTAGAGACTGTTGAACTTCACTGAACTCATGCAACGATCTAATTTGGACCGGCATTGAAAACGTGGAGGCACTAGACAGCTGTTTTGTCTCAGTATGGTATTCTTCGGCAGTGCATATCTACGACATTCCACCGAAGGGAATAGGACTCAAAACTTTCGGTCTCGCGCGAGAAATCTTGACCATTGGATTGGCATCCAACGGTGTTAATGTCTAGCATTTAGAAGTTAAGTGTTCTCTCGTGAGACCGAAAGCCCTGGGTTTGATTCCCGCGCTTAGGACTCTGGGTACCCACCCCTGAAGAGTCCAAGACTAGGACGAGATGGCCCTCCAGGTTCTCAATGGTGGTCTGGTCCAGATCAATTCATGATTTCAATAAGATTGTTTATCTATTGGAAACATATTGTATGAGTATAACAATGTGCACATGTATAAATCTATAATGTTCTGCTTTCAGGTATTAGCTTATGCCATTCAAAAATCCGATATGGATTTAAGACGTATGTTATATGAAAATATTGTACTGTCAGGCGGTTCGACGCTTTTCAAAGGTGAGTAAGTTTTCCATGTTTTATACCACGTATAGAACAGGCATTACTCTTAATATGTTATGTAACACTAAATTCCAACACATTTAGTTTGAATATTCTTCACGAAAGAAGAACTTAGTTTGATGCATTTTATTCAGTATCAGAAGATTTGCAACTATCTAATTGAAAGTTCGAGCCCAGAATAGTACCTCTAGGCTTCACATAAAACATGTGGTTGAAATCCAGGTAGAGGAAATGTATAACTGGTGATTGACTTAAGTCTATACAATACTCTAACCAGGTGTATCCAGGATGTGTTTCATCATATTTAATTCTTATAAGCTTAAGACGTGGATATGTCTCGCCTAAATATTGTTGACTCATTAACGGAGTCGTAAGATGGTTGACACCATTTGATGAAACTGACTAGCTGCATTATCAAATTTTAAGTTTTTTTTTCTAAACTTTGCCAGTATCATCTAATTTGTATTTGTTATGAATGATTACTTTCGATAATGCAATGAGAAGATGAAGTTTATCAGAATTATGTGATGATATATTTCAGCAATACATTTCGAACAATCTGATCACACCTAATATACTTATTAAGAACATTTATATATGAAAATTAAAAGGTCAACTAGACAGGTTAAGGGTAAGTCATAACAAAGGAAATCAGTGCTTACACTTAACCTACCCTGGTAGTACTGATTTACTATCCAGAGTGGTAATCACATTTGTTTTTGTGTACTTTAATATTTTTTCCTTTGTTGTTATGACTTACCCTTAACCTGTCTAGTTGACCTTTTAATTTTTCATATATAAATGTTCTTAACAAGTAGATGATGTGTGATCAGATTGTTCGAAATGTATTGCTCAAATATATCATCATATAATTCTGATAAACTTCATCTTCTCATTGCATTATCGTAATTTATCAAAGGGACTAATTGTTTTAAATTTATGAATGATTAGTTAGCTACAAATTTGTATATTGCGCAGCAGTCCACTCTGTTCTTCTTTATGTTTGTAGAACATGGTCTATGATAGTAGAAGATATGCGTACGCTGAAGGCTTTTAATCGTCGATGTCTTTGATATATTGCTCGTATTTTATGGAATGACCGAGTGAGCAATGTTAAAGTATAGGTATATGGTACTTGTCATAAATGCCAAATCTTTCTCTGATGTAGCAAATCTTCATTCATTGAGATGGTTAGGATATGTGTTACTGATGCCTAGCCAGTGCCTCGTTGACCGAGTAATACTTATTCAGGAGTAGGTTAAAAGAAAGATAGGAGCGGTCAATCCTAAATATGTGGCATCAGTCTATAAAGTCATTAACTGTTGGTCTTAACCATATAAGTAGGTCCAGCCTATCTGGTTGGATTCTACGTGATTCTTGTGACCAGTATTTGGAGGAGCCTTTGAGGGATATAACTCAGAAGCGCTCATTTTCTTGTCTCCCCTTAGATCTTGAGTTTTAAGATTATTTCATCCCCTTTATTTCGCAAATTAATTCTACTTAATTTCTGTACTATCACTGACACTACCACTTGGATACTGATCTCAGTGGTGCTGATTTGGTGGGGTAACTTGTACGTTTCAGGTTCTACGTTGCTTTTGACTAAACGTTTTAATTATTATCTAATAGGTCGATTTACCATGAACGGAATGCATTTTTAAAATAAAATTCATTTACGAAACACAGGTTGGTGTATGCCATCAGGTTTGAGTCACAACATATATGAGAGCTGCCCCCAAATGCCCTGGTACGGCCAAGAGTTGGGAGAGTCCGCTCTCCCTCTCGAAATCCTCCCACATGGCCACGCGTATATGGCCTCTGACAGGGAAGTCCTACTCACTGCCTTCTCACACCACGGGTGTTGTTTACGAAATTGTGGGGACGAAAAGCGAATGTCTGGCGCTTTAACCGGGTTGGTGGATATGGAGAGTCCACCTAGGGGAGTTGGAAAATCCTGATTCCAAACTAATGATACACATGGGCTGACTCCAGGATCCTGAAGGAACAAATGGCGTATGGACCTATTGTTGGTCACCGGCTACCATGGGACTGCATCTCCTTACGATGCTCCACTGCCTTGTGGATCAGACCTTTAGGTCGAAGGCTCCGAGTGTGGCCTCCTAAGAAAACCACGTGGCTCGGTTTGGGTACCTAGGCAGTATTACAGCCCTCACACAAATCAAATGAGATTTGTGTGGCGCATATGTATTTGGTGCCTCCTTGTACCAATATCTATGTGTTAAAATAAATAAAATGAGAGTTGATAAATTCTTAACCAACCACTTGAACTTAACTCAAACTTATTATGAACTTCAGTCCGATATATATCCACTTAATCGCGTCAATTGATTAAATAAAAAGTCCACTAATTACAAGTTTTCCCATGCTCCTGTCAGACTGGTAACCTCTTCAGTCAATAATAAAAACGTCAGTATAGGGGTATAGAGATTATTAAATTTTCGATTGAGATCATAAACCGATTGATGTTAGAAGATGGTCGCACAATTTCGCGGATTAGCTGAGGTTAGACATTAACCCCGTTGGATACCGACTCAGTGGTCTAAAGGTTAAGTGTTCACGCGCGAGACTGAAGGCCATGGTTTTGAGTCCCTTTGGTTCGGGATCGTAGATGCGCACTGCTGGGGAGTCCCACAATGGGACGAAACGGCTGTCTAGTGCTTCCAGGTTTTCAATGGTAGTCTAACATCACTCGGTTCCTGATCTCAATCAATTATAAAAACGACCAGAAAATCGCAATTTGTAGACAATAAAGTCAGTAACTGTGATACAAAACTGAATAACAGAGGTTGATCGCTTGTTGCTAGGACAATATAAAAAGATCACAAACCAATTATTCAATAATAGTTTTAAAGATTTTATCTTTTTCAAACATCCTCTCTAATCTGATACTGGAATAAATAACCTGATGGTTTGAAGTCAAGTGTTTTCAGCACCATCATTTCTCACTCAGTCAGTTAGTCACAACATGGGCCCTGGTAAGTATGTACATCGGTTCAATTTGTCATACCCGATTAGCACAGCGAAATGACGTTGTCAGGTCAAATTTCAGAACATTAGAGATTGTAACAAGATGACTGGCGATAGGAAAAAATTAACCATCAAAGATATGATTCAATAAAATATAAATTAATGAACTAAAAGAAATTATGAAGAATTCAAAGGTTTCATTTATTTGAACACATAGATATTGATACAAGGAGGCACCAAATACATATGCGCCACACAAATCTCATTTGATTTGTGTGAGGGCTGTAATACTGCCCGGGTGCCCAAACCAAAGCAGGTGGTTTTCTTAAGGGGTCACACCCCGAACCTTTAACCTAAAGGTTTGACCCACAAGGCAATGAAGCATCGTGAGGAGATGCAGTCCCATGGTAGCCGGTGACCAACAGTAGGTTCATACGTCATGTGTTCCTTCAGAATCCTGGAGCCCATGTGCACCAACTCCCCTAGGTGGACTCTCCATATCCACCAACCCAGTTAAAGCGCCGGACATTCGTATCTCATCCTCTCAATTTGTAAACAACACCCATGGTGTGAGAAGACAGTGTGTAGGGCTTGTGTGGCAGAGGCTATATACGCGTGTCCATGTGAGAGCATTTGGAGAGGGAGAGTTGACTCTCAGCCGTACCAGGGCATTCAAAGGTTTAGAATTTTGAAGGAAGACTGAGAATAGATGCACCTGAACTATTGCAAATGATTTTGAGTCATTTCATTTAGAGTCTCTAACCACTAGTTGCAATGATCATACAGACTTCAAACAGGGTAGTCTACACTTATTAACACATAATCTAGTTCAATGACTTCATGGACAACAACTACTACCAACTACAATTTTACATTTCAATGATTTTTTTCTGGTTAACGTTTTTTTAGCGAGTTAGTTTTCTACGGAATGGGGTCGTCAACCCTCCTCCTTTATCCAGTCTTGAGACCGGCATTAACCCTAGAGGGGGCTCCAGGTGGGGTTATTTTAATGTTGAATAATCATTAAAGTGATAACATTCTCATTATCTTCTTTATATTTACTTTATTTAGGTTTTGGTGATCGTCTTGTTTTAGAATTAAAACGTTTAGCTCCAAAAGATGCACATTTACGAATATCTGCACCACAAGAACGTTTATATTCTACATGGATTGGTGGTTCTATTCTAGCATCATTAGATACATTTAAACGTATGTGGATATCTAAAAGAGAATATGACAGTGAAGGTGCACGTGTTCTACATCGTAAACTTCTTTAAATGATAAACAAAACACAATTATTCATTCTTTCATTTTTCTAATTGATCATCTCAATTGGGAACAACAACAACAAAAAGTATTACTAACTCAAAGGAAAATGGTTGTATGTGTTGTGTATATTCATGAATATAGGATCTGTATTTTCATTTAACACATGGACACACACACACAGTAACGTCTAATCTTTCTTGTTCTTCTCTTATTTACTTTGACCTATCCTACTTGTAAAACAACCATATTTATTGTCATCATAATGATAGTTGAATTATTTGTCATTCCTTTTAATTGTGCGTGTGTGCGGGAGGGGAGGGGTTGTTTTATTTTTTGAAGCGACGTCCCAGTTTTTACACCAAGACCATAAACACCGTACGTACGTGTGTGTGTGTGTATGTATCCGTCCATATCTCTCACATGTTGTTTTCTATTTTTTTTCCTTTCCTTAACTAACAGTAACCTCCATATGTACTTCTATCTGAAGGAGTGAAAGAAAGAATATCTTCATCAGTTTCGATTCTTCTCATCTCATTCTGTTCTATTTTTTTTTATTCATTAATGGATACTTTTAATTAAGAGAGAAAAGAAGAAAAAAATAAAGAGATAAAAAAAATTGAAAGAAACCTTATCTTCTTCACCTATTGGTTAGTATCCGTGGTGACTATTTCACTGTGTTTATTTCTAAGTAAGTTCATTGTTTATTTTGTTTCTAGGTTCATATAAAAGTTTTTTATTCTATAAATTAATACAAACTTTATTCCATTTTAATTTTGAAGGTTGTTGTTTTCTCTCTTCTTTTTTTCTTCTTGGGCTTGTCTCTGTTTTCTTTTCGTTTTTTCTTCTTTTCTATTTATAAAGGTTTCAATGGAAATATATATATATATATTCTCCGGTGTTGTGTTACCCCCCCCCTACTTGTTTATCCTCCTCTTCTTCTTCTGCTTTGTTAATTTTCTCTACCGCAACATATGAATTGCTTACTTAAATCACTAGCACACACATACACAAACAAAAGAAAACAATATGCTTTAAATATTGTGACGGATTTACTTACTCTTGTGTAATTCTATTTTATGTATATTCGTCTATATGGATGAATTAGCTTTTATTTCATTATTACATAATAATAATAATAATCTGATCTTTACATATCTCTGTTTAATGTCGAAAACAGTAACAACAACAATAACAACAAAAAACCATAAACAGTCTCCCTTAAAGATATTCTCATTTCATTATATGTATATGTAGGTTATGTGTGTAATGAAATATATATGGGTTTGATGAGTAAATGAGATTGTGTTCATTTCAAGTTTAAAGAATGAGAGAGAGAGAGAGTTAGAGGGTAGGGAAGTTTCTAGAAGACTTTATTTCGATAATGCAATAAAAGAATATGAAGTTTATCAGAAGGGGTTTTTGTGTAGATTGTAGTAATTTCAATAGTAAATTGGAGGCTAGACCACTATTGAAAACTTGGAAGCACTGGATGACCATTTTATTCTATTGTGAGACTCTTCAGCATTGTACGCATCCATGATTCTGCTCACAGGATTCGAACCCAGGGTCTTCAGTCTCGTGCGCGAACGCTTAACCTCTAGACCCCTGAACCTTTCAGCATCCAACGGTGTTAATGTCTAAACTCAATCAATTCACAAAATTGCGTGACCATCTTCGATTGTACTAAGGTAGATACCTGTTTCTACCCGACACGGATTAGCTCCACTGGTCATGGTTTCTCACCAGGACTCCGAGAATTTTCTCACGAAGCTAGTCACTAGTGAGCACATAGTAATTATCAATATAGGTTCGTGGAGATTATTAAGTTACTGATTGAAATCAGGAACCGATTGATGTTAGACTACCATTGAAAACCTGAAAGCGCTAGACGACCGTTTCGTCCCATTATGGGCCTCGTCAGCAGTGCGTACCAAAGGGACTAGAAACCAGGGCCTTCAGTCTCGTGCGCGAAAGACTAACCTCTAGACCACTGAGAAATCAACATCCTTTCAAATCATTTGTTTAGTGATATGTAAGAATACAGTGTTAAATGTAAGCTTCGATGCTGGACGTCTGACAATTTTGTTTAAAATTGCACAAATTCTAATAAACAAGGCATCAACATCTACAGATATTATTCGTTTCTCGTTTTGAATCATCTGACTAAATTTCAAAAACCCAACGACATTTTAGTATGAATATGAAAACGGTAACTACTGATGAATTGACTCAAGAAAAAAATGGAAACAGGAAGATAATTACTCCAACTATTCATGATTCACTTCAACCCTATGAGATCAGACACATCACGACTCTATGGCTTACTCAAAACCCACACGTCAGGACTTCCTCTTTGTGAATTTTTAGGTATGCATAACTCTCCATACCACAGAACTGCAAAGTGGCCAGTTAGAACCCTAGATCCCCCATGTGAAGTAGTCGTTGACAAAAGCGTCATAGATGTCCTCAACTTCATCTGCGAGGTGTAACATAAGATTTTTAATGAAAAGTAGATGATATTTCTAGGTGATGCTTCCTTGTCTACCAATATACCGTTAACTGAGATAATTGACTACTTGGAAACCAGATCTTCAATAAAAAATGACAGACAAATTGATGGCTTCACCTCTGGGTCCTATTCTAACTAACTTGTCCTTACAAATGTAGAGAACAAACCTCTATTTGTTACATGAGAAATCTAGGTAGATGCCTTTCAAGTAGAACTAGAAAGATATGCTCAAATGATACTATGAATAAGTATCATTTGTTGATTTTAATGGGTTACTCACAAGGTTTTCTGAAGAAATACTGGTATATAGTGAACAGGAAAGTAATTACATAGAGGTGTTGTAAGAAACCTCTCATCGTGAAGCTAAAATTCAACGTAGATAAAGCTATTGACTTACTACGAAATAGACTAAGTGGGTGAAGAGGACATTTAATGGACTTAACCCCTTTCTAGCTGACCTGTGGAGGTCCTTCTACTTAATGCTACGTTTTCCAGTTCTGCCACATCCATGTAGATCTACAAATTCACCTGCCTTTACATTGAAAGCGAAATAGGATGTACAATCAGACAACTGACCCAATGAGTTAGTGGACAGTTCCTTTAATATTTAGGAAAGGGTATGGTCAAAATAAAACGCAGTTCCATTCTATCACAATTGACTGATAATGGCCATATAGTAAGTAGTAATAAACTGTCTAGTATAATTTATTGTATACTTACTGTATTTCCTTGTGGGTAAGATTTCATCTCTTACATATATCAGAAACTATAACGATTCGAGATAACAACTAATATCTTTGCAAGCAAAGATGGATGGTGGCTGGCAATTAGATTCAGGACCCGCGTCTCGTCCTATTTGGGACTTGTCAGCTGGACGTACCTGCATCCTAGAGTTGATGTTCACTGTGGGACTTGAACCCAATGTCGTTCAGCTTCAAACACCATCGTGTTATCCACTTAACTACTGAGTTCAGATATTCACTTGCTTGTGTAATGGGGTGAAGCTTAAATTCACTTACTGTCGTCTTACTTTTATCTTCCCATTGTTATTTATAACTGCAATTGATCAGTCTCATGTTGGCATATGTGCATCCTGTATGTATTGACTCGAAATTGCCTTAATTCACAAGCTTTTTAAACAAAGATGGATAGTGGATAGCAGTGGAATCCAGGACGTGCATCACATAGTCCTATTTACAACTCATTAGCTACATATACCTACACCTCATAGTTAATGTTCACTCTAGTTTATGTATTTATTTTAACACATAGTTATTGGTAAAAGGAGGCACCAAATACATATGCGCCACACAAATCTCATTTGATTTGTGTGAGGGCTGTAATATTGCCCAGATGCCCAAACCGAGTTAGGTGGTTTTCTTAGGAGGCCACACACGGAGCCTTCAACCTAAAGGTCTGATCCACAAGGCAGTGGAGCATCGTAAGGAGATGCAGTCCCATGATAGCTGGTGACCAATAATTGATTTATACGCCATTTGTTCCCTCAGGATACTGGAGCCAGCCCATGTGCACCATTGGTTTGGAATCAGGATTTTCCAACTCCCCTAGGTGGACTCTCCATGTCCACTAACCCGGTTAAAGCGCCAGAGATTGGCTTTTCGTCCTCTCAATTGCGTAAACAACACTCCTGGTGTGAGAAGGCAGTGAGTAAAACTTCCCTGTCGGAGGCTATATACGCGTGTCCATGTGAGAGCATTTGGAGCGAGAGAGAGTTGACTCTCCCCAATCTCGGCCATACCAGGGCATTTGGGGGCTCGAACCCAATACTGTTCTCTTCAAACACTATCACATTATCACAATTGATTGATCACTGGGTGGTGATCAATGTCATGCTTGTCTAGTCCTTATTAGTGCAGATCGAAGGAGCACCAGTTCCCTCAAGATTACAGGTACACCTTGCTGACGAGTGCCAAGTAGCACGAAACCCGGGTCCAAGGTTTCCTGTTGACTACCTCCAACCACCATCTAACTATCACATTATCCATTTAGCTACTAAGTTCTGATAACCACTTGCTTACTATTACTAATCACTATCTATCTTCGCTTATAATACTTGTTTGTTTGTCTGTTTTGTTTTTTCTTAATCATAAGTATTTCCATTTGATTATTGATTGACGATATACATATCTCTCTTCTTAATAAATCAATACAATTTTCATTGGTGTCATTCTTTAAAGAAGAAGAACAACAATAAGAAAATCAATCATTTCTTACATTATACATTCATATTCAACAAAGAATACAATAGCACACATGATATATATACATAATGATTACCACACCTAATCTTTTAGGTTAATTGTCCTGAAAACATTCTATACTTTCTATACTGATATACATATAGCGACTCATTTATTGAATATAGAACAATATTATGATATTGAAGTAATAGATTTTCTAATGGAAATCATTCAGTAACTAATTCTTAATCCATAATTAGTTAACATCAATGTGAGGACAATCTATATATGAACTTGAGTAAGCTCTAATAAGTTCAGAAAGCGTTGAAGATATTCCATCCAGTTATCGTTTAGAAGAATATCCCAAAATCTCTACTTGTAGTTTCCCTATCGGATAAATGTTAAAACTTCCTGTATGCGGATTGACTGACTATATAATGATAATTTCGTTTTTACTGGATGGTTGTTTCATCCTATTATAGGATTCTTCAGCTCACTAGTGACTAGTTTCGTGAAGGAATTCTCGGAGTTCTATGCTGATAATTATTATGTGCTCACTAAGGACTAGCTTCGTGAGGAAATTCTAAGAGTTCTAGTGAGAATCTGTGACTAGTGGAGCTAATCCGTGTCGGGTAGAGACAGGTATCTACCTCAGTACAATGGAAGATAGTCGCGCAATTACGTGGATTGGTTGAAACTAGACATTAACACCGTTGCATGCCGGCAAACTCAGTGGTCTAGAGGTTAAGCGTTCGCACGCGATATTGAAGGCTCTGTGTTCGAATCCTGTGAGCAGGATGATGGATGCGCATTTCTGAGGAGTCCCACAATATGATGAAATGGTCATCTATTGCTTTCAGGTTTTCAATGGTGTTCTAACACTAATCGGTTCATGATTTCAGTCAAAAAAAATTATATAGAGGTCATATCGTGGTATGTGATACTGATGTCGACAGTTGGAAGTAGTATATATCACCAATCGAAAGTGGAATGACTGAAGGCAGAAAGTTCAGAAGATTAAAGAGAAGAGAACAGGAACAGAATATGGTCGCTGTGAAAATGAAGGAACAGTAAAATCTGAGACAATTGATTGACCTTTTTCAAATGAAGTATTCACTGTATATTTCTCAGATTTTACTAAGAGACTGTAATTTTGTATTCGAATACATTCAGTTGCCCCCATTGATGTTCTCATTCACTCAAATATGTCACATATTACAGGATAGGGTTACTGACGGTCCAAAGTTCAGATAAAGGAGAAGAGTTGGACATGGCGTCAACAACCTTATACTGTAGAAAACAACCTTTCAAAAAACACTAACCAGAATAAACAATTTAAACCATTCAAACTTTGACCTCCGAGTTGGAGGACCATCATTCAGAAGAATTATAACACCTCATGGTGAAAACCGATATTCTACAGAGATCACCAGACCAATGCCCCTTCTAACAACAAGAGCAACAATTTTCATAGGTACATGGAGTGTTTGAACAATGTGGGAGTCTAGAAAAACCAACCGAATAGCTGAGGAAATGAGAAGACACAACTTGACGGTGCAGGGAATAAGTGAATCTGATTGGAACCAACCTGGACAGAAAATATTAGATTCGAGATAGATGCTGCTGTACTCCGGTCACGAAGAAGAAAGTGCTACACATACTCAGGGAGTCTCTCTCATGCTGCCCAAAGAAGCACGTGAAGCACTTACAGAATGAAAATCTCATGGATCCAGGATCATCCAAGCATCCTTCAAAACAAAGAAGGAGGGGATCACAATGAATGTTATCTAGTGTTATGCACCCACCAACGATAATAACGACGACGATAAATATCAGTTTTACGAGAGGCTGCAATCGATCATAGCGAAGTGCTCAGGAAAGGACCTGACCATCCTGATGGCAGATCTAAACACCAAAGTCTGAATGGACAATACCGGATATGAAGATATCATGGGACGACATGAACTGACTGAGAGAAAGGAAAGAAAATGGTGAGAGATTAGCAAATTTATGTGTATTTAACAAATTGGTTATAGGTGGCACAATATTCCTCCACAAGTGTACACACAAAGCTACATGGGTCTCACCGGATCATACTACAGGGAATTAGATTGATCATATCTGCATCCGCAAAAAAAGTTTGGGTCAATGGAAGATGTGAAAACCAGGAGTGGAGCTGACATAGCTTCAGATCACCATCTGATTGTGGTTGTCAAGATGAAACTGAAGCTAAAGAAGCATTGGACAACTGGAGAAATTGCATTACAAAGGTCCAATGAAGCCTCCCTTCGAAATACTAACAAACTTAACGAACTCAAGATAGCTCTCAACAACTGGATCTCCATGGAAACCCTGAACAGGATACAAAAAAGGAAGAACAAGAAAACAGTAACTAACAACAGTCGAACAAGAACAGAGAAATCCAAGGTATAAACTGAAGCAAACAAGCATATGAAGAAGAGCATTAGAGCTGACAAGTAGAAATATGTGGGAGATCTACCAACGACAGAGGAAATAGCTGCAAGCGAAGGAAATATGAGACAACAATATAACACGACGAAGAAACTAACAGGGAAGTATAGTAAACCAGAGAGACCGATCAAGGACCAAGAATGCAAGCCAATCACTGAGATTCAGGAACAGCAGAATGAGTAGGCAGAACACTTGAATAGACCATCCACACTGGACCCGTTGGACATCGAAGCAGTACACACAGACCTTCCTATAACTGTCACTCCACGAAGGGTCGAAAAAACCTGGATTACCATCAGAAAAATCAAATGTGAGAGATCAGTAGGACCTGACAATACACTATCTAAAGCACTGAAGTCAGACACAGAAGCGACTGCAAACATGCTTCATCTTCTATTCAAAAAGATTTGGGAGGAGGAACAAGTGCCGACATAGAGATTGGAAACAAGGATATCTCATCAACATTACTAAAGAAAGGATATCTGGGCAAATGTGAGAACTCAGCTACAGAGGCATCACACAACTGTCAGTGTCAAGAAAAGTTTTCAACAGAGTGTTATTGAATCACATGAAAAATTCAGTAGATTTCCATCGTCGAGATCAACAGACCGGATTCCGTAAGGTTAGTTTGCGCACATACAAAATGCGACACTACAGATCATTGTTCAACAATCAGTTGAATGGAACCCGTCACAATACATCAAATTCATTGACTACAAGAAGACGTTTGACAGCGTGGACAGAATGACCTAATGGAACCTTCTTTGACACTAAGATGTTCATGAGCAGATTGTCAACATCATATGGAATTCATACGATGGACTACATGAAGCTGACGAAACAGTTGATAGGCGCATCCCAAATGAGGACCGCAGTCAGACAAGGCTGTTTACTCTCCCACTTTCTCTTTTGTCTGGTGGCTGACTGGATTATGAAGACCTTGACATCTGAGGGGAATTACGGAATACAATGGACAGGTTGGATGCAACTAGACGATTTGGACTTTGCATATGAACCAGCTCTTTTATTCTATATACACCAACAAACGCAGATGAAGACAGTCAGTGTAGCGGCAGCCTCTAAGGCAGTAAACTTCAATGTACGCAAGACAAAATCGTGATCCTTAAATACAATATGGCGAACACCAACAAAATCACACTTGGTGGAAAAACTATCGAACAGATGGAAAAACTTAAGTACATGAGTAGCATAATTGACAAACAAGGAGGATCCGATGCAGATGTTAGGACATCGATTGGTAAATCAAGGACAGCATTTCTACAATCGAAGAGCATATGGAACTCAATTCAACTCTCAGTCAACATCAAAGTCAGAATATTCAGTACGAATATCAACACAGTTAGTTCTATTGTACGGTGCTGAAATGTGGAGAACTACCACAAACATCATTAAGAATGTTCAGGTATTTCTAAACACTCGTCTACACAAGATGCTCCACATCCACTGTTGAAAGGCCATGAGGAATAATCGACTGTGGTAGAAAACGAATCAGATATTTGTTGAGGAGGAAGTTATGAAAAGATTTTGGAGGTGGACAGAACATACATTGAGGAACTAATCAGACCACATCACAAGGACAGCACTAATTTGTAACATCCAAGTCAAAAGTGGTAGGGGCAGACCAAGGATACACCTGGATGACAAGTGCCAAATAACAAGAAACCTAGGTCTAGGGCTTTCTATAGGCTACCTTCAACCGTCACCTTATATCTCAACGTAGTGTATGCTATATCAAGTTGCTTAGACAAGTAGCCAAATTACAACTTGATCGATAGAATTCGATCTACACTAAAAAATGACCTGACATATAACATAATATTAGTCAATAACCAATCATCGATCAACTGTTAATACATTATACAGTTGTTTGAAAATTCCTGGCTGCCGACGCATGCCCCAAGAAGCTTAGCAGACTTAACTGAATTGACTGGCTGACTTCGATCTGACAACTCATTCCTCTGACTTATGTTGATGAAGGGGCGTCCATAAAGTGTTTATTTTTGGCTAATGGTTTACCACATACTATAGAGATTTAGGAAAGCACCCAACTGCGTCACAAACCAAGCCCTCACATGGAATCCTGAATGCCAGAGGAAAAGAGGAAGACCAAAGAACATAATACGTCGAGAAATGGAGACAGACATGAGAAAAATGAACAAGAATTGGATGGAACTAGAAATGAAAGCCCAAGACAGAGTGGGTTGGAGAATGCTGGTCGGCGGCCTATTCTCCATTGGGAGTAACAGGCGTAAGTAAGTAAGTAATAAAGATTTAGCTCTAGGAGAAATCAGTTAGTAGGTCAGACTGTCTAAATTATATTCAGTTATATCATAGAATTCAGGATATTTATGTTATTCTTCTATGAAACTTCTCCATGAATTGGAATCTGGTGGTCTAAATTTTCAACATTATTTGGAGTTAAAGTGACATGGAATATATTCGTCGAATATCCGAATATTACTTATTAAATTAGCAGTAGTTCAACCATATTTTGAGAATTAACTAATTATGATTACTATCAGAAAAGGGTTTTGTGGAGATTGTAGTAATTTAATAGATGAGTTCATGAGTCAATTAAAGCTAGACCACCATAGAAAACCCGGAAGCACTGGATGGCCATTTAGTCTTAGTATGAGACTCGTGGATTAGTTGAAGTCAGACATTAACACCGTTGGATAGCGGTAGGTTCAGTTGTCTAGAGGTTAAGCGTTCGCGCGCGAAATCGATAGGTCCTGGGTTTGAATCCCGTAGGCGGGATTGTGAATATGTACTGCTTAGGAGTCCCATACAAGGACGAAACGGCCGTTCAAATGCTTCCAAGTTTTCCATCATCATCAATTCAACTAATAATGATTGTTCAATTAAGTCAATCAACATAAGTGTCACAATGCACAGTTATTTAAAATGTTGTTCTTTATCCACTTGATCAGAACTAGTTAGATCTTTTAGTTACAAATAGAAAGTATGCAACTTCAGATTATCTCAAATAACCAACTTCAGAATCTGATGATCAAAGCTCATTATACATAATACATACAATCAGTCATTGTTACTATTCTGAAGTCATTTTACCATGGAAAACATTTATGACATAAGAATGACTGTTAGTTGAAGGCATTTTAATTTAGTCCATGAATGGTAAGTTACTCTCTAGTAAGACCTGAACATCTTTAATTAGAATATCAAAATATGAAATAAATATGTTCTATGATTAACGACTGTTCCTTAGTTTACTCTGTGGTAGAGGATAAACCAGCATCCAGTTGAAGAGGAAATAAGAAAAGATACTGGAAGTAGATAAGACATACATCCCAGAAAATATCAGACTGCATCACGAAGCAAGCCCTAACACGGAATCCTGAAAGGAAGTGGAAAAGAGGAGCGCCAAAGAACACATTACTTCAGGAAATAGAAGCACATATGAAAAGGATGAATAACAACTGGAAACAGTTGGAAAGGATTACCAAGTACACGGTTGGATGGAGAGTACTGGTGAGTGGCATGTGCTCCTACATAAGGAGTAACAGGAGTAAGTAGGCCCATAGTTTATTCTATGGTCCGTTGTTGCTACATTGACGTGGTGGTCGGGCTCACCTATCGTGATTGGAACAACCGTTCCTCAAGGTCCTACCACGTCAGACAGGTCGGTTGAAGAGCGGTAAGACTAAAAGCAACAAACCCAAGGTCCGAAGGCGAAGTCGTACTGCTGACTGTACAGAGGTGTGACGCAGTAAGCTGTTTCCTCCAGACAACCAGCATGACAGCGATGCTGCCTTCCCACAAGAAGGAGTGGAGTTAGAAAAGGTCGACCCTAAAAATGCACACCTCGCCTTATCCCACATATGACTGTTTTAATAATCATATAGTTTGAAACAGAGGAATCAGCTGAGTACCTGGATAGATTCGTTTTATTTTGGATTTTATTCTGAATTCCATCTTTCCAGATGCTCCGATAGCTTACTCTATGACACATGACCACTGAACAGATAAATAAGAAGACAATTCTCAGTGAATACCAATGCTACTTATCGACTAGTAAAAATTCAACAATCAATCACGATTTCATTTTCAAATTACTTTGCTTAAATTGTCACATAATAGATTAGTATCAGAAAGGGTTTTGTGGAGATTGTAGTAATTTCAAGAGTTGAGATCATGAATCTAGTTGGTCAAGCGCCTGGCGCGAGACTGACAAGTCCTAAGTTCGAATCCCGCGAGGCGGGGTTGTGGATGCGCACTGCTGAGGAGTCCCACAATAGGATGGAACGGCCGTCCAGTGCTTCCAGGTTCTCCATGGTGGTCTAGCTTCAATTGACTCATGATCTCAACTGTTGAAACGTAATAGATTTTCGATTGTGAAAATAGTGTAATTCTGAGTTTCTGTTGTGGAACATTGAAAGTTTTTGTCTTCTTCACCTTCCTTTAGCTTATACCTATTTATTTACTTACTTACGCTTGTTACCCTTAATGGAAGATCATGAGGTCGCTCACATACATTCACCATCCAACTATGTACTGGACAAATCCTGACATTTACTTCCAGTTGATATTCATCCTTTTCAGGTCTACTTCCAATTCCCGACGAACAGTGTTTTTTTCAGTCTTCCACTTTTACATTTCACTTCACGATTCCAAGTTAGCACTCGTTTCATGATGCAGTTTCATCATTTCATCAGTCTACATCACATCCACTTACATCATCTTTCCCTAATTTCCTCTACAACTTCAAACTGGTTTAATCTCACACAGCTTATTCACATGCATTATGCATAACTTGAAACATTCCGAATAACATTTCAGTCTACAAACACTACTTCTGTTTCCAAACACTCATCCAATTATCATGTGTTGATGACTGTCTCGAGTTCTTCATTTCGTAATGAAAACACTTCGTTCGAATGCTACACATCAAACAGATCGCTAAATCATTGGGTGAATGAAACTGAGTATAATTTCCATCCACAATGTTTCCTAACTGAAAATTACATACTGAATTACACACACACACACCTTGTATTTGTCTATAGAGAATAATCTACTAACTATTATTAAGTAGTTTATATGAATATGGAGCATGGAGGAAATTCTCATCATCTGTTCAATCGTATATAGCATTATTACTTGGTGGAGAAGATTTATAGCTCAGGTGGATGATTTTGATGGAGTTTTGTTCTCTGAGCTGGATGGTTTGGTCGTGGAGCTTTCATCGTTCTTCTGAACGACATCATCAGCACAAACTTCAGATAGAAGTGAAGTGTTCGAATTTCTCCATATGTGTTTCACAGCTTGTTCTGTGCACCTTGATGTTGCTTGGTGCTTATTGACCTTAAATTTGTCATTGTTTACTTCTTTGTTTTGGTTGTGTCTCCCATTGGTTTGATTTTTGTTCCCATATTTATGCATGGTTTTCCTGATTGGTTGATAAATTGGATTGATTTCAATATGTTTGTTGATTGCTGATTGACCTGAGTGCCAGGCTTCTAGAAATTCTCTGGTGTTTTTGGAGTTTCCTCTGTCTAAGATTTCTACATTTTCCCAATCGAATGAGTGTCCGTAGTTATCCACGTGTATTGAAATAAGTGAAGAAATATCATGGCGTTTGACTGCTAATTGATGTTCATGTAGGCGTAGGTGGAGGGGACGTCCGCTTTGTCCGATGTAGTGTTTGTCGCAGTTGGTACAGTTTATTTTGTAGATAATGTTTGATTTGTTCTCCTTTGTTATTTCATCTTTTGGTTTGCATAAGATTGATTGTAGTGATTTTGTTGGTTTGTGTGCCACACCTATCCCGAAGGTTTTCAGCAGTCTCGTTGCAGTTTCTGATATTCCTTGTATGTACGGTAGGGTGATCCTTTTACTGATTTTTGTGCCTGACTTGGGTTGTGATGCTGTGTGCCGTTGGTGCTTTTTGATAAAGTTGATTGGGTAGCCGTTCTTTTGAAATATGTCCTTCAGGTATTTCTCTTCATTTCTTCGTGCTGCCAGTGTGCTGCAGTGTGTCCTCGCCCTCTTGAACAATGTGTGTAC
This sequence comes from Schistosoma haematobium, assembly GCF_000699445.3. Classification (NCBI taxonomy): domain Eukaryota; kingdom Metazoa; phylum Platyhelminthes; class Trematoda; order Strigeidida; family Schistosomatidae; genus Schistosoma; species Schistosoma haematobium. Next base: position 1,761,009 of record NC_067198.1, on the reverse strand, counting down.
GCAGTTGATTTTGTGAGCCCTTGGGTTGTTGCTGTTGTAGTTGAGAATTTGATCTGTATGGGTTGGTTTCCTATATACTTGAGTTTCCAGTTTTCCTGTATCAGTTCTAGTGATCAATATATCCAAAAATGCTAGTTGGTTGTTTGACTCCTGTTCCATTGTGAACTTGATGTCATTGAAAACGTTGTTGATCAGTTTGTATGTGTTTTCCAGTTCATCCTTTTTGACGATGACGAAGGTGTCGTCTACGTAGCGAATCCAAATTTTTGGCTTGATCACTGGTAATATCGTGGCTTCTAGTCTTTGCATCACTGCTTCTGCGATCAGTCCTGATATTGGTGATCCCATTGGTGTCCCTTTTGTTTGTTTGTAGATTTTGTTGTTGAATTGAAAATATGTTGTTAGGCATAAATCGATGAGCTCCAGTAGACTTTGAATTTGAAGCGTCGTGTATTTGGTGAGATTTGTGTCGTTGTTGAGTAGTAGGGATATAGTTTCTTTTGCTAACTGTGGTTCAATTGAGGTGAACAGTGCAGTTACGTCGAAGGATATCATGAGTTCGTCGTTGTTGATTTGAATGTCCCTAATTTGGTCCAAGAATTGTGTTGGGGATTTGATGGAGTGTTTGGCTGAATCTACTAGATGTCTCAGTATTCGTGAAATTTCTTTTGACAAATTGTACGTTGGCGTTCCGGGGAGTGCTACTATTGGACGTAGTGGAATGTTCGGTTTGTGTATTTTGGGCCTGCCGTAGAATCGAGGGAGTACTGGTCCACTGGATTTCATTCTCCATTGGTCTTGTTTTGTTATTTCTCCTGCTTTGACTAGCTTGTTTAAAGTCTTTGAGATTTGGTTGTCTAATTTTTTGACGGGATTTGTGTCCATCAGTTTGTATGTGCTCTTATCTTCGAGTAGTTCTTCGGCTTTGTTGACGTATTCTTCTTTGTCCATGATTACTGTGGTGCGTCCTTTGTCCGCTGGTATTATGACAATATCCTTTCTATTTCTGAGTTCTTTCAAGGCCTTTTGTTCTTGTGGAGTTAGTTGGTTGTTTTCTTTCACCTGTTGAGTTATCGGTACTATAGTTTGCCTTATTTCCTGTTGTGTTTCTTCACTGATTCCGGAAGTTTTGAGTGATGACTCTAGTGCTGCGAAGAACTCCAGCTTTGAGGCGTCGCTTGTATTGTAGTTTAATCCTTTTTGGAGCAGGTGTTCTTCCGTATTTGTTAGTGGTTGTTTTGACAGATTGATCACGCAGTTGTTTGTGTTTTCTTCCATGGGTGGTTTGGAGATCTTGATTAGTTTTTTCTTTAAGGTGTTTCTTCTTTGTTCTCTATGTCGTTTGCATGATATCTCGATGGCTGTTGTCACGATGTCTAAATGTTCTGACGTGAGCATCCTTTGTAGCTTTATCTTTTGGTCCTCTATGACGTGCTGGTATTTGCGGATCCTGTAGTGTGCATCCGTTATCATTAGGTGTACCATTTTTCTTCCACTTTGCTCAGCTATTCTCCATCCTAATGGGCAGTTGATTGGAGGTCTATATCTTACACTTGTTGGTAGAACATGCTGGCGAAGACACTCATGGAGAAAATATAGTTGTTCTCGAGTGGAAGCCTGCCTCTTGGCGAAATTCTCCCATTTTCGAACAACGAGAAGCGTATTACGCTCATATGATTTTGAGATGGTGGAGAAGATTTGTAGCTCAGGTGGATGATTTTGATGGAGTTTTGTTCTCTGAGCTGGATGGTTTGGTCGTGGAGTAAAAGGATCACCCTACCGTACATACAAGGAATATCAGAAACTGCAACGAGACTGCTGAAAACCTTCGGGATAGGTGTGGCACACAAACCAACAAAATCACTACAATCAATCTTATGCAAACCAAAAGATGAAATAACAAAGGAGAACAAATCAAACATTATCTACAAAATAAACTGTACCAACTGCGACAAACACTACATCGGACAAAGCGGACGTCCCCTCCACCTACGCCTACATGAACATCAATTAGCAGTCAAACGCCATGATATTTCTTCACTTATTTCAATACACGTGGATAACTACGGACACTCATTCGATTGGGAAAATGTAGAAATCTTAGACAGAGGAAACTCCAAAAACACCAGAGAATTTCTAGAAGCCTGGCACTCAGGTCAATCAGCAATCAACAAACATATTGAAATCAATCCAATTTATCAACCAATCAGGAAAACCATGCATAAATATGGGAACAAAAATCAAACCAATGGGAGACACAACCAAAACAAAGAAGTAAACAATGATAAATTTAAGGTCAACAAGAACCAATCAACATCGAGGTGCACAGAACAAGCTGTGAAACACATATGGAGAAATTCGAACACTTCACTTCTATCTGAAGTTTGTGCTGATGATGTCGTTCAGAAGAACGATGAAAGCTCCACGACCAAACCATCCAGCTCAGAGAACAAAACTCCATCAAAAGCATTATTACTTAAACCAAATCACTTATAACAACAAGTTGCCTTTACTGACTAGTGGATCCGCGGTATTCCTCATTCCAATTAGGAATCGATTTGCATAGATGATCCCATCATCAAATGATACACAACAACTCAATGAAGAGTAGAATATTGTCAGTTGAACAACAATATTCAAAAGCTTGAGAGATACTCTTTCAACCACATACACAATCGAGAATTTCCTAATTATATCTCTAATGATCCATTGTGTTCAATGAATATTGAGTTAATGTCAGTAGGCAACAAATACTATCTGCAAGTTGAATCCATTTCTGAAAGTCAACCGATTCTACAATAATCCACAGATAATTCAGTAGAACCTCCTTCTACATATGGTTTCATGTTCATCTCTATCGTGTTGATAGCCGAATAGTTTAAAAATCCAAACAGTGTGTAAATATCACGTCGAACAGTCCATATTCTCTTAGAGACTGTTTCAGTTCAACTCTGAATACCAACATTAATGACATACAAGCTATTGTAGAGATTCTTCAGTTTCATAAATTACATCACCAACTGACCTTACACCAATATGGGAAAATAGATACCACCATACAGCTGTATGTTTATCCTATAATATTCCTCAACAATCCATACATAACATCAACAAGCATCAAAACCAGGAAATTCATAGCTCTCCAAAACCACATAACCTTCGAATCAATCAGTTCACCATATTAGACAATCTACAATACACAGTGAATACCATACGATGGTGTAAATGGGTAACCGCCTCGTTCCTAACATACTTACACTTCACTGATCACTTAATCTCCTGCAATTACATAGTGAGCAATAATGGAAAGGATGTATGATGATTAAGCAATCAGCCTTTAATCAACCCCTCTCGAGGTCGGAAATGTACTCTATTACACTAAGACTAAAATACGTGTAACTAGTGTTTACTGGTTTTCACAATTTGTATAATGATCATCTTAATTGAACATATTTATGCCCAATATCATTCAACAAACGACATGATATAGCATAATGTTTCAATGAATCACTATTGAGAACAATTCTCAATATGAACATTAGCAACATAAACAAGTATATCCAACTATCGAATCCCACATACAACAAAACCAATCATCTGTCGTTCGACAATTTCCAATTGAGAGTTTTCTTGGCTTAATAGTTTCACACGAACAACTCAATGTTTCTCTTTCAGTCATTTCAATCAAACTCAAATAGATCACTCGATTTCATTCTATTCTATTCGTCATTGATCTTCACATGTAAACAAGTTGTGCAGAATTATTCACACACACACACAAACAAACAGTTGTCATGTTACACATACAAAATGATATATATGTTGTGTGTGTGTTGAATAGTTTCACATTAAATTACTCTCTTCTTCATCATCATCATCATCATCATCATTCACAAATGGTGTATCACTTCATCGATTCTCATGAAACATCAATATCACAATCAATCACAACAACAACAACAACAACACTGAGTCAATCAAAATACTTCTGCTTTGATTACATGTTAACCAATTTCACACTACATGTAATTCAAGTGTATAATTACACTTGAATGTTGATAATAATTATGATTATAGATTTAGGTGTATTACACTTATCATTCATTATCGATAGATAGATAGATCAGATATGTAACTGACCTCAAGTTAATTACCTTCTAGATTGCTACCGCATTATGTGAATCTTACATGTCATAGATTGAATAGATTAATAATGATGATGAAAACATGTTTATAAACATGAATTAGTTTATATCATGAATTTGACACCAAATTGGAATTGAATATTAGAAGATAAGAAATTAAAAAAGTATCCATTCAAAAGATAAGAATCTTATATAAGTAATTGTGTAAATCATCTAAATTATGAAGAGAAATAAAGAAAGAATCCATTTGTCAACTGTTTTTCATGTACGACTTTATAGTGTAGTCTATTGTATGAATTCTCGTTGATGTTGATGATCTTTTCAGGTACATCATACTGTTGAAAAACGTTCCATAAAGTTCTCCTATGCACACTATCAATCACTTTCTCATAGTCAAATACACCGGATTCAGTAAGGATCGGTAGTGTACAAACAAACTGCGAAACTACGAATCATCGTTGAATAATCAATCGAATGGTACTCGTCACTATATATCATAATCTATACAATCATGATTGTTTATGCTTTATATTAGCCAATGAATAAACATACAAGTGTATATAGTGGCTTTACGTTATAAGATTTGTAGTCCAATTACTTTGTCTAAAAACATATTATTTCTGCTAAAAAGACTTATTCACTTGAGATTAGTTCAACCTTTGTATTTGACTCTTTATCCGGTGACAAACATTTGTAAGATCAATTTCTGATGTCTTTAGTAACACTTGTGTAAAAACTCCGAAAGATTAACTAAGTAATCCTTTGATATCACACTCTAGGAGACATAACAATCAACATTTTGGTAACTTCAAGTACCTATGTGACACAAACATACTTATTCACTTACGCCTGTTACTCTTAATGGAGCATAAGCCGCCGACCAGCATTCTCCAACACACTCCGGCTCCGTTTCTCGGCGTAATGTATTCTTTGGTCTACCTATTCTCCTTTGGCATTGAGAATTCCAAGTGATGAGTGATTACCTTGTGATGCAGCTCGGTGATTTTCCTTAATGTGTATCCTATCCACTACCAGAACTTCTTCCTGATTTATTCCTCCACTGGTTTATTCTGGTTTGTTCTCTCACACAGTAAGTTGTTACTGACAGTGAAGTTTCTGGTCTCAACGGATCCGACGTATTTTGCGTAGACAACTGTGAATAAACACCTGTATGTTGTGAATGATGGTTTTCGTAGTTCTTCAAGTTTCCACTCCATACAGTAGAACTGTGTTGACATTTGTATTGAAGATTGTGAGTTTGGTGTTGGTTAACAGACATTTGTTTTGAGTTGTAGATATTGTTCACTTGTAGATATGCTTCTCTTGCTTCACCGATTTGCGCCTTCACATGTGTATCAGATCCACCGTGTTCATCAATGATGGTGTCCAGATATGTAAATGTTTTTACATCTTTGAAAGCTTCTCCTTCCAATGTGATTGGATTGGTGAATGCTGCGTTGTATAGGAGAATCTTACTTTTCCCTTTCTGTATGCTGAGACCTACTACTGAATAGGCTGCTGCTACACTAGTCGTCTTCTCCTGTATTTGTTGTTGCGTTTGCGATAGAAGAGCCAGATCATCTGCGAAGTCTAGATCGTCTAGCTTCATCCTAGCTATCCACTGTATCCCATGCTTCCCTCCTGATGTTGACGTTCTCGTGATCCAATCAATCACAAGGAGAAATAGAAAGGGTTGGATGTGTCACTCAATCTTCTGGTTCAGTTGAATTTACACATTAACACCATTGGATGGCTACCAGATCAGTGGTCTAGAGGTTAAGGGTTCGCTCGCGAGATTGATATGTCCTGGATCCAAGTCCCTTGTGCAGGACCGTGGATACGCACTACTGAAAAGTTCTACAACAGGACGAAACAGTCATCCAGTGCATCCAAGTTTTTGATGATGGTCTAACTTTAATTGACTCATGAATTCAACTATTGAAATGACTATAATATCCACAAAAATCTCTTTCTGATAATGATTGATTAATCGAATTTATATATAACTTAAATTATGTAAATGAACTACTTACTTTCTATAATCCAATTGACAGTTTACTTGTTACTGTATATTATTATCTAAACAATATCATCTTAACTGTATACTACAAATCATTATGACATAATTGATTCATAATTGATAAAATACAACCCCCTGTCTTAACAACAACAACAACAACGAAAAATGAGCGTATTTCAGGTATAAAATCTTGAAATGTTGACTTAGCTGAGGGGGGGGATGGAGAAGGTGGTTTCTTTCTTCTTTGTAATTTAGAAAAAAAACAAACAAACAAACAATATGATCTTGAGAAAAATGAGTAGTATCTAATGTCGTAACTAAATAATACCAGAATCATTTACATAAATCAAATATAGTCATAGAGATTAAGTAATTACAGTATGTGTGTGTGTGTGTGTGAAATTTGATTTTGATTTTTCATAATGATAAAATTAACAATTAATGATAATAGTGAAGTTCATGAGTTAATGTAAGTTAGATCACCATTGAAAATCTGAAAGGATTGAGTGGACGTCACATCCTAATATGGGATTCTTTAGCAGCGTTTATTAACAGCTTTCTACGTAAAAATACTCTGGATTCGTTGGCTAAATACTACACTATCAGAAACAACCTACTATGGGAGAGAATAAACCAGAACAAACCAGTTGAGGAATAAATCAGGAAGAAGCTCTGGTAGTGGATAGGATACACACACATTGAGGAAATCACCCAACTACATCACAAGGCAATCCCTCATCACTTGGAATCCTCAATGCCAAAGGAGAGGAGGAAGACCAAAGAACACATTTCGCCGACAAATGAAAACAGACAAGAGAAGAATGAACAACGAGTTGATAGAACAAGAAGGGAAGGCCCAAGACAGATTGGGTTGGAGAATGCTGGTCGGCGGCCTATGCTCCACTGGGAGTAACAGGAGTAAGTAACTAACTAACTAAGTAAGTAACAGTGCGCACCCACGATCTCTCATCAAACGAATTAGAAACCAGAACCTTCGTTCTCGAGCGCGAATGCCTAACCTCTAGTCCACTTAGCCGGCATGCGACGGAGTTAATCTCTAATTTCAATTAATCCATTATCTTAAGCAACCGTTCATACTGATAATAATCATGTGCTCACTAGTGACTAGTTTCAAAATGGATTTCTTAGAATTCTATTGAGAAGCCGTCACCAGTGGAGTCAAATCCGTGTCGTATGTGAGAATGTTATCTACCTCAGACAATAGATGACAGGTTGAGCAAGATCATGGATCGACGGAAGTTAGACATTAACACTGATGTATACCGGTTGACTCAATAGTCTAGAGATTAAGAATTCGCGCGTGAGAACGAAGGTCCTGGTTTCGAGTCTATTTGGTGCGAGATTATGGATGTGCGCCACTGACAAGTACGATACTGGGACGAAACAACAGTTCAATGTTACCAGGCCCCAATGATGGTCTAGTTTAGACTGATTCGTGAACTCAATTGTTAAAATACTACAATCTCCACAAATCCCCATAATTAAGAATAAGTAAATAAATAAGTAAGAAGATAATTGGTTAACAGTTGACCACCCTAGAGTAGTAGTTGAAGGAAAGAGTCAATTACTCATAGGCTAAAGTGGTGTACATCTTGAATTTCAACGAGTTTTATTGAAGCTTTGGTAAACACTTTCATATACAGAGTTCAATTCATAGTTCTTTTTCTCCATAACCTGGAATCGTTTAGGAAACAAATTGTACTGGACAGTTCATAATCTTCAAAACTACAAACACACGATTCCATAGAGAAGCCATTCTATGATATTCATTTCTTAGAGTGATAGCGACACATTTATATCACTTATACACAATACAGTGATCTAAATTTTCAGGTTCATGATATGGTGACACGATTGTCCGATTATACTCATATCACACAGGTTCTAGATATATGGCGTGAATTCTACAACCATGCAGAAATCGGGTTAATAAAAACAATACGTCTGGATCTTTTGGTTTTGTTAATTAAATAACTGGCGCCAATGTATTTAGAAAGAGGATGACATCACTAATTGTTACTTCTCCCTTTAGAACTGTCTCTCTCATCGAGACTATGTACTACATATATGAAAATTTCACAGAATGAAATCATGAGTCAATTGAAGCTAGACCACCATAGAAAACCTGGGAGCCACTGGACGGCCGTTCCGCCCTAGTATGAGACTCCTCCACGATCCCGCACCCCACGAGACTCGAACCCACGACCTATCACTCTCGTACCAGTCGCTTAACCAACTAGACCACTGAGCCGGCATCCGACGGTGTTCATGTCTAACTTCAACCAATCCACGAAGTTGTGCCACCGTACACCATTGTCTTCAGTGAGCTGATATCTCACAACAGACCTGATTGAACTCCACTGGTAACGGCTTCTCACTAGAACTGCAGGAGTATCTGATGAAGTCAGCCACTAGTGAGCAGATGATTATTATCAGAAGGGGTTTGTGGAGATTTTTAGAAATTTCACTGATTGAAATCATGAGTCCATTGAAGCTAGACCACCATGGAAAACCTGGAAGCACTGGACGGCCGTTTCGTCCTAGTATGGGACTCCTCAGCAGTGCCCACCCACGATCCCGCACCCCGCGAGATTCGAACCCAGGACCTATCAGTCCCATACTAGGACGAAATGGCCGTCCAGTGCTTCCAGGTTTTTCATGGTGACCTAGCTTCAATGGACTCATGATTTCAATCTGTGAAATTTCTAAAATCTCCACAAACCGCTTCTGATATATGAAAATGTCAAAAATAAAAACTACAATATTGATTTTTGAGTAGTCCCATACTAGAATGAAATAGTTGTACAGTGCTTAGAGGTTTCCACTGATAGTCTAGTTAAGGTGAAGTCACATTCTTTCCTTATAATCTATCTATCTATCAACTATCTTGAATCATTGTTTCCTGTGAGATTTGAACCAACGATCAAAGATTTATATGAGGACCTCTAATCATTTCACATTAAACCAAATGAACTGCAAATGTTGAATCCTTTAGACTATAATGACCATAATACAATTCGATCGATAGAATTTAGTTAATAAGACCTAAAGAGTAAGTAGTATGATACACATTACATTTAAGTATTATAACTAGGTCATAAACTAAGACAAATCTATGGTATATGAAGTGAATGATTTATATCATATTACAGTATGTTAATCTGTCTGAATTGATAAACAAATGATATATTACATCATATACATTGAAAAAATACATTAGTCGTAACTTTACTTATATATAGATATAGACAAATTGTGACTTCGAAATATGACAAACACGGTTAACTAATTTCTTAATAGTTGAATTCATGAGTCGATGTAAGCTAGATTACTATTGTAAACCTGAAAGTATTACGTGGTCGTTTCGTCTTACTATGAAATTCCTCAGCAAAGCGCAACCACAGTCCCGGGATTCGAATCCAGGACCTTCGGTCTTGCACGCGAACGCTTTAACTCTAATCCACTGAGCTGGCATCCAACGATGTTAATGTTTAATTTCAATCGATCCATGAATGACTGTGCAGCCATTCATTACTTTTCTGAGATGACTAGCTTCAAGATAGATTTTCTGAATTTCTAATGAGAAATCATGACCATCGGAGTCAAGTCCGTGTTGGGTGTGAGACAGTTATCTATCTCAGACAATGGATGAAGGGTTGAGCAAGGTCATGGATCGATGGAAGTCGGTTGGCACAGTGGTCTACTAGTGGCCCTGAATCTGAATCCAGTTTGATTGTTTCTCATTACTTGTTATTGGATAATATACATATCACCAATTCTTGTATACAATTATCGACTTAACTGGCGTTGGTCAATAACAGAATTGAGTAAGTCAAATACGAGGATGGATTTCGAATTCGTGTGTTTCATATAATCATTGATCCAGACAAACGATCAAAGAAATTAAGTGAATGAAGCGAAGAGAAGAGAACGAAGCGAAATGGCGCGCGGTGGAAAAGGCATGTGAGCCAACGCCATTTAATTCACAGTTAATCGATATTTATAGTCCCATAAAAATAAGCTACAGATATGTTATGAGTAGGACAAGATGTACACACACCTACGTGCTCATATAAAAACAGTCAGGATTGATAAGTGAATAATTAACAAGATCAAAATGTGAATCAAGAAGAGTGGATAAATTGGCCTGTCCCGAAGTTAGAATAAATTATATGGGCTTAACATAGTAATCAACACCATAGTCTAGAAATTAAGAGTTCGCACGAGATCGATACTGGGAATAAACGGTCTTGCAATACTTCCAGGTTTTTACTGGTGGTTTAACTTACATAGACTCATGAATCCAACTATTAAAATTAGTATAATATCCACAAAACCCTTCTCTGATTACAATCATCATATGCACATTAGCGACTGGCTTCAATAGGTATTTCCTGGAGTTCTAGTGAGAAGCAGTGACCAATGGAGTTCATCCGGGTCCATTGTGTGACAGTAAGTCACTGGAGACAATGGTGGATGTGTCACTCAATTTCGCGGATTAGTTGGAGTTATACATTAACAACGTTGAATACTGGCAGGTTCAATGATCTAGAGGTTTAAGCTCTCGCTCTTGAGACTAATAGATCCTGGATTCGAATCTCGCGAGACGGAATCGTGAATGCGCACTACTAAGGAATCCCACAATAGGACGAAACAGTCGTCCAATGCTTCCAACTATTAAAATTACTACAATCTTCACAAAACTTCATTCTGATTAGAATAATTCATTCATATGGTGAATGAAATGAAATGAACTGTCATGTTCATCAATGAGGTTACACATGTTAATCTGTAGCTCAAGTATACAAACATGATACAGAACGATTGGCCGATATTGATTATTATTGCCTTATTAACCAATCAAAATCTATAGTAAGGTCATGATTGATCTCTTTTACATTGACCTTAAAAACTTATTTGGATAGATATCCGTTATTAGATCTATAATAATCATATTGTACCAGAATAATGTTTGATTAATGTAAATGAACTCAACTTATAAAGTATAATTTGTGCAATTATTGATTAGATTGATTGATTAATAAATAGGGTCAAAGCATCACAATTGATTGATCACTGGGTGGTGATCAATGTCATGTGTGTCAAGTCCTTATTTAGTGCAGATCGAATGCTATCGACCATGTTGCAATGTGGCCACCAGTCTAGGTGACTCGACACTGCATGCACTATATATTGAGATTAGATGGTGGTTGGAGGTAGTCGATAGGAAACCCTAGACCCGGTTTTCGTGCTACTTGGCACTCGTCAGCAAGGTGTACCTGTAATCTTGAGGGAACTGGTGCTCTCTGGAAGATTCGATCCCGTGTCACTCAGTTTCACTGTCAGAGACGTTACCACTGAGCTATCCGAGCCACGTCAAAGCATCCTAAAAATTGTGTTGTAACTTATGGAGCACCTCTGGGGCTACTGCCGGTCCCAAACTCGGATGAAGGAGGAGGGTTGGGCATGGGGTTAACGACCCTATCCCGTAGAAAACTAACTCACTAAAAAAACACTAACCAGAAGAAAAAAAATAATTCATTTAGTATTGAGATTCATCTCACCTATACTGATTTTGGGCTATTAAACATTAGTCCTAGTTTATAAAAGGTAATACCCTACTTGTAGTCTATTCGAAAATTGAGAAAGTGAACTATATAAGGTTTTGGTAATAAAATTCTGATATATTAATGAGTTCATTCAATTTTGTCGTTGAATTATTTCATTAAGATCCACACTACTGATTCAATGATCCTGAGTGCTGTTAGAGATAGATACCGACTGTTTGGTTACTGTCCGGGTGACTATTGTAACCGATGGTTGGAGACTCTGTATGACATGGCTCGGAATCGATCACAATGTCTAGGTGTATACACTCTCTGTCTTCCCTTAAACTATGAGATTAAAATTACTTCATATCTTTCTACGAACTAATTCTTTCTTCCTATACTCTATCCTTATATGCAATCTTTCTTTTATACATTATTACCATTGAAGCGACTACTTCTATGAATCCAGTGTTCATCTTGTTGTGCTAATAAGGTATGGCAACTTGTCATCTTACTTCATTAAACCAAGTTTCATACTAAATCGGTCTACGTCTATAAACACTGTTACTCGGAATGATATTCAGTGGCACCGTGTTTCCTTACGAACTACAGTGAGGTCAGTTGTTAAGTGACTTTACAACGGATTGTATTTATAAACATGTGGGCAGTTCATCCAGTGTACGGCATCCATCGACTACAAATTACTTAGTCACTATGTCATATGGATATCCTTTAGTATATGTTTGAAGTAGCTGCCAAACTGTGCTCATTTCTGACTCATAAAATATGCCTCTTGAATTGTACTATTAATCGATCACTGAAAGAGTCATGTTATTTTATCACAGTCAAAATCTACAAAAATACTATTTATTATTTGAACAGATAAACATTAGTACAATGTGGCACCGAATACATATGCACCACACAAGTCACTTGATTTATGTATGGGCTGTGTTACCGCCCGGGTGCCCAGACCGAAGCGGGTGCGTTTCCTAGAGGGCCACTCCCCGAACCTATGACCTAAAGGTCTAATCCATAAGGCAGTGGAGCAACGTCAGGAGATGAAGTTCGATGGTAGCCGGTGACCAACAATAGGTTTATACCCCATTTGTTTCCTTAGGATCCTGGAGCCCATATGCATCATTGATTTGGATTCAGGGTTTTCTAACTCTAGATAGATGCCCCGTATCCGCCAAGCCGGTTAATGCTCCGGGCATTGGCCTTTCGTCCTCTAAATTTGGTAAACGACACCCTCACCACAAGAAGGCAGTGAGTAGTACTTCCCTGGCAGTGGTTGTATGCACATGACCGTTTGACAGCATTTCGAGAGGGTAAGCTGATTTTACCCACTCTTGGCCGTACCAGGTCATACGGGGCACCAGAATACTACATCAAACTATCAAAACTGAAGTAGATATTATGAGGTTGATGTGATTTATTCAATAGATGAATAATGAAAGAATCTAACTCTATCTTACATTACAAGATTAATTACCATGTCCTTCGTTGTTAAGGACTACAAAATGGCTAGTGACTAGCAGTGGCAAGCAGGTAGATATCAGGACTTAGTAGCTAAGTGGATAACCTGATGGCGTTTGAACCGAGTGACACTGAGTTCGAGTCCCTAAATAAACACCAACTCTGGGATGCAGGTACATCCAGTTGATGAGTCCCAAATAGGACGAGACGTGAGTTATGGGTTTTACTGCTAGCCACTATCTATCTTTACTTAATTATCGTGTATTCGTAAAGAAAATTTCCAGATTTGAGATCCTTTATTAAGTATGATTCCCATTACTGTTAGACTAGTTTATCAATCTAAAAGAATTAATTCAGTAATAAGAAATCTTCAAAATGAATAAAATGGTCAGTATGGGGTCATGAAGATTGTTGAGTTTTGATTGAGATCATGAATCAATCAATATTAAACCATCAGTGAAAACCTGAAATCACTGAATGACCGTTTTGTCCTCGTATAGGACTCTTTAACAGTGCGCACCCACTATCCCTTATCAAAATGACTGAAAACCTGAACTTCCAGTCTCACGGGCTAATGCTTAATCTCTAAACCACTAAGCTTGAATAATTCAATCAGTTCACGAAACTATCCAACCATCTTGTAGTGATTTTGAATACTGTTTTAAATAATTATTAATTCAATAATTAAGATCATGAGTTGATTGAAGCCAGACCACCATGGAAAACCTAGAAGCAATGGACGGACGTTTCGTCCTATTACGGGACTCCACGGTAGTACGCACTCATGATGCCGCCTCGCAGTATCATCCACCATTTAAAAATATCTTATCAGATATTTTTCAACCAACATTAAGTTCAGAAATTTCAATACAAATGTCAGAACAGTTATACTCTATAGAACAGAAACTTGGAGAACTACAAATACCATCATCCACAACATACAAGTGTTTATGAACAGTTGTCTACGCAAAATACGTCGGATTCGTTGACCAGACACTACATTGTTAGCAACAACCTACTGTGTGAGAGAATAAACCACAACAAACCAGTGGAGGAATAAATCAGGAAGAAGTGTTGGAAGTGGATAGGACACATAATGAGGAAAGCACCCAACTACGTCACAAGGCAATCCCTCATCACTAGGAATCCTCAATGCCAAAGGGGAAGAGGCAGATCAAAGAACACATTTTGCCGAGAAATAAAGACAGACAAGAGAAGAATGAACAACGAGTGGATAGAACAGGAAAGGAATGCCCAAGACAGATTGGGTTGGAGAATACTGATCGGTGGCCTATGCTCCATTAGGAATAACAGGCGTAAGTAAGTAAGTATCAAATATTGTATATCTATGATACTTGTGTTTATCATTTACTTTCCACAACAGAATTAACTGAGTAATTTATACAAAGTTACAAAAATCTACATTTAAGGTTGAAAACTGTCAAAATGATCGTAGTGATTGTCTGTTACGACAATTTTGTCTAGACTTTATAAATAATTCATTTTGATCAATAAACTTTACTTTGTTTTCTACCCTACCTTCCCCCCTCCCTACCTCGTCTCTCTCTTTCTTTGTTGTGAACGAACAAACAAACAAACAAAAGTACATATAAAGAAATAAAATAGAAAAAAAAGAAAGAAAGTTCTAACCCATAAAGAAGAACATTTTTTGATCGATATGACCTTGTTAACACTCCAAATAACACATATTTATGATACCCTTCATTATGTATGATCTATGGTTATAACGTTACTTTATGCTGAACACTTAATATATGTGAATAGACTTATGAATAAACTTAAATGTTTAGTCATTTGTTTACCTTGACAATATTAAGTTTGAATTGAATTATTTAAATATCAGAAGGGGTTTTGTGGAGATTTTTTTAGAAATTTCACTGATTGAAATCATGAGTCAATTGAAGTTAGATCACCATAGAAAACCTGAGAGCCACTGGACAGCCGTTTCATCCTAGTAGAGGACTCCTCGGTAGTGAGCCTCCCGCGACATTCGAACCCAGGACCTGTCAGTCTCGCACCAGTCGCTTAACCAAATAGACTATTGAGCCGGTATCAGACGGTGTTAATGTCTAACTTCAACCAATCCACGAAGTTGTGCCACCGTACACCATTGTCTTCAGTGAGTTGATATCTCACAATAGACCTGGTTATTTAAATATAATGGGTTACTATATATAATATCAGTATGGGGTTGTGGAAATTGTTGAATGTGATAGATGAACACTGATGAGGTGTCCGACACTAGGACGAAACATAGAACTCGTGTTTTTAGATCTTCAGTGGTCTGTCAGTCGCTTAGTCAGTCAGACAGTCAGCAACAATGTAGAACTTCGTACGTACATACATCAGTTCAAGTTGCCACACCACATTAGCACAGAGATACAATTGTCGATTCTAATCCCATAGTGGTAAAGGTAGTAAAAGTATAAGCAGTAATCGGAAAGATTCAGGTTTGAAGATGTTATTTAGGAAGTATAATTCAATGGAATAAATTTGGAAAGAGAAAAAATAAAGGGATATGAAGAATTCAGAAGATTAGAATGTGGAAGAACACAAAGAGTGAATGTATCTGCGTCACTGTAAACGATTTTGAGCCATGTCATCCAATGTCTCTAACCATCGGTTGCTATCGTTTGACGAATCCGGACCAAGTAGTCTTTACCTACCAACATGACTCAGTTCACTTGTCAATGACTTCATGTATTTGTGCCATGTTTTGGTCTGGCCGTCCCTAGATTTCTTCCAACTTACTCATACACCATAAAACATCGCTCGTCAGGGCAGTCGGTGGTTTGGTATACGTAACACATGTGCTGTTCATCTTAACTGACGAAGATTCACTTCATGGTGTTCTAACTTTTATCGTTATATGTAGCATATATGCAATATTTATGTAGATTAAGAAGATTTGTCTGGAGCACAGAGTCCACCCTAGAATAAATCTTATTTAATATATCTAAAACCATCATTTCATTGGCTAACTAAATGAGCTTTAATTTACTACTTATGTAATGGTCAACTCACATTAGCTTTTCTGTAGTTATATATCAGATAACAGTATTCAATTGAACGATGTCGAGAGTGAAGACTGATAGAATATAAATGACAATGATTGATGACGAAATGGATAGATGTTAAATTTCAGTTCATCAGTTGGATGATACCATTCTTACTGTGAATTATGATTGCTTTGATTTTGAGCCATTGTGTTGTAAAATTTACACTTCAATAAGTAGTCACTAACTGAGATGAAATAACTGTTTATTGTTCTTTGATCTTCTATAGTTCTTCAGATAATCTTAATCCATAATGGGAAATAATTTTGAATAGAGCAAGAACAACGAGCATAAAAGAGTAAGGTGGAATCATTTATTTCTCAGTTTTTCATCAGCTGCTTACAATGAAACAAATGAGTTCATGTTAATTCTGCTAAACATGATTTTCTTGCTTTATTCAAGCAGTGATCAGTGAAGTTCAACCGAGTAACTCACTGATGACAATAGTGGATGTGGTTGTGGATAAGTTGAAGTTAGACTCTGCACCACTGAATGTCGGCTCAGTGGTCTATAAGTTAAGAATTCATGTGCGAGACTGATTCGTCCTGGATTCGAATCTCGCGAAGTGGAATCATGAATGCTCACTACTAAGGAGTTCCACAAAAGGAAGAAACGGCTACCCAATGCTTCAAGGTTTTCCATGGTCGTCATTTATTACGAAAACCTAATCACCGTCTAAATAGACGTCTAATGATGAATAGTGTAAAAGCCTCAACCTAGATGTTTAGTTTTAAAATAATCGTATACTTGCTAATGTACAAATTCATATGTTTTACTCGAATAACATTATTTCTACAACAATGTTATTTCTCTTGATAAATAAAATGACTATGTTGTTGTGCTACTCCTCATAGAACACATCTTATGTTACGGTCAGTTCCAAGATCCAGAAAAGTAGAAAGGCTTCAAGTAGAGTTGAGAACACAACCTCAAAGAAACACCTCAATAGAAAACACTAATGAGAGCAAACTGTTTAAACAATTTTGAATTCTGAACTGGAAGTCAAAGAGTCTTCTAACAAAAGTCATGGCCATTCATGAGATTCATTAGACCATACTTAGGAAAGTCAGATAACAATTTCAGAAGATGTGAGATCAAAGAGAGGAGCTTATATAACTTCGGATCATTAAATAGTAGTGGCCAAACTAAAGCAAGTGAAAACAGTCAGTGTAGCGGTAACATCTGCATCAGTAGACTTCAGTATATACAAGGAAAAGACGAGATCCTGAAATACAACGTGGAGAACACTAACAAAATCACACTTGATGAAGAAACTATGGAACAGATAGTCAGCATTATTGATAAACAAGGATGATCTGATGCATATATGAGGACACTGGTTAGCAAATCAAGGACACTATTCCTACAATTAAACAACACATGGAATTCAAATCAACTGTCAGTCAACATCAAAGTCAGAATATTCAGTACGAATATCAACACAGTTAGTTCTATTGTACGGTGCTGAAATGTGGAGAACTACCACAAACATCATTAAGAATGTTCAGGCATTTCTAAACACTCGTCTACACAAGATGCTCCATATCCGCTGTTGAAAGGCCATGAGGAATAATCGACTGTGGTAGGAAACGAATCAAATATCTGTTGAGGAGAAAGTTATGGAAAAATTTTGGAGGTGGATAGAACACACACTGAGAAACTAATCAGACCACATCACAATGACAGCTCTAATTTGTAATGTTCAAATTAAAAGGGGTAGAAGCAGGCTAAGAGATTTCCCCACACCGCATATTGGAAGGAGATATTAAAGAAATTAGTTTTACTTGCCAACTGCTAGAAAAGTTAGCTTAGTACATATTTGTTTGGAGATTCCCGGTAGTAGGTCAATCCGTCATGAGGAATAAAAGGCTTATGTATGTAAGTTCAGTCAAATAGAAATAGACGAAATGAGATTCAAACCTCAAACTACTTAGTTAAAGTACTAGTAGTTTAACCAGTAAAGCGCCGTTACAGTGACTTCTGACTTATTATCTCAGATAAATCGTGCTCTGATGGACATTGTGACATTCTAGACTCGATAATCATTTGAATTAATGAGCGGGTACTGCTGACGAATTATAAACCCAAATACAAATGATGGGTTTGATGTTAATCCATTTTTTTTTGGATTACTCCAGCTGACTTCTATCGATCATGAAAATAAATGTCCACCCAATGATCAATCAATTGTGAATACATCTCAGTCCTACAGGATGTCAGTCACGGCCCGGATAGCTCATTGGTAATGTCTCTGACAGTGAAGTTTGTTCCCATGGGATCGAGTCCGTCAGAGAGCACTAGTTCCCCCAAGATTACAGGTACACCTTGCTGACGAGTAACAAATAGCTCGGAACCCGGGTCCTATTGACTATCTCCAACCATCATCTTATCACACTGTAGATCACTAACGTAGATGATCTATGTCGAAATGATTGGAGGCCTACTCGAGTTAGACGTGAATGGTGTGACGAACCAACTAACGTCGAAGTCACACCTCGTGGTCAGCACCTTACGTGGACTACCTCCATTGACGTATCAAGGTACTATAGATGCTTTGAAGACTGTACAACACAAAGGACGTTATTACAGAAATATATTAGTTAAAGTAGATACAAGCGAAAGTAAGACCACTGACGCATGGGCCAGTCCATGGCATACGATTAACTGATGCGCGTTGGTTGTACATGACCTTGGCAGGGAGCGATGATCTGTTCGACATTCAGTGATCCAACTGCCGGATGATTTGGCTAGGGCTCAGTGAAATTTCACTGGCCCTACAACACCATTTAATACTGATACTAATGTGATGAATTAATTTTATCCTCTCAAGAAGTTAGTTATCTAGTCGATAGCCGTTACTTACTTACTTACTTACTTACTTACTTACACCTGTTACTCCTCGTGAAGGAGCATAGGTCGCTCACCAGCATTCTCCATCCAACCCTGTCCTGAGCAATCCTTTCCAGCTCCTTCCAGTTGTAATTCATCCTTTTCATATCTGCTTCTATTATCCGACGTAATGTGTTCTTTGGCCTTCCTCTTTTCCGCTTCCCTTCAGGATTCTAAGTTAGAGCTTGCCTCGTGATGCAGTTTGACGATTTGCGTAATGTATGTCCTATCCATTTCCATCGTCTTTTCCTAATTTCCTCTTCAGCTGGAAGTTGGTTTGTTCTCTCCCACACAAGGCTATTGCTGATGGTATCCGGCCAATGGATGTTGAGTATCTTGCGTAGACAGCTATTTATAAATACTTGTACTTTCTTGATTGTGGTTGTTGTAGTTCTCCAAGTTTCAGCTCCATACAGTAGAATTGCCTTGACGTTCGTATTGAAGATTCTCACTTTGATATTGGTTGAAAGTTGTTTTGAGTTCCATATGTTCTTCAATTGTAGGAATGCGGCCCTTGCTTTGCCAATCCTCGCCTTTACGTCTGCATCTGAACCTCCATGTCTATCGACGATGCTTCCCAGATATGTGAAGGATTCTACATCTTCCAGAGTTTCGCCATCAAGGGTGATTGGATTGCTGTTCTCCGCTTTGAATTTGAGGACCTTGGTTTTCCCTTTGTGTATGCTGAGGCCTACTGATGCAGAGACTGCTGCTACATTGGCTGTCTTTATCTGAATCTGTTCACGTGTACGTGATAGGAGGGCTAGGTCATCTGCGAAGTCCAGATCGTCTAATTGGTTCTGAGCTGTCCATTGTATTCCGTGTTTTCCTTCAGATGTCGAGGTCTTCATAATCCAGTCGACCACCAGAAGAAAGAGGAAGGGAGAGAGTAAGCGTTTTTTTAGCGAGTTAGTTTTCTACGGGATGGGGACGCTAACCCCATGCCCAACCCTCCTCCTTTACCCGGGCTTGGGACCGGCAGTAACTCTAGAAGAGCTACAGGCGGAGTTAGTCGATAGCCGTAAACATCATTAATTTCTTAATTGATTGTATCTATTTTATTTTTGCGTCTCAACGATCAACATTTAATTAGATTGTTAAGGGTATATATGATTGGTTTATGAATTAAATAATCGATAATTTTACACATAGAAACTGCAATTTCTCCCTCCCCCTCTCTCTCTCTGTCTACATATACATATATTGTATTTCATGAACTGTATTGCTTGAATCTTCTATCATTGGTTGGTCTTATTTATAGTGTAGTGTGTGCTAATTATATCGACAGATGTAATTAGTATGTATCATCAATCGAAAGTGAAATACCTGGCGGCATAAGGTTCAAAAGATCAAAGAAAAGAGAATGAGAACTAAGAATGATGAAGTCTGAGACGATTGATTGACATTTTGTAAATGAAATATTTACTTCATGGATCTTAGATATTCGATTGTCTTCACTTGTATTCTCATTCATTACAATAGTAGTGTATGTATGGTTTCAGAGTTATTTTTTAATCGAATACAGACAATTAATTCAGAGAAGTGTGAATCAAACAAACACAATTCATATCCACTACATACAGTTTTTGACTAGAAAACTCTATAGAATCTGACTTAATACTACTTAGCCATAATCATATATAGATGTCTTCACTGAAACAAAACTGATAATAGTCATTGAACCAGTTATCGTATAGTTTTTCTGTTTCAGTTAAATGATTATTATTGATAAGCAACGATAGATAGTAGTTAGCAGTAGAATCCAGGACGTCGAACACTTCGTCCTATTTTGGGACTCGTCAACTGAATGAACCTGCATTTCAGAATTGATGGTTATTCTGAGAGTCGAACTCCAAGACTCCAACTCAATACCGTTCGCTTCAAATACCATCACGTTATACACTTAGCTACTGAGTCCTGATAGCCGCCTGCTTATGCAATGGGCTGAAGTTTTAAATTCATTTGATGTTGTTTACTTGCATCTTCCGGTTGTTGTTTAGGACTGCAATTGATTAGTCTCTTATTGGCATATATGTATCCTGTGCAGACTGCCTCGATATTGTCTTAATTCACAAGCTTTATAAGCAAAGATGGATAATGGTTAGCAGTGGACGAATATCGCAATCTCGTCTCTATGATTACAGACTTACTTCAGTACGTTTCTGAAATTATTCAATAAATACTTCTATAATAAAGTAGAGTAGGAGGTTCTATCTCATTAACTTTGAGGCAAGTTTTTGAATTACCTTTGAATCAAACATCTTGGTGTTATTGAATTTGTATCATTAGTAACCCTTTCAATATTCATTTTCATGTGATTTTCTGATAACTAATTCAATGAAAATGTGTGATGTCATGATGTATGTTATGGTTAGCGCTTTATTTAGAAAGGTTGTTTTCTGCGAGTGGGGGATGCTGACTCAATGCCGAACCATCCTCCTTTACCCGGTCTTCGGACCTTCAGTAGCCGTAGAAGAGCTATAGGTGGAGTTTAATGTTATGACAAGCACGTTATTTTTAGTAAGGGTTAAGTATTCAGAGTTATAGTTTTCATCGCGAACTAGTAACGGCTATAAAGTAAAAACGATTTATAGTCATATAGATAAGTGAATGTCATACTAAAACCAATGAGTTGTTAGAGAATTAGGTTATCATCAAGATTTTTAGGGCCAATAAAATAACACCGAACCCTAGACAAATTATCCGGTAGTTGGGTCACTGAATATCAAACAGATCATCGATCCTCGTCGCGGTCAAGGATAACTAACGCGCATCAGTCTATCGTATGCCATGAACTGGCCCATACCGTGGTGATCCCACTATCTTCTCTGTACTGATTCTTACTAATATATTTCCATCCTTTGTGTGTGACGGTCTTCACAGCATCCATAGTACCTTAATACAACAAAGGAATATTCCATGTTAGGTGCTAACCGTGAGGTGTGACTTCGAAGTGAACTGGTTCGTTACAGTATTCTCGTTACGCTTGATATTTGAATTTCACACGTATATCAAAAACATCACGTCCTCAACTCTGATTGGCGACTATACTTTTACCCGGTTTATAATGAAAACTTGTAAACAATACTAATACAATATGTTCTATATTGACCTTAAATTCATTCATTTTCATATATACTACTGTTCATACTTATTTTAAACCCAAATCACATTATAAAAATGTATCATTTTTAATAAACAATACATGAATATAAGTAATTGATTGAACATTCGGTCAAAACCTTTGCATAGTTTAATATAATAAACCATGTGTTGTACTGGTTAGTAGTTATGGTATTCAGTCAGTATGTGTATTTCGATTCTGTTACAAAGCCAATAGTTTGTTACTGACGTTTTCGATACAAATTTAAACAACCATTTATGATTAGAACCCCAAGATATTTGGTACATTTATTTATTAGGTGTATGTGTGTGTGTGTGTGTGTGAATTTCACTAAATACAAGGTTCTGTTATTATTGTACCATGTACACAGATATAAGAAAAGTACCAACTGGAATCAATCGAAGATGGTCAACCAATCTGAAATATCGTACGACCATTTTGATGGAGTTTTGTTCTTTGAGTTGGATGGTTTGATAGTGGAGATTTCATCATTCTTCTGAACGACGTCATCAGAACAAACTTCGAACACTTCACTTCTACCTGAAGTTTGTGCTGATGATGTCGTTCAGAAGAACGATGAAAGCTCCACTATCAAACCATCCAGCTCAAAGAACAGAACTCAATTAAAATGATCGTACGATATTTCAGATTGGTTAAAGTGATCTAGAGGTTTAGAATTCAAGCATGAAGCCGAATATCTTGGGTTCACTCCGCAACCACGCGAATTATGTACATATGTTACTGAATAGTCTCAAACTAGGATGAAACAGATACTTACTTTTTAAAGATGTTCAGTGGTTATCTGAATTTTATTAGTTCGTGATCTCGATAAAATCTAACAATCTCTACCACCTTCATACTCATAGAAGGAACTAGATGAGTTCTGAAGTTATTTTTCTTACTAAAGGCCGTGATTTACCATAAACCTAATCAAAATAAGTGAGAACTGGCCAACCATTTTGTTATTTTTCAAGATAACTCATCAATACATACTGAACACCTCGTCAAAGTTCAAAGCTGAGTGATTCAATTCTCACGGGTAGCATACAACCACTTGTATATGAATACAAGTAGATAATATTCAGATTAACGAGTGATATGTATAAGGAGGATCAGATTATATAATTGAATGCCTTAACTAACAAATCACTGTTCCATATTGAATTTATCTAGAAGAGGAAATCCACACCTATTTTTTATTGATTACAATTTAAACTATAGTAAATTGAACAGATTGCATAGAATTGAGTAATGACTTATGGGCGATAAATAGTTGTATATTCATTAGGCTGATTGACACCGAAAATCAGATAGGTCTAAAGGAGTCTTTTCAAGTTATCTATCGGTTTCAATGCGATATGGCCTATAGTTAACTAGTCCAAAAGACATGTGTACAACCCTTCTTCCTAGCTTGGTCACTGATTGTTATAACTCAGATTAATATAGACTTATTATACCATTCATTTTCCGGATCTATTTTAACTTTCCTATTCTTCAAACACACCCACTTAATCATAAGTATTGCTTGACTTCCTACTAAAAATGTTTTGGATAGAGCAATGAGAAGATGGAGTTGCTCTGAAAAAAAATGTGATGTACTTACGCCATACATTTCGAACAATCTGCTCACATATCCGTCTGGAACCCCTGTGGAGCTATTGCCGGTCCCAAGCAACAATAAAGGAGGACGGTTGAGCATGGAGTTAGCGACCACATCCCATAGAAAATTAACTCGATTAAAAAATCGCTAACCATAAAAAATAATTCAAACCATTTGAACTCTGTCAGACACTATCATCATCAACCTACTATAGGAGAGAACAAACCAGGTCCCAGTGGACGAAGAAATCAGGAAGAAGCGTTAGAAGTGGATAAGACACACATTGAGGAAAGCACCCAACTACGTCACAAGGCAAGTCCTCAGTTGGGATCCTCAATGCCAAAGGAGAAGAAGCAGACCAAAGAACACATTACGTCGAGAAATGAAGAGAGATATGAGAGAAATGAACAAAGACTGGACAGAAATGGAAGGGAAGACCCATGACAGAGTGGGTTGGAGAATGCTAGTCGGCGTTCTATGTTCCATTGGGAGTAACAGGAGTAAGTAAGTAAGTAAGCTCATATATCTAGTCATATAAAATGCCCTGACAAGTATATGTATGAGTAGATTGTTCGAAATATATGGCGTAAATACATCACATTTTATCAGATCAACTTCGTCTTCTCATTTTTCTATCGTAATTTATTTTTTTTAAATGCGTTCCCACTTCTCTAATTAGACATGATGTAGTCTGTTAACCCTATTGACTGTATATTTCAATTAACTCAGTTTGTTCTTCTGGTGATATCAATTACTCATTTCATCATTCAACTTAATTCACGTAATCTCTCATGACATATTATTATTGTTATCGTATAGCATAAAGATTAGCTTAGAACTATGATATAAAACTAACTGGATACTGTTTTCTATATCGAGAATCATAGCCCAATATTGTTAGAATGTCCTAAACTAAAATAACACTACTTTCTAGTAACCTTAGGATTATTGATTATAGTGGCTAGCAGTGGAATCTAGGACACTTGTCACTTCATCCTATTTTAGGGCTCGTCAACTGGATGAACCTCCACTTTAGAGTTGATGTTCATTCTGGGAGTTGAACTCAGTACTGTTCACTTCAAACACTAGCATGTTATTCACTTAGCTACTGAGTCCTGATAGTCACTTGCTTGTGAAATGAGGTGAAGTTTTTTTAATTCATTTGATGTTGTTTGCTTGTATCTTCCCATTGTTGTTTAGGACTATAATTGATCAACAACAATGGGAAGATACAAGCAAACAACATCAAATGAATGTTATAAATTTCCCTAAGCTCTAATATAATTCATTTTAATCAATATGTAAAACTATCAACCGAATCACTTATTTGGCTAACAATGCTAACTAGTAATAACTATTGATAGAAAATCAATATGACTTGACCTTTAGCTGATGACCTTTCAAAGTATTGATTATTTATTTGGATATTTGTAAACTTCCTTTGCTATTGTGAAATGATAGAAAAACAGATTGAACGAGTAATCCATTCATTTGGTATTGTTTACTTAAATCTTCCCATTGATGTTTAGGATTGCAATTGATCAGTCTGTTACTGGTATATGTGCATACTGTGTGTATTGCCTCGACATAGCCTTAATTCATAATTATTATATACAAAGATGGATAGTGGCTAGCACTGGAATCTAGGGCACGCGTCACTTCATCCTCTTTGAGACTCGTCAGCTGGATGTACCTGAGTCTCAGAGTTGATATTCACCCCGGGACTCGAACTCAGTACCATTCGCTTCAAACGCTATCGCGTTATCCACTTAGTGAGTGTTTATGATCTACAAATTCATTGTAATAGATTGTAGGATAAGAAAATAACAATTAAAGATTTAATTATGTTGATATTTGTAAAAGTGGGGTTTAAAGAGACGTACAACCGCTTGAATAAAATTTATCTAAATCATACCATTTGTATGATCGTTTACAGTGGATTTTTATCATAAAACAGTTTGAACATGAAGAATGTTACTATTCACTGAGAAAAGAAAGGTTTGTTCATCATCAATAACTAGCAAATGCTTAATAATCAGAGTGAGCTTACTAGTTTGAACTCTACTGATCACGGCTTCTCACTAAAACTCCAGGAAACACCTCTTGGATGCAATCACTTGTGAGTATATGATGATTATCATCAGAAAGGGGTTTTGTGGTTATTTATAATAATTTGATAGTTGAATGCATGAGTCAATTGAAGTTAGATAATCATGGCAACCCTGGAAGCACTAGACGGCTGTTTCGCCACATTGTAAGACTCCTCAGCAATGCGTATCTCGCAGGGGGCGAGGTCGTGGATGCGCACTGCTGAGGAGTCCCACAATATGGCGAAACGGCCGTCCAGTGCTTCCAGGTTTTCCATGGTGGTCTAACTTCAACTGACTCATGATCTTAATTATTGAAATTACTAAAATTTATCTTCAATTCTGATAAATATTAGCCATTTGAATTCACTTGGTATAGTTTACTTGAATCTTCCCATTGATCTTTACGACTACAATTGATCAGTTATTAGTTATTTGTATACTAAGGTTTATTGAAGCATTAGCAATACGAAAATTCAAACCCCCTTTGTGTATTCACCCATAAACATACTCTGGTGATATTTGCTGATTATCCAGAGTGATGAGGTTTCAAATTGTTTTCACATTACTATTTTCTTTATTATCCTTGTCTCCTCTTACCTTATATTTCTAGTCTAGTTGACCTTTTAACATGTATATGCGTGATCAAATTGTATTGCACTAATATATCATCACATAGTACTGATAATCTTTGTCTTCTTATTACATTATCGAAATTAGTCATTCAATTGTGATATGGTAAGGTAATACTAATATTCTAGTATGTTTGATGATTGGTAGCAATCTACAAAAAAGAGTTTATCACAATTTCTTAACGGAACAAATACTTCACTTAGGGTTTAGATATCTGTCCTAGTCTAAGTTACTAGTATAGGGGTTGTGGAGATTATTAAGTTTTTCTTGATTGAAATCATGAACCGACTGATGTTAGACCACCTTTGGAAACCTAGAAGCACTGGACCAGTAGGTTAAGCGTTCGCGCACGAGACCGAAGGCCCTGGGTTTGAACTCCGCGAGCGGGATCGTGGATGCGCACTGCTGAGGAGCTCCACAATAGGACGAAACGGTCGTCCAGTGCTTCCGGGTTTCCAAAGATAGTCTAAGTTATTCGGCCTCAAATAGAATCTCTTTAAGATTGAAACATTTATACAACTCAGTCATTGGTTAATGGTCAATGTCGAGGCAGTTTAATATTTCGATCACTTCCCATCTATTAAGTTATAATTTGGTCTTTAAGTTAAATCTTGAGATTGTCATGTACTCTGTTTTACTCAAAGTTCAAGGTATCCTATCGACTATTTTCAATGATATTTGTTTATTAATATGTTTATAGGTATTATTGTTAAGTCTGGACATGATAGTTTCAAATAAATTGAGTATCGGATAGAAAGTTAATAATCAATATATCCCATTGTTATATCCAATTAATATCCATGATTTGACAACAACACAATGATTACAATTCAGTGTTCATTTAGTGAATAAATGAATCAATATTATACGCAACATTGAATATAATTGTCATTAAATTGATGAACCGACATAAGTTTGATTACGACGTATGGAGTCATGTGTGCTCACTGTTGAAGAGTTCTATACTAGGAACAGATGGCTGTCAAGTGCTTTCACGTTTCCCATGGTGGTCCAACCTAGACTGGTTCATGATTTAAATGAAATTCAACAGTCTCGTCTTCACAACCCCATAATGATAATTATAATTGTAGTTAAACATACTGGAAAACCGAACAACCAATGTTGAAATCACAGAAAAATAATTACTTACGCTTGTTAACCTTCATGGAGGAGTATAAGTCGTCAAACAACACTCTCCATCCAACACTGTCCTAAAAATTCCTTTCCAGTTCTTTCCACTTGTTATTCATCATTTTCATTTCTCCTTCCATTTCCAAACGTTATATGTTTTTCAGCCTTCCTATTTTTCTTGCTTCCTTGCATTCAGGATTCCAAGTTAGCGCTTGCCTCATGATGCAGTTTGATGATTTCCGTAATCTATGTACTATCGAACTCTAATGTCTTTCCCTAATCTCCTCCTCAGATGGAAACTGATTTGTTCTCTCCCACATTAAGCTGTTGCTGATGGTATCTGACCAACGGATCTGAAGTATTTCGCGTAGATAACTCTTTATAAATACTTGTACCTCCTTGATGTTGATTGTGGTAATTCTCGACGTTTCAGCTCCGTACAGTAGGACTGTTTTGATATTCGTATAGAAGATTTCGACATTGATATTGATTGAAAAAAGTCGCTTTTAGTTCCATATATTCTTCAACTGTAAGAATGTTGTCCTTGCTTTGCTAATCCTCGCCTTCACATCTGCGTCTGATCCACTGTTATATGATGTAATTATGTTTTCTTACTTATTACTAGTCCAACATAACTTACATTCTGGTCAATATTAAAATGTTATCAGAGATGGTTTGTGGAGATTTTAGAAATTTCACAGATTGCAATTGCTTAGAATGCTTGTGACTTAAGACAATATCGAGATAATCTGTACAGTATGCATATATGTCAATAAGAAACTGATTAATTACAGTCTTAAACATCAATGGGAATATTCAAGTAAACAATATCAATATCTTCCAGGTTTTCCATGGTGGTCTACCTTCAACTGACTCATGATTTCAACCAGTGAAATTTCTAAAATTTTCACAAAACCCCTCTCTGATTATAATCATCATCTGCTCATTAGTGACGGTCTCCAAGACGTATTTCCTGGAATTCTAGTGAGAAGCAGTGACCAGTGGAGTTCAACTAGGTCTGTTGTGAGATATTAGCTCACTGAAGACAATGGTGTACGGTGTAGCAACTTTGTGGGTTGGTTGAAGTTAGACATTAACACCGTTGGATGCCGGCTCAATGGTCTAGTTGGTTAACCGCCTGGCGCGGTACTGATAGATCCCGAGTTCGAGTCTGGCGGGGTGCGGGATCATGGATGCGCACTGCCGAGGAGTCTCATACTAGGATGAAACGGCCGTCCAGTGCTCCCATGTTTTCGATGGTGGTCTAATTTGTATTGACTAATGATTTCATTCTGTGAAAATAGTAAAATGATATATCAGTTAATCAATTCTAAACTGTAATGATATGTAAATTATAATGTTCATATTCAACAATCTCAACAACAACAACAACAACAAAAACACACACATAATCATCATAAATATTAGTGAAGGCACATGTTTGTACTATTAACTGTTAAATCGAGTTGCTAACTTGATTATCTTCATCAAACTTGTTTATCAATCTTATTGATTAGTTTAGCTTTGACTAAATCACAAAACTTTATTTTTGTGTAATAATTATGGATCTTATTATTTCCTTTAATAGTTGAGATCATGAGTCAATTGTAGTTAGATCACCATGGAAAACCTGGAAGAACTAGACGATCGTTTTGCCCTATTGTGGGACATGTTAGCAATGCGCATCTACGATCCCATCTCACGAGATTCGAACTAAGGACTAGAGGTTAAGCGATCGCGCGTGAAACTGAAGAATCTAGTGATAGGACGAAACGACCATTTAGTGCTTCCAGGATTTCCATAGTTGTCTAGTTTCAATTGACTCATGATCTCAACTATTGAAATTGATATAATATCCACAGAAACCTTTTCTGATAGTTAAGTTAATATTGAATCTGTTAAACAATAAGCAATCAATCAGATCTCGAGATTTTAACACTTACGCCATACATTTCGAACAATCTGCTCACATATCCGTCTGGAACCCCTGTGGAGCTATTGCCGGTCCCAAGCAACAATAAAGGAGGACGGTTGAGCATGGAGTTAGCGACCACATCCCATAGAAAATTAACTCGATTAAAAAATCGCTAACCATAAAAAATAATTCAAACCATTTGAACTCTGTCAGACACTATCATCATCAACCTACTATAGGAGAGAACAAACCAGGTCCCAGTGGACGAAGAAATCAGGAAGAAGCGTTAGAAGTGGATAAGACACACATTGAGGAAAGCACCCAACTACGTCACAAGGCAAGTCCTCAGTTGGGATCCTCAATGCCAAAGGAGAAGAAGAAGACCAAAGAACACATTACGTCGAGAAATGAAGAGAGATATGAGAGAAATGAACAAAGACTGGACAGAAATCGAAGGGAAGACTCTAGACAGAGTGGGTTGGTTGCAGAATGCTGGTCAGCTGCCTATGCTCCATTGGGAGTAACAGGCGTAAGTATGTCAGTGAGAAAGATTGAATTTGTTAAACAATAAACACTCAATCAGATCTCGAAACTTTAACACGTTCCCTTACTGATTATTTATCTAAGCATAAAGTTCCACGTTTATTCTGTGTCGTTATTTAGCTGTTCGTCTGAATTGTCCGTGTTTGTACATACATCAGTATATGTTTGTGTTTGCATAGAAGTGGTTATATGATCGAATGAGGAAACGGTTTGTTCAGACAAACAAACAATCAGAAAACAGCTTAATTTGAAATATTATCGATCCCATGGGTGTGTTCAATAAAATCCGTTTCATTACATTAATATACCCTATTGTTGATCTACTGTTCTGTTAAATAATTTTATTATCACTATTAACATAAAGGAAAAAGCAAGATCCTCAAACATAACACGGACAACATCAACCCAGTCGCATTTGATGCAAAAACTCTGGAAGATGTAGAATCTTTCATATACCTAGGAAGCATCATCAATGATGAACAAGGACGATCGGATGCAGATGTGAAGGCGAGGATTAGCAAAGCAAGGACAACATTCTTACAGTTGAAGAATATATGGAACTAAAAGCGACTTTTTTCAATCAATATCAATGTCGAAATCTTCTATACGAATATCAAAACAGTCCTACTGTACGGAGCTGAAACGTCGAGAATTACCACAATCAACATCAAGGAGGTACAAGTATTTATAAAGAGTTATCTACGCGAAATACTTCAGATCCGTTGGTCAGATACCATCAGCAACAGCTTAATGTGGGAGAGAACAAATCAGTTTCCATCTGAGGAGGAGATTAGGGAAAGACATTAGAGTTCGATAGTACATAGATTACGGAAATCATCAAACTGCATCATGAGGCAAGCGCTAACTTGGAATCCTGAATGCAAGGAAGCAAGAAAAATAGGAAGGCTGAAAAACATATAACGTTTGGAAATGGAAGGAGAAATGAAAATGATGAATAACAAGTGGAAAGAACTGGAAAGGAATTTTTAGGACAGTGTTGGATGGAGAGTGTTGTTTGACGACTTATACTGCTCCACGAGGGTTAACAGGTGCAATTAAGAAAGAAAGTATATCAGTTTCTATGTAGGAATGACAGTTTATATATGCTCGATTACTTACTCAATTCTTTCCTTCCTTCCTTCCTTCCTTACTTCTTGCTTGCTTGCTTGCTTGCTTGCCTTGCCTTGCTTGCTTGCCTTGCCTTGCTTGCCTTGCCCTTGCCTTGCTTGCTTGCTTGCTTGCTTGCTTGCTTGCTTGCTTGCTTGCGCTTGCCCTTGCCTTGCCTTGCTTGCCTTGCCTTGCGCGCGCTTGCGCGCGCTTGCTGCTTGCCTTGCTTGCTTGCTTGCCTTGCCTTGCTTGCTTGCTTGCTGCTTGCTTGCGCGCGCGCGCGCGCGCGCGCGCGCGCGCGCGCGCGCGCGCGCGCGCGCGCGCGCGCTTGCGCTTGCTTGCTTGCCTTGCCTTGCGCCCGCCTTGCCGCTTGCTTGCGCTTGCTTGCTTGCTTGCGCTTGCCCTTGCGCGCGCTTGCCTTGCGCGCCTTGCGCGCTTGCGCTTGCGCGCGCGCGCGCTTGCGCGCGCTTGCTTGCTTGCGCGCGCGCTTGCTTGCTTGCGCGCCGCTTGCTTGCTTGCCTTGCTTGCTTGCTTGCTTGCTTGCTTGCTTGCCGCGCGCGCTTGCGCTTGCTTGCTTGCTTGCGCTTGCTTGCGCGCGCGCGCGCGCTTGCTTGCTTGCCTTGCTTGCCTTGCCTTGCGCTTGCTTGCTTGCCGCGCGCTTGCTTGCCGCTTGCTACTTGCACTTGCTTCTTACTTACTCACTCAGCTACGCCTCGTACCCCTCATGAAGGAATATAGACCATTCACCAGTAATCTCTATCCAACTCTATCCTACGCAAGCAAATCAATATATCAATAAATAATAGATCATTTGTTGTAATTAAATAATCGATTGATATTGATTATTTGAATATTTGATTTATATTATTTATAGATGATTTACTAAAAATAATTAATGATCATATTAATCAAGGAAAGATTTTTTTGTTTTTGTTTACATACCAAACCATTCAATATTATTAATTATATTTAATTATGTAGTAAAAAACCTAGTTGTGTTTCCATGAATAGAAAATTAAAAGTGACGGTTAAATGAATTATGATTAGAATAAACGAATTAGTTCCATAAGAATTTTGTCATAAACAGAGGGCTTTTGATAGCGCCTGGCGCGAGACTGATAGATCTTGGGTTCGAACCTCGCCGGGGGGCGGGATCGTGGATGCACACTGCTGAGGAGTCCCATGCTAGGACGAAACGGCTGTCCAATTCTTCCAGGTTTTCTATGGTGGTCTAGTTTCAACTGACTCATGATTTCAACCAGTGAGATGTCTAATGCTCATATATAATCTTTAGAAATATGCCTCACATAGGATCAAATTAATGGATGATAAAGAGTATGATATCAACGATATCACTGAGATGAGAATCAGTGGTTGCACTATATTGTGAATTGACTGAATAATAGAATAAAAAAACTTTAGATAACTTTTATTAGAGTTCAGATGAACAGGTTTTGGTGAGATTATTTTAATACTATAGACAATGTTCATCACAAATCCGTCTTGTTTAATGTTTACCAGTCATTATTGATGGCATTGGGAATCGAGAATTGATCAAAGCTAAAATCATGTACCAGCGAGAGGATCCAAAGTTCAAGGGCTCTCTGCAATTCCTGGAGGTCCTATGTCCTGTCTCTGTAAACGTCATAGGTACATGCTGCCGAAGTATCCTTTACAGGGCCGAAACTATCCATGGGTCTTTGGGTTTCAGAGTTCAACCATTGATGAATCACACCTTTCAAATCTTTAGTTGCTAATCTTATAGAATGGTGAAATACTGTTTGTTCTTAATTGCTTCATGTTTTATCTGATATCTGACGTTACCAATGGGCTATCTTGGCAGCGACCGACGTCCTGTAGGATTGAGATGTATTCACAATTGATCGATCACTGGGTGGTGATTAATATCATGGATTTCATGTCCTTCTTAGTGTAAATTGAATCCTATTGATGAAATTGTAGTGAACATGTTTTTGATGAAGTTTTGTTCTCTGGGTTGAATTATTTGGTCGTGGAGCTTTCAACGTTCTTTTGAACGACTGGGAAGCTGAGTGACACCGGATCGAATCCGTTAGGGAGCACCTTGCTAACCAGTGCCTAATAGCACGAAACCCGGGTTCAGGGTTTCCTATCGACTACCTCCAACCACCATCTTAAAAAAAAACATATTTAGCACAAATGAATCTGAGTGGTTATTTTGTATATGTAGTGGGGGGGGAAGGAATTTGAATATGAATTAAAAGTAAAACTTGGATACCGGCTTGATACAACTTCTTAGATCAATTTCAAAAGAATATAGGATCAATGAATTGGATCTTTATTGATCAGTTGATTATCCCCTACCCAGTTTAATGATAAATTAGCTGAAAAGATTGTAAATGTATAATATATTGATGGTCTTGAATTAACCATTAAGATATAAGATAACTTCGTATATATTCTATGCTAAATTTAAAGTGTACTGTTAGATACCTATTATGTTATTGCTATTTAGATGAAGATTAAAAATAATTGATTATTAAAATGTTTAAAATCAATAAAAAAATATCTATTATGTAACCAAGATGTGAATTGAAGACAGCACTTAAGCGAAATCACAAAGCATGCTTGTTGCTAAGGCAAACTATACGAGTCAATGTTTAGTACAGCTAGATAATATTCTCATTTCTTTAACTCGTACTTAACAATTTAACCTTAAGTTTATTGAATCATCTTTATCTTACGAGTACCACAATTGGACGAAACGTCCGTACAATGCTACCAGATTTTCCATGGTGGTCTAGCTTCAATGGACTCATGATCTCAACTATTGAAATTACTACAATCTCTACAAAACCCCTTCTGATAATTATTTTATCACTTTGTACTGTTAAATGTTTTTCTTTGTAACCATGGAATGTTTCCTCATTGGTTGATATGTCACTCAAGGTTGTTACTGTATCGTACTTTTATCCGAAGAAAATCTTATTAGATGGTATCTCTTGAACTGCTATTTCTGCATAGTACACATTTGATAGAGTAACATATTAGTATGAATACAAGATTATGAAATGAATTTTGTAATGATAGTTAATTTAGTGACTTTTCCAACTGGTAGGAATATATGGTTACCCTAGTTGATACACATTATGTTGAACCTTAGAATTGGACAATAGCACAAAACCCCGTGACCTTGAAATATCATTCTTTGAATAGATCTATTACATATTGAATAGAAATTCTTGTACTTCATTATTCATAAAGATTACTTACTTACTTCCATGCACCTCCAGGTTGTATCTTTTAATTTCTGCAGCGATTTGGATGACTCTCCCGGTCTCCCACATTGTACGAGCATTCCATGCACATAAATTAATGATTACTCTGGTTGTCACAAGGAGCATCAGCTTCGTGACTTCCGAAGGAACTCGACTTTCACCATGAGGCGTCATAGTTCTTCTAAATGAAGACCTTCTGACTCCTAGGGCAGAGATTAAATGGTTTGAATTATCTTTTCTGGTTAACGTTTCTTAGCGAGTCAGTTTTCTACAGGATGGGGTCGCTAACCCCATGCCAAACCCAACTCCTTTATCCGGGCTTAGGACCGGCAGTAGCCTCAGAGATGCTCTAGGCGGAGTTTCTTCATAAAGATACAGCCG
Source organism: Schistosoma haematobium (assembly GCF_000699445.3). Classification (NCBI taxonomy): domain Eukaryota; kingdom Metazoa; phylum Platyhelminthes; class Trematoda; order Strigeidida; family Schistosomatidae; genus Schistosoma; species Schistosoma haematobium. The sequence continues at coordinate 1,726,051 of NC_067198.1, read as the reverse complement.
ATCAAATTAAATACAGGTTGAAGTAAAGACCGGTGTCAGACAAGGTTGCTTACTCTCACGCTTCCTCTTTCTCCTGGTGATCGACTGGATCTGAAGGGAAGCATGGGATACAGTGGATAGCTAGGATGAAGCTGGACGATCTAGACTTCGCAGATGATCTGGCTCTTCTATCGCAAACTCAACAACAAATACAGGAGAAGACGACTAGTGTAGCAACAGCCTATTCAGTAGTAGGTCTCAAAATACACAAAGGGAAAAGTAAGATTCTCCTATACAACGCAGCATTCACCAATCCAATCACATTGGAAGGAGAAGCTTTCAAAGATGTAATAACATTTACATATCTGGACACCATCATTGATGAACACGGTGGATCTGATACAAATGTGAAAGCGCAAATCGGCAAAGCAAGAGAAGCATCTCTACAAGTGAACAACATCTGCAACTCAAAACAACTGTCTGTCAACCAACACCAAACTCACAATCTTCAATACAAATGTCAACACAGTTCTACTGTATGGAGTGGAAACTTGAAGAACTACGAAAACCATCAATCAGAAGATACAAGTGTTTATTAACAGTTGTCTATGCAAAATACTTCGAATCCGTTGGCAAGACACTATTAGCAACAACCAACTGTGTGAGAGAACAAACCAGATCCCACCAGAGGAATAAATCAGGAAGAATTGTTGGAAGTGGACAGGACACACATTGAGGAAAGCACCCAACTACGACACAAGACAAGCCCCCACATGGAATCCTCAAGGTCAAAGGAAAAGAGGAAGACCAAAGAGCAAATTACGCCGGGAAATGGAGATAGACATGAGAGGAATGAACAAGAATTGGATAGAACTAGAAAAGAAGGCTCAGGATAGAGTGGGTTTGAGAATGCTGGTCGGCAGCCTATTCCGGAGATAAATAATGAGTCAATCTTTAATGAGAACGCCTTCGAATATCTGAGATCATCAGTTCCTTTTTCCCCTTAACTGGATAACCCTTAAATGATAGGATTAAGAGGTACTTCTCGGTTCTGTGATGTATAATAATAAATCCTCATACCATTCAATAACCAAATGGTTGATGGGAATTCCGTGACAATTTAGATACTAGATCAACAAGCATAGTATTTCTGATCTATATGATTTCGTGGATTCAATAACCGAAGTATGTGTATTAGGAATGAAACCGAAATCATTAAAAGTTGTATCTCTCCTTACAAGTTTCCCGTTCACCAAAATAATTTGTTGCATATGTGGTTATGTTGACAATAATAAAGTCGACAACACTACCTAAAGGAACTACTCTAATGTCCAATTAAAATGTAATGGTGATTCTTATAAACAAATGGACGGAGTTTCAGTGGGATCTCAACTGGATCCTGTACTAAGAGTTTATTTTATGACCAGCTTGAAGAATACTGTCCTACAAACGCCGATCGACAGATTCCAATTCTGTTATGTAATAAGTAAAGGGAAACAAAGATTGTAATAACGTATTGTGAGAGTTCAGTAATTCTCACCTATCGATTACATTCTTAATAGAATCACGATTGAAATCGAATCCTCATTTAATACATATACTGCTGAAACTAAAACCGAATGAATCTCTAAAACGATCAATTTACAATAAGGCAATGTGAAACAGGTAGTATACGGACTTCTAGAGTTGAGAGTCACTGAATAGGAGGAGAAACTTAATCCGTTATCTATTCTTAAGAGACAGAAAAATACACATAGACAATACGATTGTCAGTGAATCAAATAAAATCCAACGAATACTTATGCAGTATGGTTTCCTTCTCAGTTCCAGTGATGATATCCATAAACCATACTAAACTTTAAGTTGAAAATATTCCTACAGTTACAAAGGAAGTCCGACTCATAAACACTGAATTTCAAAGGCATATGGTAATGAAAATAGTAAGGGGAAGACTATCAAGATTTATGAGAAAGAACCTTCATTCAGCAAAGCTCTAAATTGTCTTCTATAATAAGTACTTTATTCAGAGAAGTGTCTAGGATAAACTGCAGCTTTGGGCCGCTTTAATGTGCATTGATCAGTTAACTTGTTCTTAAGGGGTAGATAATATATTTTCTTTACAATTAGTGCATTTAACAAATGAATATCAGAACACTACTTTGTATAGCTATACAAAGATGAATGTAATTCAATCAGTTGCTCAATCTTTGAACGTAAGTTCAATTCTGATTACCTGTTACCTTTAGAATAATCATTCACTGTTATCTATAAAGTCGGCAGAAGTAGTTCAAATTAGATTGGGTAAAAGAATTATGTAAAAAAAAGTCATGTTAAATCCCTTATTCTTTCATGGATTTAGCATCCTATCTAGTTTTAAAAGTTGAGAATACTATATGTCATCTTACTCTTTATCTTCATTATCTTTTTTCGTAGAGTAAACACTTATTGTTTCACATTTCTTCTCTAATTTCTTATTTCTTATTAACCTTACGATTGTTACTTAACTTAACCACGAGTCGACCTAAACTAGACCACCTTTGAAAACCTAGAAGTACTGGAAGGTCGTCTCGTCCTATTATGGGACTCCTTAGCAGTGCGTATCCATGATCTCGCACTAAACAGACTCGAAACAAGAACCTTCGGCCTCGTGTGTGGACGCTTCACCTTTAAACCAAATGAGCCGGCCGGTAACCAACGATGTTAATATCTAACTTCAAACAATCCACAATATTTCGCAAACATCCTCCATTGTATTTGGTGGGTAATTGACTCATATCCAACGTTGTTCAACTCCACTGGTGACTGATACTGAAAGTCGTTAGTGAACATCAGTAGAAGTTGCTTGAATTGATCTTTCATTTAATAGGGCATTTCAATATGCTGACATTTGATTTGTCTAGTTTCCTTTGATGGGATTGAAGTAAATAGTTATAAAATATTAAATAAATCCATCAATTTGTCAAAAGAATCTGAGTAAATTGAAAGATGTCTTTCATACTATGAACAGTTGACTTCAACCAAGTAGCCTCTAATTGATTCTCTAACCATCTTACGAGTGTATGAGATGGGAATATCAAACTTGTGTATTTTTGGTAGTATATATCATTAAGGTAATCTAAAACCCCAAATATTCAGTTCAGTCCAACTTTGTTTTTCTTCATCAGTTGTTTTCAGTCCTTATAACCGCTGATACAAGTTCTCAAACTGTGTTTCTATATCTATTCTTTTAGTGTGTATTCTTGGAATATGAAATTCAGACCGGAATGAAAGTGTCTAATTTCCAATCATATTCAGTTGTTTACCTAACAAGTTACAAATAAATTTTCTAGGATTTTCCGAACTAACTTCAAACAGTTGTTGTTCTTCTAAGATATTTGTTTTTTCTTTATAAACAACTGTCCCAGTAAACCTAAGTAGTATATCACTAGTTGATATAAGTTCAAATGGAAATCAGATAGAAAAATTCTATAAAATCATAATACCGTTGAATGCCGCCAGGTTCAGTGGTTTAGAGGTTAAGCGCTTGCGCCGCGATACCGATATGTCCTGGGTTCGAATCTCACGAGGTAGGATCGTAGATGCGCACTACTGAGGAGTCCTACAATAGGACGAAACGATCGTCCAGTGCTTCCAGGTTTTCCATGGTGGTTTAGCTTCAATTAACTCTTGATCTCAACTATTGAAAATCATTATAATTGAGCCTATTTTCTCGCTAAAATCTGAACCATATTTTCACGATTAACCATAAAACAATCAAGAAATACTGGGACAGTACTGAACTCATCGGAACTTCATCATTTGGACATTAGAAATTATTTCGAATTCAATCATGATTTCAATAAAGAAAGGAGTGTTTTTATTCTAATCAAAAGCCACTAATCAAAATAGATTTTAACTGTGAATAGAAAACAAATGAGACGTATGAGGTCAAAGGTCAAATGAGATAAGAACCATAAGAAACTTGTTGATAAAAGAATAAAACTCATAAAATCGATTACATACCCAGAAAAATATTGATTTTGTTAGCGATAACACAAATTCACACTTGTGAAATAATAAATCACTAAAATATTAGTTCAAGTATTCCAACTTAATGCTGCACTGAAAACTTAACTAATTGGAAACTTACAGGATTCTCTAACTTCACTTTGTACGTTAAGGACTGGAATTGATCTATCTTTTATTGGCTTATATGTGCATACTGGATGCATTACCTCGATATTACCTTAAGTTACAAGCATTATAAGCATAGATGAATAGTGGCTAGCAGTGATTTCCATGAAGGCCGTCCTGGATTTTCTATTTAAAGGATGAATATATGTTTCAATACAATTTACTTACTTTTTTTTCGGTTACTTACGCTTGTTAAACCTTGTGGAGGAGCATAGGCTACAGTATCTATAATAATGGTTGCTCTGGTTGTTAGACGGGGCATCAGCTAAGTATCTCGGCATTCATGATGAGGCGTCATAATTCTTGATTCAACTCGGAGGTTAGAGTTTAAATGGTTTAATTTGTTTAATGTGGTTAGCGATTTAAAAAAAAAGGTTTGTATCTACAGGATGGGGCTGCATACCCCATACCCTCCCCTCCTTATTTACACGGGCTTGGAATCAGCAGTAACACTAGAAGAACTACAGGCGGAGTTTTCAATACAATATTCAATAAATATTTTGTAATATGCTTTATCGAAAAACTATGTTAGAGTTTGGAAAAGCATAGAATCGACTAAAAAATTATCATATTGAGTTTCAAAGTTGATCGGAGTCAATTAGTGATTTGTTAACTCTAAAATACATTTTTATTTCATGAACTTTGAATCTACATTTGAGAATTTTGGCTGAGATATAACAACATATCATAACTAAGTTTCGGTTATATAATAAACTCAATTCATAAAAGTGAATATATCATGGAAAACCTGGATACACTGGACGGTCATTTCGTCCTAGTGTGGGACTCCTGAGCAGCGCACATCCATGATCCGGCCTCGCGAGATTCATACCCAGGACCTATCAGTCTCATGAGTGCGCTTAACCTGTAGTTCAGTGAACCTGCCGGCATCCAACGGTGTTAATGTATAACTTCAACTAATCCACGAAATTGAGTGACACATCCACCATTGTCATCAGTAAGTTATTAACTCACAACAGACGCGGATGAACGCCACTGGTCACTGCTTCCAGGAAATACCTCTTGAAGCCAGTCACTAGTGAGCACATGTTGATTCATATCAGAAGGGGTTTTTGTGGATATTATAGTAATTTCACAATAGTTGAGATCATGAATCAATTGAAGCTAGACCACCTATATATGACAGAAAATAAATCTTTATTGTCAAACAGTATGAATCTTTGAAACAAACTACAAATTACTATATAATTGAAAGAATTCAATGAAAATAAAGGACTAGACGATGTAATATCTGTTACTATTGAGTGTATGACTAACTCCAAATTACTGACAAAAAACGGTTGAATTACTTACTATCTTTGTATATGTACAGAAATTTACACACTCATATAGCAGAGACTTAGATCGAAACACCCTAATAGGGTTATGGAGACTGTTGAGTTATATAGGTCAAATCGTGAACTGACTTCGGTTAAACAATCAGAATAAATAAGGAAGCACTAGATTGCTGTTTTGTCTCAGCGTTAGAATCCTCATCAATGTGCGTTCTCGATCCCTCCGGAGATCGAACAACATAATGACTAGTTGCAATTTGCAGAAAAAAATGTAACGAAATATTTTCCATTTTTAGAAACATTGAAAAAATTATGAGCGGAAATTGATAGCTGGTCACAGTGGAATCTACAATACGCGTTTCGTCCTACCCGGGGCTCGTCAGTTAGATGTACCTACATCCCAGAATTGATATCCACCCTGGGACTCAGACCCTATACCGTTCACCTCAAACGCCACCTAATTATCCACTTAGCTACTGAGTCCTGATAGTTACTAGTAATATTATTAATAACGATTAAGGTAGAATAATATAAATTTAATTGCTTTTGTAGTTTCTCATCACCTGCTTAAAACCAACGATTTGCATTATGTGTAACAACGTTGAGGTATGATATAATGTGAATTAGTTGATACAAATGATGGAGAGAATTGGAATAACAAGGGTTGTCATAAATAACTGGATAGATATATCTGTACAAGAACAATTGTGAGGTCACTTATAGATAGAATTGAGAAAACGTAATGAGGAACGTGAGACAGTAATGAAAAGAATTTTGAAAACGGATAAGATACTACTAATTACTTATTTACTACTAAGTAAGTAGTTTAAGTTTTTAATGTTTTTACTGCTTCGGTAAGCCAAAGAGACTATGTTTTTTGTTTATTGATTATTTTGAAGGATTGAGTAAATGTTAATGATATCCAAAGATAAATTAAATATCGAGCTTTTGTAGTGTTTAAAACCATTGAGCCTCTGAGTCTCAAATTCTTTTGAATGTGCTCGGAAATCTGAACATGTACTCCTCGCTCCATTTTTCCAATATATGTACTTTGGAACAGGCATGTATAGTTATAGCAACTGAGAGGAGAGGACCTGTCAATTTTTGTTTGAGTAAGTGAGCAGTTCTGTTTGCATAATGTCGTCAGTCCTGTGGTTAATTATTCCAGTAACTTCGTCTTCTTTGAAGCACAGATACAAGAAGCAGGTTTTCTTTTCCGCTGTACCGTACTTAACATATACGTTGGGTTTGGATTCCTTCTCGATAAATTTCAATGGGTATGCATTTTCACGTAAACAGATTGTAATAGAAGCAAATTTCTCCTTCAGGTTCTCCTGCAAATAATGTTTATGAGAGCTCTAGACAAACGTGCATAGGATTAGTTGTGCCCCGAATACATCAGGTCTTAAAGCTGTAAGGTGACGCTATTTAAAACCCACCAAAGAGCATCATTAACCACATGATTGTACGTATGTCTGAATGACGAGTGATAACTAGATTGAAACTACTATCTAGAGTTTACTGTCGACTTTCTGCAACTAACTAGCATCTGAATATGTAATAAGTTAAAGCTGTCATATTTGCATAGTAAATGTTCGGACAACTATGAGTTATTTGTCAGTTGACAGATGAATAATCAAGATTAGAAATAACAATCACACAATAAGTAATGTTCTGTCCTCATAATAGCTTAAAACAATCCATGATCTCCTATTCCTTTAATAATATGATCAATATTTAGTTATTTCAATTGTGAAAAAAACTAAAGATAATGTTTTACTTCATGAGGTAACAAACACCTAACTATTCAGATCACGTGCACATGTTCTCTATTAAGTTACCATAGAAAAAACACCGTGTCCTTATTTAAATCCGTGTTTACTGTAATAAAGGAATTTAAACTTGAATTCTCTGAATTTTTAACAATAGGCTATTTATATCAGAAGGGGTTTTGTGTGGATATTATAGTAATTTCAATAGTTGAGATTATGAGTTAATTGAAGCTAGACCACCGTGGAAAATCTGGAAGCACTGGACGGCCATTTCGTTCTATTGTGATACTCATAAGCTAAAGATAAACCAAGAATGTATTTGAGAATATTAACAATAACTTACTTACTTACTTACTTACGCCTGTTACTCCTAATGGAGCATAGGCCGCAGACCAGCATTCTCCAACCCACTCTGTTCTGGGCCTTATTTTCTAGTTCCATCAAATTCTTGTTCATTCTTCTCATGTCTATCTCCATTTCCCGGCGTAATGTGTTCTTTTGTCTTCCTCTTTTCCTTTGGCATTAAGGATTCCATGTGAGGGCTTGTCTTGTGACGCAGTCAGGTGCTTCTCTCAATGTATATCCTATCCACTTCCAGCACTTCTTCCTGATTTCTTTCTCTGCCAGAATCTGGTTTGCTCTCTCCCACAGTAGATTGTTTCTGATAGTGTCTTGCCAACGGATCCGAAGTATTTTGCATAGACAACTGTTAATAAACACCTGTATGTTCTGGATGATGGCTTTCGTAGTTCTCCAGGTTTCCGCCCCATACAGTAGAACTGTGTTGACATTTGTATTGAAAATTGTGACTTTGGTGTTGGTTGACAGACAGTTGTTTTGAGTTCCAGATGTCCTTCAGTTGTAAATATACTGCTCTCGCTCTACCGACCCGCGCTTTCACATCTGCATCCGACTCAACCTACAGTCCCTCCGGGGGCTACTGCCGGTCCCAAGCCCGGATAAAGGAGAAGGGTTGGGCATGAGGTTAGTGACCCCATCCCATAGAAAACTAACTCCCTAAAGAACTAACCAGAAAAATTATTAACAATAAACTTGTAATGAAATCAGCTTGATAGGGACTAATGTAATTGGAAAGCTGTATAAGGTAATCTTGGTAATTAAATCGGACTGATGAATAATTCTATACGAAAACAAAATACCCTCCTAGATCTTCTTGATTTCAATTAATTCTATAACTGAGATCAATCAATAACAAATATCTATTAGTAATCAATAATTACACAGAATACATAGAATAAGAATGATTTATGAATGATGTCTTAAGTGATTTCCTGCTGTTTTCCTATGTAATATATTAGATTTATAGCCACATAATCTATTATTGACATGTTAACATTAAAATACCTAATCTGTTTGACATTTCTAATAACAGATTGGGTTTTGTTTCTTTTTTTACAAATTTAGTATATTGTGTATAATTGAATAGGTAAGCCTTAACTATCGTAATAAACCTGTTTGTACTTTTCATCCTTTGCTGATCTTCATTGTTAGAGAGGTGAGTTTATATGATAAAAATTTCTGTAATGGACAAATGGATCAAACTTATAAATTTAATCATTGAATCTAACCTGAACAACTCCAAATGAATAAGTTTTCAAAGACAAAACTATCGATCAACTGATTGAAAATGAGGATATATATAGCAAGAAATTACAAATTTGTTATGAATGAAATGAACGGATGAACCAAACAAAGAAACAAATGTTTACTTATTTCAAACGGTCAAAATTAGTAGTAGTAGTAGTAGTAGTAGTAGTAGTAGTAGTAGTAGTAGTAGTAGTAGTAGTAGTAGTAGTAGTAGTAGTAGTAGTAGTAGTAGTAGTAGTAGTAGTAGTAGTAGTAGTAGTAGTAGTAGTAGTAGTAGTAGTAGTAGTAGTAGTAGTAGTAGTAGTAGTAGTAGTAGTAGTAGTAGTAGTAGTAGTAGTAGTAGTAGTAGTAGTAGTAGTAGTAGTAGTAGTAGTAGTAGTAGTAGTAGTAGTAGTAGTAGTAGTAGTAGTAGTAGTAGTAGTAGTAGTAGTAGTAGTAGTAGTAGTAGTAGTAGTAGTAGTAGTAGTAGTAGTAGTAGTAGTAGTAGTAGTAGTAGTAGTAGTAGTAGTAGTAGTAGTAGTAGTAGTAGTAGTAGTAGTAGTAGTAGTAGTAGTAGTAGTAGTAGTAGTAGTAGTAGTAGTAGTAGTAGTAGTAGTAGTAGTAGTAGTAGTAGTAGTAGTAGTAGTAGTAGTAGTAGTAGTAGTAGTAGTAGTAGTAGTAGTAGTAGTAGTAGTAGTAGTAGTAGTAGTAGTAGTAGTAGTAGTAGTAGTAGTAGTAGTAGTAGTAGTAGTAGTAGTAGTAGTAGTAGTAGTAGTAGTAGTAGTAGTAGTAGTAGTAGTAGTAGTAGTAGTAGTAGTAGTAGTAGTAGTAGTAGTAGTAGTAGTAGTAGTAGTAGTAGTAGTAGTAGTAGTAGTAGTAGTAGTAGTAGTAGTAGTAGTAGTAGTAGTAGTAGTAGTAGTAGTAGTAGTAGTAGTAGTAGTAGTAGTAGTAGTAGTAGTAGTAGTAGTAGTAGTAGTAGTAGTAGTAGTAGTAGTAGTAGTAGTAGTAGTAGTAGTAGTAGTAGTAGTAGTAGTAGTAGTAGTAGTAGTAGTAGTAGTAGTAGTAGTAGTAGTAGTAGTAGTAGTAGTAGTAGTAGTAGTAGTAGTAGTAGTAGTAGTAGTAGTAGTAGTAGTAGTAGTAGTAGTAGTAGTAGTAGTAGTAGTAGTAGTAGTAGTAGTAGTAGTAGTAGTAGTAGTAGTAGTAGTAGTAGTAGTAGTAGTAGTAGTAGTAGTAGTAGTAGTAGTAGTAGTAGTAGTAGTAGTAGTAGTAGTAGTAGTAGTAGTAGTAGTAGTAGTAGTAGTAGTAGTAGTAGTAGTAGTAGTAGTAGTAGTAGTAGTAGTAGTAGTAGTAGTAGTAGTAGTAGTAGTAGTAGTAGTAGTAGTAGTAGTAGTAGTAGTAGTAGTAGTAGTAGTAGTAGTAGTAGTAGTAGTAGTAGTAGTAGTAGTAGTAGTAGTAGTAGTAGTAGTAGTAGTAGTAGTAGTAGTAGTAGTAGTAGTAGTAGTAGTAGTAGTAGTAGTAGTAGTAGTAGTAGTAGAGTAGTAGTAGTAGTAGTAGTAGTAGTAGTAGTAGTAGTAGTAGTAGTAGTAGTAGTAGTAGTAGTAGTAGTAGTAGTAGTAGTAGTAGTAGTAGTAGTAGTAGTAGTAGTAGTAGTAGTAGTAGTAGTAGTAGTAGTAGTAGTAGTAGTAGTAGTAATATATACAGATATACCTTTAAGGATGACCATTAATATTCGATGTCACTATATCTTTTAAAATTAATTTTCATGTTCTATTATTTCAAAGATTTTGAATGAATGAATGTTTGTTGTTATGGTTATTATGGACCGATAAATTTTATTCCATACTTGATGACCAGTATTTTCGATAAATTAATATTGTAACTACGGTTACTGGTAAACTTCGTGTTTTTGTTACAGCTATCTAAATGAATTGCTTCATTCATACTCTACAATTGAACAATTATCTTTTTTTACATCTATTTTACCCCAATTTCTTTTTCCTTTAACCTCAAAATGATTGAGCAACTGTGTTGTGACACTTGATATCTCCAAACATCACTGAATGGTTTTAATTAGACAACTGGTAATAACCAGGTTGTTGTAGAAAGCTGTTTCGTCCTAGTACGAGATTCTTTAGCAATCTGCACTTACTAACTCATTTATAGTGTAGCTAACTTTCTATTTTTCAGAAGATTACTCTATATGTTAAACCAACGCTAGATACAATTGTACGGTTACAGCAAATGATGAAAAGAAAGAAATTTTTCCTCTATATTATTTGTTCTTTAATGACCCAATTAGTTTATTTATTGATCTTATTTGGGTATTATTTTTCTCAGTTTAATTCCCCTATAGCTTTTGAAAAATTTAAAAGAAGACTGATAACCACTGTATAAATATAATGATGGAATATACTAGGTGAAATCCGATACAGGAGAAATCAAAGTGCAAAGTGAGTGAAGTCATCATTTCCAAACCACAAAGTGAGAATTCGAAGGACAAGTTAGTTGAGTGACCTAACAGTATGGTTTCGAAACATGCATTGACACAGAAGTAGCTAAATTGTAAATTAACGTTGATATTGTAAACCTGAATAACTTATCATCTAAATGAATTATTATTACCGGTCAGCTAGCCGATGTCAAACTATGGTTAGCTTCTTGAAATAACCGCTCACACCTCTCAGTGGTCGTTCATGTAATACACGAAGAGTCTCTGTATTTCATTTCCTACTTCATTTCCCCATAGGCGTCTTGAATACAAACTGTTTGTCAGTCAACTGATAATGAATAGATACTGATATCATTTGTGTAACATGTTAAAACCACCTGAAATCTGACGAAGCGGGATTTGTCGCTATCGATTTTATAATATCATAGATAGACAATCAAATTAGTCATCTCCTAAATGGTGAAGTGCTCTTTAAACACTGGATCATACAGAAATGAATATTTTTTATTCATTCAAACTCCAATACCATCCTTCCTTTAACTGTTTGACTATAAACAGACTATTATCTTCCCAGTAGATGCATAGTGATATTTGTTTGGGGAATCTTTCTAGAATCGGCCACATTATTTATACTATTGATAATTATTAATTAATATAGTTCCAAACTAGTTATTCTTATAAACCCCGCCCTTTGTCAAATATGTTACTTCAATGATCAATTGTTTAATTGTTTTTAATATCACAATGAGTTTCTATGGATATTATAGTAATTTCAATAGTTGAGATCATGAGTCAATTGAAACTAAACCATCATGGAAAATCTAGAAGTACTGGACAGCTGTTTCGTCTTATTGTGGAACTCCTCAGCAGTACGCATCCACGATCCCGCCCCCAGCGAGATTCGAACTCAGAACCTATCAGTCTCGCGCTCAAGCATTTAACCACTAAACCATTTTGTTTTTAATTTAGAAATCATGGATAATATACTTGACTGAAGTCTACTTAGTATAGTTCAAAAATTTCCATGAAACTATAATTTATGAACTACCTTAAAAAAGACTCTAAAATCACTTTGAGAAGATTCATCTACTAACTAGAACCAATATGAGGATATAGAATGATAATTTATAATTGATGGTTAAGATGATGAATTAGATTTGGAGGGAGGGGATGTTTCATCACGAATTGACATCAGCTTTCATGCCAAAATGCTATTTAGCCAAATGAATGAATGAATATCGCGCCAAAATCTAAAATCTATTATCTTAAATCTGATTGGTTCATTTATCATTTATCATTTTATTGATAAATTGTTACAAAATTTAATTGATATTTTTTTTCCTTTTTTTCCTTTATATTTTTCTTTTTTTTTCTTGCTTAATTATTTCTTTTAAGCGCCATTTTTTGAAATTTAAAATTGATCTAAGATCATTAGTTTTACTGAATAAATGAATTTTATTGATTTTTTTTCTTAGATCATTTATAATCACTATAGAAATAGATTTAACTCCGCCTGTTAGTCTCGCGCGCAAGCGCTTAACCATTAGACTACTGAACTTGCTAACATCCAACGGTTTTAATGTTTAACTTTAACTAATTCACGAAATTGCACCACCGTACACCATTGTCTTCAGTGAGTTGATATCTCACAACAGACCTAGTGTTGAACTCCACTGATCACAGCTTCTCACTAGAACTCCAGGAAATACCTGTTGGAGACCGTCAGTAATGAGCATATGATGATTATAATCAGAAAGGGGTTTTGTGAAAATTTTAGAAATTTCACTAGTTGAAATCATGAGTCAATTTATGATTGCTTACCAATAGGGAAATGGGTAACATTAGTTTCCTTGAATTAGTTTATAGGTCAAATGAAATAACAAGGGAACAGGGAATATGAGTAATAGAAATAATTATAATGATTAATAATCGAATCGAGTGTTTGATTAAGCACTTAGTAATGAATGAACTTCTTTTTAGACTAGTAGACTATATAAATGAAGTGGTGATTAGATATGTGAAGATTATGTAAACAATTCACTATAACTTTATGATTGGCAAACAGACATGATTAACATAAAGCCTGGTATAGATATGAGTGAGTCGAAGATGGGAACTTTGACTAACATATAGATATAACAAGATGAAATAGTAAAAGCTTTGGAAACAGTATAGTATCAATGATAACGAGTACTACTGAACATAGAGAATATAGTTCTAAAAGATAGAGTTGAAACGTGTGTATGAAGGAATACTAGGATCCAATATCGCTGGAAGAGTGAATGCTCATTTCGTATTGTACACGATTCCGAGACACTCTATTTAAAGCCGCCTGGAGCCCTTCTGGGGCTACTGCCAGTCCCAAGCCAGGATAAAGGAGTAGGGTTTGGCATGGGGTTAACAACCCCATCCTGTAGAAAACTAACTCACTAAAAAAACCCGCTAACCAGAAAAAATCATTAAAACCACATAAACTCTGCCCTAGGAGTTAGAACGTCTTCATTTAGAAGAACTATGACACCTCATGGTGAAAGTCGAGTTCCTTCAGAAGCTACGAGGCTGATGCTCCTTGTGATAACCAGAGCAACCATTAATTTATGTACATGGAATTCTTATACAATGTGGGAGACCGGGAGAGTCATCCAAATTGCTGCAGAAAATAGAAATAGATTTGGAATAATCAAGATGTAATACATTTTCTTTTTCTTTATTCATAATTGACTGTTTACTATATTTTATGAAAAAGATGACAATCAACTAATATGATTTGATTGAAAGATATTTGTAAAAAGATTGATTTGATGAAACTGTGATAAGATGGTGGTTGGACGTAGCCAATAGGAAACCTTATTCAACCTAGCTTTCGTGCTGTTTAGCACTTGTCATCAAGGTGTAGCTATAATCTTGAGCTAACTGATGCTCTCTAATCGATTCGATCTCGTATCACTCAGCTTCACAGTCAGAGACGTTAGTATTGCGCTATCCAGGCCGCGACTGACCTCCTATACTTTTGAGATGTATTCATGATTGATTGATCACTGGATGGTGATCACTGTCATGTGTGTCAGGTCCTTCTTTCATGAAGATCGAATCCTATTGATGAAACTGAAATGAACATGTTTTTGATAGAGTTTTGTTCTCTGGGTTGGATTTTTTGATCGTGGAGCTTTCACCATTCTTCTGGACGAAATCATCAGTACAAACTTCAGGTAGAAGTGAATATGTTTATCACTCTGAAGAACTAATCTTGGTTAAATATACAATATACCGATATTTTAGTTTATGGTATTACAGAATAAAAGAAGTTTGAAAACACTGTGAATGGTCTCTAATCAATAGGACAGTGATGAGACGTTTTCTAGGTTCTGTTTTGTGAGTCATCGTTTGAATAGATCCTAGATCTTATATGATGTGGATTTTTTCTCTTGATTTGGATTTTATGAAAAGTATATCTCTAATGAATTTGACGATTAAACTGAATGAATTGCCAAGAATAATGACAGAATGAGTACGATTGTTGGCATTAGTTTTGTAGGGCCAGTGAAGTGTCACTAAGCCCTAACCAAATCATCTGACATTTGGGTCATTGAATAGCGAACAGATCATCGATCCCTGTCAAGGTCAAGAACAACCAACGCGCATCAGTAAATCGTATGCCATGGACTGACCCATGCAGCGGTTGTCTTACTTTCGCTTGTATCTACTTTAACTAATATATTTCTGTAATGACGTCCTTTGTGTTGTACAGTCTTCAAAGTATCTACAGTACCTTGATACATTAATGGGGTAGTCCACATAAGGTGCTGACCATGCTGTGTGAATTCGACGTTATCTGGTTCGTCACACCATTCACGTCTATCTCAAATAGGCCTACAATCATTCGACATAGATCATCTACTTTGGTGATCTACAGTTTGATATATAGACCATTGACTGAAACTGAAGTTCACGTCAATAGCTGAGAAAAAGGAGATCTGTATATCATTAAAATCTCTTTTAAACAATCTGAGCTCGTTAATTTAATTTTTAAGATGAATCGTACTGATGCAGTTACTGAAAATTGAGATTAATGACTTTTTTATTATTACAGATTGATACATTATGTTATAAACACGTTTCTGTCATAGAAGATTCGACCCTAAAATTATAGAAAATCTTTTACACTTAAGTGTGTCTACGATTAATTCTGTCGAGACCTTTAATTGACTTATTTAACAGACAGTGTTATTCGGACAGTAATAATTTGCATGTCTCAGTATTACCATACTATATGAACATGTATGCTTGATCACAAGTGACCACTTACGAATATATCCCTCATTCTAGCTTAAATGTTAGTTGCCTAAATGATGAATTATTCAATTTCTTTATATATATGTGCTTGAAATCATTGATTCACTCGATTATCCATTAGATTGTTTGAACGACTTTAACTCACCTCTGTATTCGCTCACTCGGCATCAGCATTTTTCACTTGAATTCGTTTGGTATGCTTATGGTTTAGTGAACTATGCTATTCAATAATAAACTGTAGTCGGCACTTTTTGTTGTCTTCTAAATTTATAATCCGTTAGTATTTATTTAATAATGGTTATCAGAGCCGGTTTTAGGAATATTCATCTCTCTCTCTCTCTCGGAATGGCCACGCGTATACAAACAATGTCAGGGAAGTCCTACTCACTGACTTTTCGTGTTAGGGCTGTTGTTTGAGAAATTGAGAGAAGGAAAAACGAATGTCTGGCGCTTTAGCCGGGTTGATGGATATGTAAGAGTTAAAAAACCCTGATTCAAATCAATGATGCACACGGGCTCCACGATCCTAAAGGAACAAATGGCGTATCAACCAATGGTTAGTCACCGGCTACCATGGGACTGCATCTCCTGACGTTGCTCCACTGCCTTGTGGATCAGACCTTTAGGTCGAAGGCTCCAAGTATGACCTCCTTAGAAAACCACCTTCTTCGGTGTGGGCACTGGGGTGGTATCGCAGCCCACACACAAATCACTTGATTTGTGTGGCTCATATATATTCGGTGCCCCTTTGTATCAATATTTATGTGTTCACTGTTGAATCAATGTCATTCTTAGACTTTTCATCTATTATGCTTTTCACAAGTTCAACTTAAGAATATTTCAGAGATTAGTTACTTTGTTTGATTGTAAGTATTTTTACTAAATCAATGATGATGACATGTCCTTCTGAACTGATCGATATATGGGATGAAAATCAAAAGTACACAAAGGTATGATAACAAAATGAGATCTTGTCTTAATAAACTTTAGGATTGTACACATTACAATACAATAAAATGTATTTCAATGGGAAGTACCAATAAGTAACCAAGTGCATACATGACCTTTGTCTAACATAAAAATCAGTAATTTTGTCAATTCAAATAGCGTATTCAGTATTTTCAGTTTAGGGAACTTTTCTATCATGTATTTAATGTCAAAGATAATTTGTAAGTTTTTAATACAACAAATAGAACAAACATTCATTGTTATACTTGTTAGGACAGCAGAATGATGTAGATGACCGAACAGATAATTCGATTACGGTGTAGATCACCAACGTAGATGATCTATGTCAAATGATTGGAGGCCTATTCGAATTAGACGGGAATGATGTAACGAACCAAATAACTTTGAAATCACATCTCGCAGTCAGCATCTAATATGAATTACCCCTTCGATGTATCAAAGTACTATGGTTGCTTTGAAGATCGTATAACACAAAGGATGTTATTATGGAAGTATATTAGTAAGAATGAGTAAAGAGAAGAATTCGAGACCACCACCGCATAGCATACGACTAACTGACGAGCTTTGTTTGTCCTTGACTTACGTAGAAACCGATGATCTGTTCGCTATTCAGTGACTCAACTACCGGATGATTTGGTTAGGGATCAGTGACATTTCAGTGGCCCTACAACGGTAGCAGAAGTAATGTTGAAATTCATGTATAAAATCAATGATAAAGTACATTCGAATTGTATAACTGGTCAACCTAGATATACTTATGTAGAAATTTCACAATTCGATTGACTTATAACTTGGTCACTCCTAACATGATAGAAAGAAACAAGAAACTGATTGACTGGAATGTGACCAAGTTGATCCAAACACCCGTTTGAAGTTCAGTTGTAGATTCTATGAGCGCTAATTATTGTTGAACTTTAGAGATCAAGACAAATTATTCAATGTTTGATAATCAATGTTTATGAATATGATTATATATTGATTGTCATGATGATATAACTATGAATCAATGGTATTTTATTGACCCTATACTTTCAGTTGATTAACTTCTGACCAACGATAGTCACAGAGATCGCATAGTGATGTTTTGTTTCAATCCATGATGATGTGGAATCCAGAATAATAGAAAGTTTCTAAATGGCTACGATAGCGCTACTCAGCAACTAATCGAATTCACTGTATTTACTTAAACTACATATTAACATGTTCACATTCTACACAAATAGATCAACTAATGGAATCCACAGTAAAGATGGAAGAATACATTAGTGCATCCCACTAGATCAACGGAAACTATGGCAATTTTATTGATATCCATCTTAAGAATGTAATAAACAAATGTGATTTTGCTAATATTATTGCCTAGCGGAAATCTAGACTTCTAGAAGATCAAATGTTATGTGAATTACTTAGTCTGATTTCCAATTTTTGAGAATAATTATAACATGGAAGCAAATGAATGACTTTTTGAATTACATTCGGACCTTATAACGTGTGAAAATATCTACATAGATAGTCAGTCAGCTACAGTGTAGGACCAGGTACATATATACATCGGTCCAAGTTGCCATACCTCATTAGCACAACAAAATGAACACCACATTCATAGAAGTAGTTAATTCAGAGGTGGTAATATATAAAAGAAGGATTGTGTATAAGGACATAGTAGAGGGAGAAAGAATTAGTTCGTAGAAAGGAAGATATGATACGATTTTAATCTCTTAGTTTAAAGGAAGAGAGAGAGTGTATACACCTACACCATTGTGATCGATTCTGAGTCATGTCACCTAGAGTCTCCAACCATTGGTTACGATAGTTACGTGGACCCAAAACAAGTAGTCTGCATCTACCAACATGGCTCAGACTAGAAGTTAGTGACTTCATTGATTGATGCCACGTTTTGGTTTGGCCATCCCTAACTTTCTTCCAACCATCCGCAACACTACTCAGCACTGCGGGTCGTACATAGATAATAAACCAACAGTAACTATAATCTGTCTGGTAATATCATCGTATGATAATAAAGTCGAAAAAAAATCCAGTTTAGTGAGTAAATTACACGAACCCCAACTTCTAATTTCAACTAAAGATAACGTTTCGGCTAATAATGTTTATGTTATGAATTAAGTTGGGTATATAGGCCTTATCATCTAGTTGATGAACTAAAATTAAGAACCAATGTTATTTCAACAGCCGAGATCATGAGTCACTTAAGGCTAGACCACCATGGAAAATCTGGAAGCACTAGACGACCGTTTCGTCCTATTGTGGGACTCTTAAGCAATGCGCATCCACGAACCCGCACCCCGCGGGATTCGCACCCCGGACCTATCAGTCTCGCGCGCGTGCGCATAACCTCTAGACCACTGAACATGGCGTCATCCAACGGTATTAATCTTTAACTTCAACTAATCCATGAATTTAGCGACACATCTACCATTATCTTCAGTGAGTTACTATCTCACAACAGATCCAGTTGAACTCCACTGGTCACTGCTTCTTACTAGAACTCCAGGAAATACCTATTGAAGCCAGTCACTAGTGTGTATATGTTGATTAGTATCAGAAGGGTTTTTTGGGGATTTGTAGTAATTCCAATAGTTGAGATCATGAGTCAATTGAAACTAGATCATCATGAAAAACCTGGAAATACTGGACAGCCGTTTCGATCTATTGTGGAACTTCCACTGGTCTAATGCTCTATCAACCCTCTTAAGAGCTACAACAAATGTCATACGCTATATACACTATACCAATCAGACATAGAAACATAGATGATTATTATAGGGCTGACAATTTGAATGAGACATCATCATCATTTTGTAAAGGTAATTTGTTAAGATGAATCATAGTTACAATTTTGTTTGTGACAATTCATCACCACCACCACCACCACCCTTCCTATAATAATAGCTTTGTTATTAGAATTAATTTATGCACAGCCTTGTCGAAATAACCAATCAGAAGAGAGTATTGATTAATTTCAAGGTTGTTGATTGGACGATATGTCTGTTTACTATTCATATATACAATTCATTTTAATTATGAGGATAGACAGACTGATCACAACTATACAGAAGACCTGCGTTGGTTACACTTTTTGTAATTTAACACACAGAGAACTTAGTCAACTTAGGCTTTCTCAAAAGATCAATAAACAGTGGATCTTTTTTTTTCTTTTTTTTTTCAAGAGACAAACTATCAGCAATGCATCTGTGATATGGATTTTATGCCTGCTAGAATTCTAACTATTCACAATTACGCATTTATCTTGTCTATACTTGTTTCAATTTATTGATTTCAATGATCAATTTAATTGGGATTTTGTTTCTATGATTGAAAGTATGCGACATCGTGGTCCTACTGACGAACTTTCACCTAGTGTCTATTTAGATAAACATTGTTCTGATGCTACAATGTTATCAAATGATTCAACAAAATCTGATCAACAACAAGGAATATATTGTACACCTGTAACTTCAAAGTCAACTGGATTATCTCCTGTCTTAACACGTATACATCCATCGAATGTATCTAGTTGTTTTTCTCAATCGAATCGTGTTCAACGTCATGATTTTAAATCGAAATATTCCGGTCAATTAAATAATCTTAATTCATCTCAGGAGATAAATAAAACTGGAAGATACATTAATCATCGAAAAATTCGTAAAAAATCTAAACGAGAAACAAGATTTCAAATGAATGGAAATATGGATCCAAATTTTCATTCTCTTAAAGTGACTATTAGAAGGACATATAAATCTAATAAATTAGAAAATGGTATTTGTTCAATTGTAAATACACCAAATGATGAAAGTATGAATCATGATGTTTCACATCAATCACTCAATCATATTAGTGATAATAATTCAATAAAACAATGTGAGACTCAGTTATATGATGAAAAATTAGACCAGGATATGTATAAACCAGTAAGTTATGTTAAACATACAATTCTGTTACTGGCTTGGTAACCAAGTATATTTATTGATTGCTTATGTGAACGTTTGATCCTTGGATCTTATTAATGGAAATCATGGTGAGACTATAATTTATGGACAGACCAATAACGTATAAGTTAACGGGTTTTTGGTTTTGGCGCGAAATTCACTCATCCCTTTGGCGAAATAGAATCTTGACATTATAACTGATTTCAGTTCATGATGAAAACCCTATATCTGATTCCTAATACTAACCATCGACTGTAAATATTAATCCTAATTCTTCACGTTGGTTTATAATATTCATTTAGCCATAGTTAGTATGTAGGTGAACATTCTCAAAGTCTGTTTAGCGTCGCTCAAAGGTTTTCCATAAATTATAGTCTCACCGAAATTGTTATAAACAAATTACAATATTGTGGTCGCTTAGTGGTAATGTTTCCGATTACTGCTTATACTCTTACCGCCTCTACCACTACGGGATTTGAATCGACAACTGCATCTCTGTGCTAATGTGGTGTGGCAATTCGAACTGATGTACGTACGTACGAAGTTCTACGTTGTTACTGACTGACTGGTCGCGTAATCTCGTGTAGAAAATAGCCAAACAACTAGGACAGTTTTTAATTAAATCTCTCAAATAACAAAAATTACGGAATAACTGGATTGTTGTTTAAAAAATATCTAGGCATAAGTGATACGTCTGACGCATTTTCTTTACATTGGAAACAATAAGGTGGCCTTCATGTTATACAGGGTACCCACCACCTTACTGCTGTTACATAACAATATGAAGTTGCAATTTACATTTTATATAAATACATGTAATATTGTTTAATTTGTGGTGTTTGTTTTATACAACAAAGAAAGTTCAGTACGTACCACATGATTGAACTCCTAAAGCACTAAATTACTGTATACAACTAACAATTTAATGTCAGTCAGTCAGCTACAACGTAGGACCAGGCACATATATGCATCGGTCCAGGTTGCCATACCTCATCAGCACAGCTAGATGAACACCGGATTCATAGGAGTGGTTAAGTCAAAGGTGATAATATATAGGAGAAAGTTGCATATAAGGATACAGGAAGAAAGAATTAGTTAGTAGAAAGAAAGATATGAAGTGAAATAGATGTATGTAGAAATCAATAATTTGTGCATTACCGCATCTTTAAAATTCGGTCATAAACAAAGTAAGGGGTGTAAGTTCGCATCCACTGCATTATAAGTGTTGCAATCTAGAGAAAAAATGATTGATTACATGAAGAGAGATCAACATTAATTATGAAGATAATGTATACAGGTAACATTATTATTAAGTAAATTCATGAGTACACCTACACTATGGGGACTGGTTTTTAAGCCATGATATTTAATAGTTGTGAAATACAAATTTCCGTCTTGTGGATCCGTACTAAATCATACATTATTTGCACCTTACATCAATAACTTCACAAAATAATAGTCCTACTTTGTTTGGGTGACATGGCTCAAAATCGTTGGCAATCGTGCAGGTACATCCACTCTTTGTGTTCCTTCAAACTCTAATCTAACAAACTTGGTCTCGTGTGCTGTTACGGATACGAAGGCTGATGGAAGAAAGCTAAGGGTGGCCAGACAAAAACATGGCACTAATCTATGAAGTCACTGATAAGTGGACTGAGCCTTGTTGGTAGGTGTAGACTACGTGGTTGGGATCTGCGAGACGATAACAACCGATGGTTAGAGACCTAGAATGACACAGGTGCATCCAATCTGTGTTCTCTCACATTTTAGTCTTCTGAATTCTTCATGTCCCTTTTATATTTTCTCTTTCCAAATTTGTTTCACTGGATTATATTCCTTGAATGACATCTTCAAACCTGAGTCTTTCCGATTACTGGTTATACTTTTACTATCTCTACCAGTATGGGATTTGAATCGACAATTGTATCTGTGTTCTAATGTGGTATGGCAACTCGAACTGATGTATGTATGTTCGATGTTCCACGTTGTTACTGGATGGCGTCACCCCCTTTTCGTTTAGCAATATCCCAACCAGGATGAATGCTCAATAATGTTGCTCACTTTCAATTTTTTCGAATGTCATAGATATTATCTTAGACATAACTTTCACGTCTGATTTTTCAGGGATTGAAAAGAAATTTATCGATTTGAGGTTCTCAAATAACAGTCTTATTTAGTCAAGGGAAAACATTTGAGGCGTTACTCTTGTTCTCATTATAAGATATTTCAAAACTGGCGCACATCATTGCCTAGTTCCGTAACTTAGTCGAGCACACTGACCTCTTCGCATATCTTGTATGTTTCATTGGATGTCGTGATCGTTGTTTTTAGCTAGTCTATAGTTTGGACAAGAGATATTGCTTAATGAGTCAAGTATTTAAATGGTTACCGTTTAGTTTCAGGTCGTAATCATGGCTATATTCACTAACTGAGCATACAAAGTTTTCAATTGTCTCTGGTTATCGGTGAAATCAAAATACTTTTAATTCCTAAAAATAAGTTATTCAGGAAAAGTTTGACCACCCTGCTTTTACAATTTTGAACATCAAAGTGCTTATACAGTGCCGATTCTTAGGTTATATACCATATCCATGTAACGTTACGAGAAATTTACTGCATACCATGTCCCTAATAGTTTACATAGATTTGGGTACCAAGACTAAAACTGGGTTTATTTTACAATTTGATTTTCACAATATTATTGTAACAATTTAAGTTACTTTCTGTACGTATTTCGTTTTGGTCAGCCGAGTAGAATCGTTAACCATTACACTTCAAGTGTTGCTCATACTCAAGTACTCGGATAATTTTTTGATATGTGCGTAGTAAGGCTTATGTTATTCCTTTCCTAGTATGCTTCTGTGAGTGTCTAGTTTCTTGAATGTGTCAATAAAAGGTGCGAACACCACTGCTTCGGGCAACAGGTTCCTAGAACTGATGACTCGATGTAAAAACCTGTATGTCACGGGTATTTTGTTCGTCCCTTCTTTATTTATTTATTTAGACATAAACATAGGTACAAGAAGGCACCAAAAAGGATTGCACGGGTAGCTGCCCTCTTTACTTTTTCCAGGATATCCGAGTCACCTTTTAAACAAGGGTTTGTAGCCTGAAATCAGTTTTCAAGCTTAGTCCTCACTAAGGTTGTGTATGCTGTGGTGAACATAGCAGTATCTAACTTGGAGAATGTCCGTCTTAGAGCCCGTAAGGTTCTAAACCCCTTAACTGCTACCTCCCGGCAGTGGGCTGTGGTCTTAAGATCATGACTCACTGTTGCCCCAAGATCCGTGTAAAACCGGACCACGGGTACAGGCACTTCCCCTATATTGTACCTATTTACCTTAGTATCCCCAAAGTGTATGTAGACACATTTTACCGCGTTGATAGGCATCAGCCACTCTTTAGACCAGCTAATCACAATCACAATATGTAAGTCTGCCTGGAGTGTGCATGCATCTGCTTCTTCCATTATTTTTTGCCAGATATTTACATCATCAGCGTATGATTACATTGGGGACTCAACTATACATTTACACAGAGTATGAAAAGTAAAGGACCTTGAGCAGAACCTTGCGGCACTCCACTATGTACTGATCTCCAGGTGGAGCACTTCGAATTTACTCTTACTTTCTGTATGCGACTTACTAGGAAATCCTTAAGCCATTTTAGGAAAGGTCCGGTAATGCCAAGATTCTCTAGCTTCAGTAGCAGTCTATTTTTTGCCACCTTGTCAAATGCTTTGCTGAAGTCTGTTTAGACATCCACTGATTTTCCATTATTTACAGCCTTTATCCATTGCTCCCTTTCTATAAGGAGGTTTGTTGTACAACATAAATCTTTTCTGAAACTATGTTCTCTTTTTAACAAGTTGTTGTTTTCCATGAATGTCATTATGGTCTTTTTGACTATTCTTTCCAGTATTTTAACTATGACACTGGTGAGGCTGACATGTCCATAGTTTGATGGAAGTTGTCTTGGGCCTGTTTTATGTATTGGAGTGACGATTGCATCCTTCCAGTCCGTAGGTAACACACGTTGATCGAGTGACGTATTAAATATCACAGTTAGCGGGGCTACAGTATATTGTGCAATTTGTCTCAGGATTTTGGGGTGTAGTCCATTCGGTCCTGTTGACTTTTTCATGTCTGAAGTGCTAAAAGCCTTAAGTACATCGTCTTGATCAAAGCCCACGGTGGCCATACGATTTGTTGACTTTGTATTTGGGTCTAGTTCTTTGCCTAGGAGAGGCTCCTGAGTGAAAAATACCCCGAAATAGTTTGCCATAGCCTCTGCTTTTTCCTGACCATCCTCTATAATTTCAGATTCACTCCCTTAATTAGGTTGGGAATCCAATTCTGCATCCTTGTTCTGTAATTTATGTACGAGTTTCTAAATTTTTACTATCTGTTCAGGGACTAGTATATCACGAGGCTGCCCGAGTTGAAAATGTGTGACTACGGTTAGCTTCTTACATCGCCATTGGTAACCTGGACTTTATAATATTAACTTGTTATTTGTAACGAGCTCTATGTGTGTTTTGAGTTTGTGTATACGGAACCAGTAGAGATAGATTTATGCTTATTCTGTAATCTAGATTTTTATCAGCTTTCATCAAGAACAAGTACAGTTTATGTTATAATAATTTCCAAATGTAGGCTATTTAAATTTATTAAACCTCCGGTCGGCCATTAAATAAAGGACATTTTAGTCGGCAAAACTATAGACCATTGATAAGTAGCCATGTTGTGTGTCACTCATGATGTCTCTAGATCTCTGATAGTATCAAGTGTGCGTAGTCAGTGAATATTGATGTTATGTGAGTAAAGTGGAACTCCTAAGTGGTGTTTT
Source organism: Schistosoma haematobium (assembly GCF_000699445.3). Classification (NCBI taxonomy): domain Eukaryota; kingdom Metazoa; phylum Platyhelminthes; class Trematoda; order Strigeidida; family Schistosomatidae; genus Schistosoma; species Schistosoma haematobium. Next base: position 1,700,739 of record NC_067198.1, on the reverse strand, counting down.
CAAACTACCAAAAATAATCGGTCCTAGACTTGGTGACGTAGTTTGAAATTAATCCGAATAAAGCGAATGTATTCCCATTTTATCCGTCTTTAAATTTCAAACATCGCTCGTTTCTTATCCCTTTATCACTACATCTTTATTTAGTTAGTCATAATTTTACTCTTGATTTGCTGTGTTGGTACATTATGGCTATTTGAACGTATCTCTGTTACACTATAGTAACCAGTCATTTAGTTGCATTTAGTTGATAAGTACGCATCATTATTCAGTCTGTAGAGTGAATCAAGTGTTTATAGGAGTACCAGTTGTCTAGGGGTCTCCGAGTTATAGTCGTCGACATATGTGATCAAATGAACAGTATTTAAGGAAAATGTAGGGAGAAAATTTTGTATCCTGTTTATATGGCGAACTAATTTTCATAAGAAGTTTGTTTCAGGCATTCGTTTTATCCTATCGAAATAGACGAAAACAAACTAACATGGGTTACCAAACATAAGTTTTGATCATATTTGTAAAAGCTCGTGACTGATTATAGTGAAATAATTAGATTTATTACTTCTATCTGAGAACACTACTAAACTACTTTCATTACATTTCTTTTTCATTTCTTATTAATCTTCAGTATTATTCCTCTTAATTTCTGTTTACTTCTGTATACTGTCAAGACAAGTTAACCTGAAGAGAAGCAGCATTGGTGTTTGATACCTGTATCAAGTGGGCATGAATGGTACCCGTGCAGTATCACAGCCCTCACACGAAGCAATGATTACTACTGGCTCCATTATTATTGTGTTTCATATGTATTTAGTGCTCCTTTTTACTATGTTTGTGTGTTCAAATAAATAAATAAAACCAAATATGAGGATTAGTGATACTACCCGATTGCCCAAACAGAAATGAAGGGGGTTTCAAACCAGCAAATTAGTGGCTGAAAGTCGATTGTTTTAACCATTGGGTCGCCGCTTCGCTTGAGTCTTTTAGACAGAAACTTATCATTTAGTGTCATAAAGGTAACCAGAGTAAATACTATAGTCTCAAATGATATGGTTGAAAATCAATCTCATTAGCCTATGTTTAGTCTTCTTGCATCATCATCTAGCTCTTAAAATACCCATTTCTTGATTTCATTTATTCTCTCCGGTTTTTCAGCGTTCCTCTACTGTCAGTACTATTTTCACTACCCTACTTTTCTTTCTGGTTTCTTCATTGTGTTTAGTGTGGCCTGTGATGAGAAACTGTGTTTTCTGGTCTCAATAGATTTCTATCTGTCTATCAATTCATACTTGAATTTTGTTCCGTCGGTATGGTTTGATGTCTGTTGTTGGTCATTAACAAAGATATAGAACAAAAATATAACTTATTCTGATAAATATGGGTTTATTTGCTGAGTTAAATGTAGAGTCTATTGTGTTGTTAATCGACTATTCAGACTGAAGTAAGTAAGGTGTGTTTGGTCCTTTCATTTGTTCCACCTAATCAAGTGTCATAATCAGTTAACAATCTAACAGTTGTTACTGTATTTATTCAGACTTCGGTTCTTGTTCGGTGTTAGAGAGATTCATTATTATAGCTATCGAGTTGTTGACCCGATTCCAGTTATGGCATCATACATTTTTCTTCATAGAATTGATATTTTGCATGATATGAACTTTTTACAGTTACAGAATTGGAATTATCATGTTGTTCATATATGACGCTCCCTAAAATGTCATTTTCATTAGATACTTAATCTCCCACTTCATATTTGATCTATCAACGATGATACATCTGTTTATTGTACTATTTCATATTTTAGGAGCTTTTATCAGTATTCGAAAAGCCTTGTCATTTTGTTGATTCCTCAACTTCTACAGTTGATAGTGCTACCTTAACTGAACCAGACCTCCTTGGACCTTGTGAACCAGGCACAAAAGTTGTTGTAGAAGGTGTGGTATGGTTAGAAGCTACAGGTGGGTGTTCAGTGTTAGTTTTTGTGTTTCCAGTCTTGATACTTAGACGCGAATTAGTATTGCAAAATTCATTTATTCGTTGTGTTTTATTGTCCTGTTAAGAACATGGATAAACAATAAATAATGAATAAAGATTATGAAATTCTATCAACTTTAAACTTCACTGAGGAAGTAGTTAAAAGACAAGAACAGTTTTAGTCTCTTTAGTTCCCTGATAAAAATTTGTCATTGTGTCGGATTATTTAGCTTTTGGCATCGTTTCGTTATCTTAGATGAAATATCTGATTGTTACGTGAACATAACAGTTAGCGAAGATTCACGGATACATAGAGTTAATGAAACCTACGAAACTGATTGATCTCAACCACGATCAACAAAACGTATTGATTTGATATTTGTGCAGTTTTTTTAGTAGCTCACTTCTATTTCACACTGCTCAAGATGACAATGAAAGTCCCATTATTAAACTATGAAAATCATAGAACCGCATTCATCTAATCTGTAAATTGTGTTCATTATACAATAAACTTGATTTCAACATAGTTTACTATTTATTAAATTGAGTTAGTTATTCTAATTTTCGTAGTGTTTCACTTAACTGAATTATGACATGATGAAATTATATAAATGTAATATAGTACACCAGTTTCATATCAGGACCCAGTAGCTAAGTAGATAACGCGATGGCGTTTGAAGCGAATGGTACTGAGTTCGAGTCCCTAAATGAACATCAACTCTGGGACGCAGGTGCATCCAGCTGACGAGTCCCAAACAGGACGAAACGCGCTTCTTGGGTTCCACTGCTAGTCACTATCCATCTTTGCTTACAAGTTTCATATGGTTTAGTATCTGTGAGTTGCATCTATTTACAACAATCTATTCCATATAACAATCAGAATTATCACCTATCAAATTATTACGTAATGTTTGGTCAATTGAATAACAGATATAATTAATAAATGAGGGGAGCTGTATTATGTAATTTGTAATGTTTTATTTCATGTTTATTTATTTTGGAAGTGAAATATTCTACCTTCTATTAATAGGGATGCTTGTTCTTAGTCTTCACTGGCGTGGACGAAACTATATGGGCACTTTGTTAGATTCATCAAAACAAACATTTGCACCTACTTGGTAAGTTTTAAATTATTTATCAGTTTAATTCCTGTCTTCAAATTTATGGTATAGGCACAACTTTTCTCTATTGTTATTAATTAATACTACTGAAGCTTCCTACTGTAGCTACTAGCTTGTTGTCATGATTGAACTTGTCTATTGTGGTGACTTATCCGAGAAATGTTGGACCGAACATTCGTTTCCTTACGCCAGTAGCACTGAAAATTACATTGATCAAGTTGATAATTATTTATCGTGTAATAATGTGTCGACTTTGATAGCTGAATTAATGTTCATAAATGTTATTTTGTCTTTCTTCGCAGCATGGATAAAGGTGTCGCTAGTGCACTGAATCTCTTACGTGGTCGAAAATCTTGGTGTGATCCACACAGAGGTTATCAAGCTCGTGGCCTTCATCATTTTCACCATCTGCGTCATCATCGTCGTGGCGGCGGCAGTACCACTGGCATATCAATGACTACTCGATCAGCTTCGGCAGCAGCAGCCGCTGCATCACAAGACTCAAGAGAGGGGAGTGTAGATTCGAAAGACCAGTCTGTTGTTAATGATCCTTATTCAACTGAGTGTATTGACCAACCGTATGTACCTGTAGAGACAAGTTATAGCAAGAAGTCTGGTAATGTTGCATCACATGATATTCCCCAACGTGGAGCTAAAGGACGTAGACGTCGTGGCACTGGTCGAAGACCAGTTCGTCCTATTGGTGTAGTCTCTCCATCTCTTGAATGTTCTATGAACACATCTTTGCCCGAAACTAAACAAACCCTCAACGATTATGCAGATAACCAAGTAAACGTTTTGTCAGATGTTTCATCTTCAAAATCCGATTGTAAATTACCACTCAGTTGTCCATTCAATGGCTGTGAAAAGCGTTTTGCCGATATTCTTAGTATGCGTTTTCATTTCACAATGGGACATCATAATATTCAAACCGTAGAAATGAAAAATAGGAGAGAATCTCTTGCTGAGCCTGTTATTGATCAGGTTAGATGGATAAAAAGTGAAGATTTTGATAATAATCTTGAAATATCTGTTTGTGATATCTCTGCTAATTCATCTCCTCCACCGAAACTAGCAAGAGCACATTGTACCAAAGATAGAAGTAGTGACAGTAACGAAACAAGTTTAGTTTTAACAAATGGTGATGATATTGATGATAATATTGATCCACCGAAACTACATCGTGTTGTATCAATATCTGATTCTTTTTCTAATGCAAATCCACTTATTGATCCAGGTGACTCAAACTCATCGAAGTTTGATAATAATCACCATACAACAGATGTTCTTGACGAACCTCCTACTGCTAGTCCTGCATATTCTGATATCTCTGATGACGGTACTGTATCATCTACAACTAATAATTTCCCAGTTTTAAACTTGGGAATGGCAGCAATTGATGTTCAGAATTCCAGAGAAGGAATATTGAATTCTTCATCAATTTTATCAAATCTTTCTAATCAACCACCCTTACCTCAAGGATACATTGATGTTTCCAGACGCCTAAATCTATCTCCACTTATATTGTCTTCATGTTCTACTGTTACTGGATCTAGTGAACCGACTAAATTATATTTTCCTGCTAATTTGTTTTCTCCAACTCTAAAAGGTGTAAGCAATATCTTCTATCAAACTGCATCTCCAACTATTAAATTCATGGACAAACAGAGTGCAGAAAGTGGATTAAAACCGATTAGAAATAATAATTCCCCTACAACTTATCCTTTTCAGAAAGAATCGCCTTCCAGATCCCTGATAACCAACAATAACAATCATAATACTAGTTGTAGCAGTAATCCATCAGTATTACATGATTTATCAAGTTCTCAGTCGTCCCCTTCTAATAGTGCTCCGCTAATTCCACCATCAAATCATGATAATTCCCGACAGCTGACTTTTCTCTCCGTTTCTCCCGGATTAGTTATGACTGAGCAAAATTCACGTCCATCGTCCACAGGATCATTTGTATCAAATCCTCTTACTTTTTGTGTTTCACGAAATTCTCCAGTTCCACCACGACCCGGTAAGTTAAACTCATTTGGTCAGGTTACTCATTTTAATTAATTTAAACATTGTAGGACTACAATTTCAACTGACTAACTAATCAATCAAAAATGTTCAGTTATTTATGGGATTTATTCCTACTGGTTTTGCGATGTTGAAAGCTTTTATTTGGATGTAGTTGTTTGATCCTTAAACATACTTATTATCCGATCATAGACAACATAGGGTCTGACATGAATGTAATCTGATCCAAACCAGGTCATCTCACAATAGCAGAGTGAGAAATAAACTCAAATATAAAGAGAGTAACAACTGTACTTTCATTGGAGAGCTAAACATAGAAACACATAAAGGGCTCAAAATAACATCAAAATTCATGGTAAAATATATTGATACTAATTAGATTCATGGTACTTGATATGGAATCATCAATTGTAATTGTCGTATAAGAGACCAACCTACTTCTGTACTGACACATATTGTTTATTAGAGTAGGCGTCGGTTGACTACTCCTAATTTGTGTCCTAATCATCTCGATCAATGAAAGTTTAAAGCTGTGTCAATTTATTTACCACACAACACTATGCCCAACTCCATCAATACTCTTAATGGTTTGACAAAAAGTAGGGGATCATTCGTATGGTTGGTTTCACTAGTTGCCGACTTTCCAAGGTCATGTTTCATGGCCATTAAGTAAGACAGGATTGTTTACTATTTCTATGGAGAAGATGATAATGCATGATAACTACATTTTGCCATCATAACTTGGTACAGCTGGTAATACTGCATCACCCTCCAACCTTTAATCTGATCGTTTTTGTTTTAGTTCTTTGTATCTAACCTGTTCGATGTGGTATCATAAGATCACTTGAAACAAGTATTCCCACCAATATTGCCCGATCACGTTGTCTTAATGAAAGGTCCAGTTCAACCATCCCATCAAAGGTACGGTTGGGATCATTGTTTATTTTTATCAGGCGAGGTGGTGTTTTAGTATCTGCAAAAAATTGGGTTATAGGTTTTTGATTCGTATGAAGTGTTTTTCGGTTTGTTCACTTTCCCCCTTATGACCTGGTTGGTACGGCCGAGAGTGGGTAGAGTTCCATTCTTTCTCTCAAAGTGCTCTCATATGGCCACACCTATATAGCCACTGCCAGTGAATTCCTGCTCACTGCCTTCACGCGTTGGGGTATTGTTAAGAGGACGGAAAACAAACGTCTGGCATTTAATCCGGGTCGGAGTGTATTGAGGATCCACCTAGAGAAGTTGGAAAACCCTGATTCCAAACCAATGGTGCACATGGGCTACATGATCCTAACGGAATAAATGGCGTATGAAGCAGTCGTTGGTCACCGGCTACCATGGGACTGCATCTCCTGACGTTGCTCCACTGCCTTGTGAATCAAACCTTAAGGTCAAAGGTTCGAGGAATGACCCCCCAAGAAAAAAATCTGCTTCGGTTTGGTCACTTGGACAGTATTCTAGCTCATATATAAATTAAATGATGAGTGTAGTGCATATATATTTTGGTGCCCTTTCGTACTAATGTTTATGTGTTTCAATAAATAAATAACATTGTATCCATTTATGGTCATTATCATCAATCTGAATTTAATTCTATTCTTTTCACACAATATAGGTTTATCCGATCAAGGATTACTATCATCGCATAATAATCACCATCCATTTTATCAGCATCATCAACCTTCTGCACTGTCTAAATCTTATGAATAAACAATTAGACACATATATATGTCTATTATTCAATACATAAATGTATATTTCAACATTGTACAAATGAATGAGCCATATACACAACTTACTACTGGCGTTTACAGTACTTGTGTACGAGGCGATAGCTTGATCTTATCCGATGGAGAATCATTAGAGTTGTTATTTCTCTATGTGTATCTAATTTATATTTTATTATTCACCCTATTTCTCATCACATATTTTTTACTATCCTGACAAGAAACAACCAAATCCCATCATTAATCAATTGATGATAGCAATATTCTCGTTCTTCCATTGTCCATATTTCTCTTTAATCTTCATCCGTACTTTGTTTTTCTCTGTCTCTCTATGCATTGAGAAGAAAGAATGATATTCAATCTCAAGAAATCATGTGGTTGTTATTGTTATCATCTCATTGTCATGTTCCTTCTCTCTTTCCTTTCTCTTCTGGAATCTTTGTTTTTCCATTGTAATTTTGTTCTGTTTCTCTTCTCTGTATTCCTGTTCCAATTGACTACTACTTATCAATGCTCGCTCACCAAGGGTCTTTCACACAAAATCCAAATTACCATTATCCTTATTTGCTACTATTTAGTCAATTTTGTAATTTCTCCTTACATATATACAAGATAAAAAACTATGCATTATTATTACTATTACTATTATTATGATTATGATATTTGACCTCCGCCTTGCTGACAATATATCTCCAGTTGAATAACTGTGAAACTCAAGAATAAATGGATACTATCTTGTGTTTTTGTTGTCTTCATCAAAAGTCAAACAACACTCTTGATAGTAACACTCCTTAAAGTTTCCAGTTTAGGATATGGTTTATATGATTATTCATTGTAGAAGTACCTTGTTATTTTTAGTATTGTTGTAAAAGTGCTTTCTCGTTTTTATGGATGAATGAATGACTTTTTTTTAAAAATTGTATTCCAATCTTATCTTTCCCCTTTGTCCAGGGTTATTTGGATACTGAAACAATATTGAACCCCAAAGTGATGGTCACTGTGTTCTCATTTTTTGTACTATGTTCCATTTTTTCTTTCGCTTAATTTTCTCATATTATACCACAAGAATCATTCAACAACAATCTTCTTTTACATGGCTCCGAGTTTTCTTTTATTTAAAGTTTTCTTATTGACACCACCATCCTGTGTGTACCCATGTTTATATGTGGGAAGGAAAAAAGAGAGTTTCACTTAAACCACATACACGGTACATGTTACTATCATCAAATTATCAAGATAGACCATTTAAATATTTACATTAGTAGTAGTGATTAATTATGTCTACCTATTTTGATTATTATTATTATTATTGTTATTACTGGAATTGTTGTACTTTTGGTTTTTATGTCATGTGTGTATGTGAAGCACACTAGTTCGGTTTGTACAGGAAGAAATAAAAACGTCCGTTACTGTTTGTGACGATGGTCTCCATTGGTTTGTGTAGTAATACTAATACAAAACATTGTCGTGTTGAAATTCATACGATAAACCCTATCGGGTGTGAGGCACTTATTCGCCGAAGACAGTGGAAGATTGGCAATACCGTGGATTAATTGAAGTTAGTCATTAACAGCGTTGCATCCCAGATTAAGTGTCCGCGCGCGAGACCGGAGGTGCTGGGTTCGATTGGTGGGGCTCGCGGATAGGCACGTCTGAGCAGTCTTGTACCATTAGGAAGCCCGCCCAGTGTTTCCAGATTTTTATTGATGTTCGAAAACATTATCTCGATGACATTGGATAGTACGGATGCGCTAGACAAATACCTTGTTAGCCAATTTGAAATTCTTTCAATATTCAACTATTTTTATAATATCTGGTTTCTCAGTCGTTAGGCGGTAGTAAGTTTAAATCCCACTACACCACCTACTTCAATTTAGATGAATAGGTAGTAGTATTAGGTCTCACTCAAACATTATAACGCAAAGCATAGTACATTGAAATGTGTATCTGACCTTAGGCAACATGACACATGTGCATTTTAACAAGTTACCCTACCATAGCGAAATGGAATTATCAAGAAAAATATCAAAATGGTAAGAGTCCTGATGGTAGTAGAAAGCATTAGATATAAACAGAACGATTCAAGATGAAGTGTAAGGTAATTTAAGGCTAGACAAAGGGTGAATATATCTGCACCCTTTCGACGGTGTGTGGGCCCTGTTACCTAAAGTCTTCAAACAATGGTCACGATAAATCCACGGACCCACCCAGGTACTCTGAACCTTCCAAAATCCCTCAATCAGACAGTCAATTATTCCATGCATTGATACTACGTTTTAGTTTAATTCCCCCTATTTCTCTTCCAACCTACTCTTACACGAGTTATGATCGCTTGTTGAAGTAACAGTTGTTCGTAGGTATCTAATGCATGTCCAGGCTAAGTTATTCGATAGCGTTCAAGATCCGTACTTGGTAAATGAGCTGCATTCACAGCAACCTTAACTATCACTTCTAAGTGTACTCATCAGATGATGAATTCAACTCATGAAGAATTATTTTTATAGATTTGAGTTCAGTAAATTAAATTCTGGCAAATAAAGAAGACATTTGGTTTTCTTAAAAAATTAGATAATTGGAAACTCCCGGTTTATATTTTAAGTTCTGTGGGTGTACTGTCTGTTACTAAAAGTAAATCAAGTACCTGCATTTAAAAGTTGTTTGATTGTTCACTTGTGATTTAATAAACTTTATAGTTTAACACATTGTGTTGAGTATAATTCTCGTACGGGCGGGCCGTTTTCTGTTGTAGCGGTAAATAAATCCCCAAAATAAATATCTCTGTAAGTTTTCGACATTGGATGCTGACCAGATTAGTTTTAGTGGACTGACCTAGCTAAAGGCGCTCGGTCATGCATCCGCACCAGACCATGTGTGGGAACGCCGTGCTCAACATCTACTGCAATCGCTAGCCAGACTAGATCAGACAATTCCGATATATTGGCAATCGTCAAATACAACTTCTGATCTCCTGGATTCTGTCTTTTGATTTCTCTTGATGGGTACGAGTTATATTAGATGTTACCGGTAAAAGCGTTGTCAAATACTGAATACCTGTGCCATTTTCACTGTTATCCCATGGCCCATCAAATATCACGTGACAAAATTGCTAATATTTTATTTATTTGAACACAAATGTTGGTACAAAGGGGCACTGAATACATATGCGCCACATAAACCGCTTGATTCGTGTGTGGGCTGTGATACTGCCTCGGTGCCCAGACCAAAGAAGGTGTTTTCCTAAGGGTGCCACTCCCCAAACCTTCCACCTAAAGGTCTGATCCACAAGTCAGTGGAGCAACGTAAGGAGATGCAGTTTAATAGTAGCCGGAGACTAACATTTGGTTCATACGCCATTTTTTCCTGCAGCCATATGCATTATTGATTTGGAATGAGGGTTTTCCAACTTCCCCAGGTATATTCTCCGTGCCCACCAACCCGGTTGAAGTGTCGGACATTCGCTTTTCATCCTCTCAATTTCCTCAAAAACACCCCTGGTGTGAGAAGGCAGTCAGTAGGACTTCCCTGTCAGTAGTTGTATATGCGTGGCCATATGAGTGCATTTGTAGATGGAGGTCTGAATCTCCTCACCCTCAGCTGTACCAGGGCTTTTGGGGGCAATCGCTGATCAGAATACCAACTTATACTATCTTGACCTTGTACCAAACCAACGGTGCATCATTCAGTACTAGCAGCATTGAGTTAACTCTGAACCCTTATTGGTCCTCGATGTGGCTAAAAGCTTCTCGCCCAGCGCAGGCCGTCCAGGCTAGAACACAAATATCAGCACCCATTCTATGAGTCATATATTTTAGACATACGTAGTTTATATACAAGCAGGCCAGACCACATCACTCCACGAAAAGAAATATAATCATTATACAAGATCAAGCCAAAAGTAGTTGTGAGTATAGGAGACTGTAACTAACAAATTAGGAATAAATCAAGAATGGTATATTGTATAACAGCAGTTACTTGATAATTATACGGTACGAATATGTATATATAAACATTCTATAAATAACTCCTAGCAGTTGCCATTAATTTATTCTTCAGATATAACGTTTTCTATATGAAAGGATCTACATTTATGAATCCTTTTTGTTTTACATTTCTTGACTAAACCGTATGAAACCTGAGTTTGTCAGATCTTTTCAAACCATAAGGTATATCGTGTCAACGCAACTACATTCATGTATCAGTCTGTTTTCAGAAATACCTTATATGATGTTTGTCAGTTGCTTCAATTCTGTATAAATACCTAAGTTAACGCCACTATATTCTCACAATGTTTTTTGATGATAGTTGAGAGCTATACTTTTCTAGTCGATTCAAATCCCATAGTGGTAGATGTAGTAAAAGTATAAGCAGTAATCGGACACATTAGGGTTTAAGGATATTATTCAAGGAGTATAATCCAGTGAAATAAATTTGGAAAGAGAAAAAAACCACTTGTTTCGGTATGGGCACCCGGGCAATATCACAGCCCACACACGAATCAAGTGATTTGTGTGGTGCATATGTATTCAGTACCCCTCTGCACCAATATTTGTGTGTTCAAATAAATAAAATAATAGCATATTCTAAGTAGAAGTGAGCTTATTCCAGTAGAATTTTAACATCATTTATGAAATAATTTATATCTAATGAGAGGAGCATTCAATTAGAAGACGTAGTAGTTACCACCTGTCCATCTATTGATATTAGGAGTATAGTCAGACAACTAAAAGGTGTGATTGGTAAAATTTCAAAATCCTTTTTATTTCAATCCAGATCATCTCAGAATCTTTAGTAACAGTCAATTTTGATCAATCTACGGTCAATAACCATATCTACATACATTCAATTTATCAGATCATAGAAACTCAGTCAGTCAATCAATCAGTCATATGGTCATGGGTCATTAGAACAAATTATTAATCAATAAGAATGAAAAAAAAACATGAATTCACTGAAATCTGTTTCATTTAACCATTGATTATATTGTGCAGAATGATACTGAAAACTTCTCAAACAAACTGTCTAGGTTAGAGAATGTTACATCATAAAACATGTAACATATCGTTGACCTTTTTCGTCATGATAGTAGTGGTAGCTTTGGGAATATGTATTTCTTTTAAGAAAGATTGATTACATAGTCCATTCGATGTTATGGTTCTAATGAATTTCTATAAATAACAAAATTATATTCTAATAGTTGAGATCATGAGTCAATTGAAGTTAGACCACCATGGAAAACCTGAAAGCACTTGACGACTGTTTCGTCCTATTGTAGGACTCCTCACTAGTGTGCATTCATGATCCCGCCTCGTGAGATTCAAACCCATGATCTATCAGTCTCGCAGGCGAACGTTCGAGGCAGAATCGTGGATGTGCACTGCTGAGGAGTCTTACAATAGGACGAAACGGCTGTATGGTGCTTCCAGGTTTTCCATGATGACCTAGCTTCAATTGACTCATGATCTCAACTATTGAAATATTACATTGATTGAATGAACATGAATTATGCAGTTGGTCTTTTGAAAAAAGTGAGTAGTATCTCTAAGTGATGAATTATGAATCCCCCCAAATGGATATAATAAAGCAAAACAAATGGTAGTGTATACTAAGTTATTTAATATACTTATTTATTTTTATTTAAACACATAAATATTGGTACATGGAGGCACCGAATAGATATGCGCCACATAAATCATACGATTTATGTGAGAGCTGGGATACTGACCAGGTGCTCAGACCGAAACAGGTGGTTTTCTTATGGGACCACATCCGGTGACTTCGATATAAAGGACTGGTCCACAAGACGGTGGAACAACGTCAAGAGATACAGTCCCATGATAGCCGGTGGCCAATAATTGATTTATACGCCATTTTTTCCATCAGGATCCTGGAGCCCATGTGCACCATTGGTTTGGAATCAGGGTTTTCCAACTCCCCTAGGTGGACTGTCCGTGTCCACCAACCCTGTTAAACTGTCGGACATTCGCTTTTCTTCCTCACAATTTTGTAAACAGCACTCGTGGTGTGAGAAGGCAGTGAATAGGACTTCCCTGACAGTTGTATACGCGTGGCCATATGAGGGGATTTATAGAGGGAGAGTTAACTCTCCCCACTCTCAGCCGTACTAAAGCATTCAGAATTCTTAGACCATTCACTAATTCGTAGGACTGAAGGCTTGACTTGTAAACTCTTCTTTATTGTTTGTGACCATATTTGTTTGATGAAGCAACATACAACACTATATGTGTTATATCCGAAGAAGATAAAGTATGGGTAACTTCTGAGAACTATTTAGGGACTAATATTATACAATATTGTATTCAATACAGTTACTATTGAGTAACTAGGTTATATATATTTATATTTCCTTTATAATAAGCTTTTATTTGACCTATTGCCTACTATTATACGATTTACTATCCACCCTTTCTCTTTCTTTTGGTGATCGACTGGATCAAGAAAATGTCAACATTTGGGGGAAGCACAGGATACAGTGGACAGCTAGGATGCAGCTAGACGATCTAGACTTAGCAGATGATCTGGCTCTTCTATCGCACACGCAACGACAAATACAGGAGAAGGCGACTAGTGTAGCAGCAGCCTCTTCAGTAGTAGGTCTCAACATACACAAAGGGAAAAATAAGATTCTCCGATACAACACAACATACATCAATCGAATCACATTGGAAGGAGAAGCTTTCAAAGATGAAAAATCCTTTACGTATCTGGGCAGCATCATTGATGAACACGGTGGATCTGATACAAATGTGAAAGCGCAAATCGGCAAAGCAAGAGAAGCATCTCTACAAGTGAACAACATCTGCAACTCAAAACAAATGTCTGTCAACCAACACCAAACTCACAATCTTCAATACAAATGTCAACACAGTTCTACTGTATGGAGTGGAAACTTGAAGAACTACGAATACCATCATCCACAACATACAGGTGTTTATTCACAGTTGTCTACATAAAATACTTAGGATCCGTTGACCAAACATTACACTATCAGCATTAACCTACTATGTGAGAGAACAAACAAGAACAAACCAGTGGAGGAATAAATCAGGAAGAAGTGTTGGAAGTGGATAGGATACACATTGAGGAAATCACCGAACTGTGTCACAAGGCGATCCCTCATCACTTGAAATCCTCAATGCGAAAGGAGAAGAGTATGGTCAAAGAAGAACACATTTCGCCGATAAATGGAGATAGACAGACAGACAGACAGCCAAACAGACATGATAGGAATGAACAAGAATTGGATAGAAGTGGAAAGGAAGATCCAGTACAGATTGAGTGGTTTTGAGAATTCTGGTTGGTGGCCTATGCTCCATTGGGAATGATAGGCGTAGGTAAGTAATTCTTAAGTTATTCCCAATTTATTAATTACAGTTTCTTATAATCACAGTCACTTTTTGACTTGATCCTGTGTAATTATTATTTTTTATTTCATGATATGATTTAATCTGATTTACTTATATGCAAACCACCTAATATGATCTACATAGTGGAAGTAGATATTGGTATTTTGGACTGAACAGGCAGAGCTAAACGAGAAGGACCGATAAGAATTCTAGGCTGTTCGTACCTGTCAAACATCATTGGTTTGGCACAATACTAAGATTTTATAAGTCGTGTTCTGTTTGATGATCATAGCAAATGATCCAATTAACGGGCCACAAGTCATAACAATATGAATTATGAATTATTATTGACATAAATATAGAATGATTGAGACTGATATTTATATGGTTATATATTGTTATTCAAGATGATCAATTTTATGCACTTAAACACTTGTATAGATATTAATTTAATAATCTGATCAAAATTATCGTGATTATTATCAGTTAACAGACAAAGTATCATCTTCGTACTCAGTGAGTTGCATTGGCGATTCTTGACCGCATCCCACCTACTTCTATTCGGACAGCGTGTGAGTAATTCATAAATTCTCAGTTTAGAGTTGGAAGTTGTCTGTTTGCTGAGCTGTTCTCTGTTCTGGCTATTAGATGGGCAAACATAGGAAATTACACTATGAACCAATGGTCATTGAGTCTTATTCTCACCTAGCATCCTACATTTCGTGTACTTTTGTTTAGCAAAAGTTCATTGGTACTATATAGCTAGTCTATGCGAGCTAATCAATATTCGAACTAGGTCAATCCAACTGCTCTCCTGTCTTACGGTCTAATCTCATGGATCCAAATAACCGAACAAGAAAATCTGTTTATTTTCACCGACACATCACGAACAGACCTTAGGTAAATAACCACTGAAAACCGGGGAGTACAGTGTATCTTTTGGACTTTATTATGATACTTCTCGTCTGTGAGCATTCATCACTTCACTGCGGGTCAAACTCGGGAGATTAAGGGCTTATGGAGAGAGTCCAACTTTCTGACTACTGAGCCAGAACTTAATTATTTACAGGTTCAACTTTACTCAATTCACGATATTACGCGACCATCTTCCATTGTCTTTGATCGGTAACTATTTAACACTAGACACTGTTGAAATTTATTAGTCTGGAGTTCTAGTGAGAAGCCGTGGAAAGTGGATTTCAACGATGCCAGCACCGAGGCAGTTACCCGCTAGTTAAATTGTATGATTCTCATGGAATATCATGAACTGTCTGAAGTCAGACATATAAACCACTGAATGATGACTCAATGGCCTAAAGATCGAACATTCTCAAAGAGACTAAAATGTCTTTAGTTCGATTCCTGAGAAGTTTAAGGACGTACACAGTTGAAAAGCTTCATAATAAAATGAAACAGTTGCCCTGTGCTCCCTATCTTTCAATGGTTATCCAATAAAGGCAAACTCGTAATGTAAACTGTAACTGACTGTTTGTTCTATCCATTCTTAATTGACTCTTTGAATAGAGGTAAATTTATTGTTCATATGTATACCAATCATCTTCAACACAATTCCAGATGATGTGATCGGTTGTATCTAATATATTTAGTTGCCAGTCAGCCTAGAGTCCTTATTGATCATTTGTTCGCCTATCCCATCATCTAGTCGAGTCCAGAACACTAATAACAGCATACTTGATTTATATACCAGCTAAATACACTACATCACATCATAAAATAGGAAATAACATTTACACAAGATCAAGCCAAAGTGACAGTGAATGTGGGAGACTGTTATCAATAAACTGGGTATCCTTAAGAATAGTAAATCGTACCATAATAGTTTATGGATCAAAATGAAGCTTATAATAAGAGGAATATATATATATAATATTGGTACATGAATAGGTCACAGAGGTTACCCATAACTTAATCTTCACTAGGATATAACAGTTTTTGGTGGGGTTTTGTTCTCTGAGCTGGACGGTTTGGTCGTGGAGCTTTCATCGTTCTTCTGAACGACATCATCAGCTCAAACTTCAGATAGACGTGATGTTCGAAGTTTTTCTTTGTTCTCTGTGTCGTTTGCATGGTACCTTGATGGCTGTTGTCAAGATTTCCAAATGTTCTGACGTGAGCATCCTTTGTAGCTTGCTCTTTTGGTCCTCTATGATATGTTGGTATTTGTAGTGTGCATCAGTTATCATTAGGTGTACCATTTTTCTTTCACTTTGCTCAGCTATTCTCCATCCCATTGGGCAGTTGATTGGAGGTCCATATCTTACACTTGTTGGTAGAATATGCTGGCGAAGACACTCATGGAGAAAATATAGTTGTTCTCTAGTGGAAGCCTGCCTTTTGGCGAAATTCTCCCATCTTCGAACAACGAGAAGCGTATTACGCTCATATGATTTTGAGATGGTGGAGAAGATTTGTAGCTCAGGTGGATAACAGTTTCTATAAGAAAACTTTAAAAAAACTAATTTATTTTCACTACTGAAATACATCTAAGTGGTATGACTTATTTAAATCCGTATAATTATTTTTTTGGATCGACATTAACCTAGTTGCTTCATTATAACTTGATTAGTGGAAATCAATTAGACTAAATGAATAAATACATAAGTATTTCCACTATCACTTGAATTATATAGTTTATGCCTTAATTATTAATGTATCTGTCTAAATAGCTTAGGTTTGTGTTATTTGTATGGTGACTATGTTGTGTTGGGATCCGTGAGACGATAGCAACCGATGGTTAGAGACTTTGAATGTGACATGGCTCAAAATAGTTTGCAATAGTGTGCACAGGTGCATCCAATCTTTGTGTTCTCCCACATTCTAATCCTCTGAATTCTTCATATCCCTTTTGTTTTTTCTCTTTCCAAATTTATTTCACTGGATTATACTCCTTGAATAACATCTTCAAACCCTAATGTATCCGATTACTGGTTATACTTTTACTACCACTACCCTTACGGAATTTGAATCGACAACTGTATCTGTGTGCTAATGTGGTATGGCAGATAGAACTGATGTACGTACGTACGAGGTTCTACGTTGTTGCTGACTGACTGACTGTGTTTAAAAATATTCTAGGACTTATGACGGATAATTCCCATGTGCACCATTGGTTTTGAATTAGGGTTTTCCAACTCCCCTAGATGGACTGTCCGTGTCCACCAACCCGGTTAAAGCACAGGACATTCACTTTTCGTCCTCTTTTTAGTTTAGATACAAAAAATTCTATTATTAAAGTGTCAACTTTTTTCAGAAGATCGAGTACTTTCTATTCATAAATTACACTGGTAGAAATACTCGACTAAAATTGTATGCATATTGATTTATATTCCTTTATATTAATTGAATATCTCAGTATTCCGTTTAAAGAAAATTCAATCCAACAATGTTCATAATGAAAAGATATGGGATCAAGTTACATATAGGTTCTTTCAATGAATATGAGAAAGGTATGCAACTTGTATCTGACTGGATATTTTTATCGTTTTCATATACCATTTTGACAGAGAGTAGTTCTGTTAGTATTAAATTAATCCAAATCTTGTTGTTTCTCTCGATATCCTGCAACGAATTGTCACCAACTGGTTGAGTGACTTGAAAATGTGGACAGGGAGACATCTCCCTAATCCAAATCTGTTTGTATATTTATGCAAAAGTCTAGATTTCACTTATTTTATATTTACTTACTCACGTCTATGATTCCCAATGGAGCATAGGCCACCAACCAGAATTCTCAAAACCACTCAATCTGTACTGGATCTTCCTTTCCACTTCTATCCAATTCTTGTTCATTCCTATCATGTCTGTTTGGCTGTCTGTCTGTCTGTCTATCTCCATTTATCGGCGAAATGTGTTCTTCTTTGACCATACTCTTCTCCTTTCGCATTGAGGATTTCAAGTGATGAGGGATTGCTTTGTGACACAGTTCGGTGATTTCCTCAATGTGTATCCTATCCACTTCCAACACTTCTTCCTGATTTATTCCTCCACTGGTTTGTTCTTGTTTGTTCTCTCACATAGTAGGTTAATGCTGATAGTGTAATGTTTGGTCAACGGATCCTAAGTATTTTATGTAGACAACTGTGAATAAACACTTGTATGTTGTGGATGATGGTATTCGTAGTTCTTCAAGTTTCCACTCCATACAGTAGAACTGTGTTGACATTTGTATTGAAGATTGTGAGTTTGGTGTTGGTTGACAGACATTTGTTTTGAGTTGCAGATGTTGTTCACTTGTAGAGATGCTTCTCTTGCTTTGCCGATTTGCGCTTTCACATTTGTATCAGATCCACCGTGTTCATCAATGATGCTGCCCAGATACGTAAAGGATTTTTCATCTTTGAAAGCTTCTCCTTCCAGTATGATTGGATTGATGTATGTTGTGTCGCATCGGAGAATCTATATTTACTGATATACATAAATATCGAATGAAAGGTAAAACCTTCAATGAAACATGAAACAAATTTTTTGTTCTCTCTGTCACTTGATGGACACGACATAATCGACTGACTTGAATAAAGTTTTTAAGGTTATTCGTTATATTTTATGAAGTTTACTACATGATTTACCAGTTCATCTGTTACATATTACTAAAGCTATCAATGGATTTCAAAAGATGTTTATACAACCATTCTTGCTACCTTGCGATGAACTTTGATTAAACTCTTACTTACTTACTTACTCACTCCACTTTTGTATTTTTATGATTACGTAATTGCTATGATATTGATTTTTCATCATTATTTTGTAAGCTCTTTGTATATATTATACCATGTGGCAACTGTTCGGTGTTCTTAATCATATAATTCATTTTATCAATATCGGGTTATGGAGATTGAGATCATCAATCAGTTGACGTTAGGCTACCATAGAAAACCTGAAAATACAGGACGGCCGTTTCGTCCTAGTATCGGACTCCTTACCAAACAAACTTGAAACCAAGACTGTCGGTCTTGCATGCAAACACTTAACCTCTAGACCACTAATCTAACAGGCGTCCAACGGTTTAACTTTAACCAATTCATGAAATTGTGCGATCATTTTCCATTGTTTAAGATAAATACTTATCTCTACCTAACACAGATTTGACTTCATTGATCATGGCTTCTCATTAGAACTCTGATAATTCCTTCACAAGTCTAGTCACTAATGTACACATACTAATTATGAATATAGAGTTATAATGATCACTAACTTTTTGATTACGGTCATCAATTCAATGATACAATATATTACGTAACACAACTACTCATTATTGTAAACCATGCATATAGATATATCTGAAGGGGTTTTGCGGAGATTTTAGTAATTTCAATAGTTGAAATCATGAGTCTAATGATTAAACGTTCGCGTGTGAGACTGATAGGTCCTGGGTTCGAATTACGCGGTGGGGGCGAGATCATGGATGCGCACTGCTGATTAGTCCCATACTAGGATGAAATGACCGTCCAGTACGTCCAAGTTTTCCATGGTGGTCTAGCTTCAATTGAATCATCATTTCAAATATAGATATATATTCATTGATATACGTAAAATAATTGATTTAAATGATTTGTACAGGTAGTTTTACACATAGTTTTTTCACAGATTGAAATCATGAGTCCATTGAAGCGAGACCACTGTGGAAAACCTGGAAGTACTGGACGGCCGTTTCATCCTAGTATGGGACTCGTTGGAAGTGCGCATCCACGATCCCGCCTCCCGCGACATTCGAACCCAGGACCTATCAGTCTCGCGCCAAGTGTTTAGCCAACTAGTTTTTTTCTTTTTTTTTCAAAGAAAAAGGAAATTTACAAATTTTTTCAAATTGTATTACAGGGAAATCGATCGCTTTCTTCTTCTTCTTCTTCTTTTCTTAGTTCTCTTAGTTGAACATTGAACTGTTTAAAAGTACACTAATCACTTTTCTTTTTTCTTTTCTCTTTCTTTTCTTTTTTTCTTTTTTATTACAAACTTTAAAGGTATAAATTTTATTCTTATGGTAACAATTTTAATTTGTAGTTAAGCATTTAATCAATAATTTTTTTTCTATTTATTTATTTATTTATTATTAACCAATCATCAAATCGAAATAATTCGATATCAATTGAGGAAATAATTGTACTAATGTAATAATTGATAAACATTATAAATATAGTAACTGGTGTTACTAAATTGGTATATACTTATATATAGAAACAGACATATAGAGATAGACAGACATATACAGATAGACAGACAAACAGGCATAGATAGACAGACAGACACGATAGATAGATAGATAGATAGATAGATAGATAGATAGATAGATAGATAGATAGATAGATAGATAGATAGATAGATAGATAGATAGATAGATAGATAGATAGATAGATAGATAGATAGATAGATAGATAGATAGATAGATAGATAGATAGATAGATAGATAGATAGATAGATAGATAGATAGATAGATAGATAGATAGATAGATAGATAGATAGATAGATAGATAGATAGATAGATAGATAGATAGATAGATAGATAGATAGATAGATAGATAGATAGATAGATAGATAGATAGATAGATAGATAGATAGATAGATAGATAGATAGATAGATAGATAGATAGATAGATAGATAGATAGATAGATAGATAGATAGATAGATAGATAGATAGATAGATAGATAGATAGATAGATAGATAGATAGATAGATAGATAGATAGATAGATAGATAGATAGATAGATAGATAGATAGAAACTGAAAAGTCGTATTTCAAGTTTCTGATTGAATGATTACTATATTTAGTAGTATTCTTAAATTTTCGGGAAACCTAAGGCTATCTTTAAATATTATAAAAACTCTAAATTATCTATATATAAACGAACTTTTTGAGTAAAGCATTTTCTTACATATTTCGATCCTTTTCTCTTGTTTTGAAGTCACTGTGTAGATCTAGTCTGAGGTGGGGGGGGTTACTAGAATAGCTTAGGAACCGAATTTAGCGTTCAATTAGAAGACTTATCAGGGTGTTTATTTAACTGTTGAAAGATTAAGATTCTGATTACATTTGAGAAAAATTACTTCTCATATTGTAGATCACTTAAAAAAAACACTAATCAATGTTAACTTAATGATTTGCTTAGTTTAAATAGATTTTAGATAGAACTATGTTGACAGTATTGAATTTATAGATTCCTGTATCAAAAGATCTTTCCCATAAATAAACTTTCCCTTTTCAATAATTAATATATACTTATATTTAATATCGAGCTTAACTCCATCTGGAGCCCCTCCCCCTGTGGCTACTGCCAGTCTCAAGCCCGGACAAAAGAGGAGGGTTGAGCATGAGATTAGCGACCCCATTCCATAGATCTGAAAAAGTTCAAATGAAACGTATAAAGGAATATAAAATATTTTTAAAGTGAGAACATTTGTCTTACAGAAATGTGATAATGTTTAAGTTATGATGAAGAGAGATAGAGAAAAAGAGAGACTTAACAAACGATATTTGTTAAACTGTGGATAACTAACTCCGCTTGGGGCCGTTCTAGGGTTACTGTCGGTCTCAAGCTTATATAAAGAAGGAGGAGGAGGAGGAGTGGGTATAGAGTTATCAACCTCATCCAGTAGAATGGAACTTTAAGCGTTTATGAGAGAGATTGAATGTTATGTGTTTGAGTTCGTTCAGTGTAGAATCGTGAATGAACACTGTTGTCGATTCCTATACTAGAGCGAAACAATCTTCCAGTGCTATTAGGTTTTCAATAGTGGTCTAACATTATCCATTCATGATGTCGATTTAAACTCAACAATCTCTACAACTCTATACTGATAGTTAATTTATTGTTAGAGCAGAGTGGTACGACTTCTTTTTATAGTAATGTGAGGATATCAGTGAAATTATTGTACGTCTTTATTTACAAATGCACATTTTCATCTTATTGGTCAATTCCTAATGGACGATTACATCAAACCATAATCTCCTATTCATTAGTGGTTTTTTGTTAGATGGATGGTCTAAAATGGGCTTTTTTTTCTAAATTTATTTTAAAGTTACGACGTGTGAGATTACGCAATATGTGAGCGAAAATTTATATTTATTTACTTACGCCTGATACTTCCAATCGAGCATAGGTCACCGATCAGCATTCTCAAAACCATTCAATCTGTACTGGATCTTCCTTTCCACTTCTATCCAATTCTTGTTCATTCCTATCATGTCTGTTTGGCTGTCTGTCTGTCTGTCTATCTCCATTTATCGGCGAAATGTGTTCTTCTTTGACCATACTCTTCTCCTTTCGCATTGAGGATTTCAAGTGATGAGGGATTGCTTTGTGACACAGTTCGGTGATTTCCTCAATGTGTATCCTATCCACTTCCAACACTTCTTCCTGATTTATTCCTCCACTGGTTTGTTCTTGTTTGTTCTCTGACGCAGTAGGTTGTTACTGACAGTGTAGTGTGTGGTCTCAACGGATCCTAAGTATTTTATGTAGACAACTGTTCGTAAACACATATCTTTTGGTTATATTTACTAATGACACTAATTTATGATGGTGATGAAATACAAACTGAATTACGTTGATAAGTGATACTCTTTAGAGTTTTATCTGATGTTAACTTTTAACTAAACATATAATTTCTTCAGTTTGATCTCCTTCAATGTTGGAGGTGTGTATTATTGTGGAGTTATAAGTATAATTAATAATTTTAGAACGAGTTTTGTGGAAATTGTAGTAATTTCAATAGTTGAGATCGTGATTCAATTGAAGCTAGATCACTATGGAGAACCTGGAGGCACTAGACGGCCGTTTCGTCCTATTGTGGGACTCCCCAATGGTGCTCATCCACGACCCACCTCACGGGATTCGAACCCAGGACCTACCGGTCAAGTGATATACAAATGATAACTACTTAACATTACCTTGGGATGAGTATCCTCTAATTTAACAATCATGAATATATTTCACTTACAGGATGGATCGATTGATCAATGTAATACATAATCATATCGAGCCAATTAAACTGTTAATTATATTGGGACTTAAACCATATGATTCGATGTACATCAAGGAGTGTATAATATGATGTTGGTTAGCAGTCAATGTCCATTGGTCGGATAAAATATCAGTTTTATAGGACATCGGTATTGGCTTGAATGATTCAGTAGTATTAGTATCCACCTAAAGATCAATAACAATTTATTATCGATAAATAACATTGTAAATCACTAGCGTAGATAATCTATGTCGAATGATTGGCTGCCTACTAGAGTTAGACGGGAATAGTATGACGAACCAGATAACGTCGAAGTCACACCTCGTGGTCACCACCTTACCCCATCGAATTATCAAAGTACTATAGGTGCTTTGAAGACTATAAAACACAGAGGACGTTATTACAGAAATATATTAGTTAAAGTAGATGCAAGCGAAATTAAGACAACCGCTGCATGGGTCAGTCCATGACGAATGATTAACTGATGCTCGTTAGTTGTCCTTGACCTTGAGGAGGATCGATATTGAGTGACTCAACTGCCGAATGATTTGACTAGGATTCAGTAACATTTCACTGACCCTACAATATCCAGCCTAAATCATTAAACAACTTGAATGTTCATGAGTCGGAATCAAATTGTGGTTCTATTGGTTCGATGGTTTTCGATGATTCTCTCATTATCTATTTATTCACATAAACATTAGTACAAGAGGCACCAAATAGATATGAGCCACACAAATCTCATTAGATTTGTGTGAGGGCTTGGATACTGATCGGGTGCACAGACCGTAGCGGGTTTTTGTCTTAGAGGACCACATCCGGAGACTTCAACCTGAAGGTATGATCCACAAGACAGTGGAGAAAAGTCAGGAAATTCAGTCCCATGATGGCCAGTCACCAATTATTGGTTCATACTCCATTTGTTCCCTCAGGATACAGGATCCCATGTACACCATTGGTTTTGAATTAGGGTTTTCCAACTCCCCTAGGTGGACTGTCCGTGTCCACCAACCCGGTTAAAGCGCCGGACACTCACTTTTCGTCCTCTCAATTTCGTAAACAACAATAATGCCGCGAGGAGTTATTGAGTCGAACTTCTCTGACAGTGGTTGTATGCACGTGGTCATATGAGAGCATTTGGAGAGGGAGAGTTCACTCTCCCCACTCTTGGCCGTTCCAGGCCATTCGGGGGGCATTAATGTTAGTCTATAATGTCGAATCATACTGATTTGATGAGTTACACCAAGAATACAGATATATCTTGAAGACCACTGTCAAAGAGCACAAAATCTAAGTCCAGAGTATCCTACCAGCTCCTTATAATGATCTCATAATACTGTAAATCATATTCAAATTCAACAAACTAGCAAGAAATCTAGCTTGCTAAGCAATTCATATCATCAATATGGATAAACAAATGGTCTTAATGAAACTATTCAATATAGGTATTCACAATTAGGAATAAATTCTAGATTGGAATTCTAAGTTCAATCACTTAGATGTCCATAAAATCAATCACATCACTTTATTACTTACGCCTTTTACCCCTAATAGAGCATAGGCCACTGACCAGCATTCACCAACCCAATCTATCCTCGATCACATTGAAAATCTATAATCTTACCAAAATCATATCTTTATAAATTGATAAATTTGGCTTTGTCCATTGTGATTGTCATTACTTGAAAAGAAAAAAAAATTGGAAATGAATAAATTGGCATAAGTATCCTTCATCATTTTTGTATATGCACACACACACACACACACACACTCCCTCTCTCACACACACACACACTCACACACATTTAAACCATGTTTTTATGTTTTCACATGGTGTTTTGTTTATCAAATCATCATCATCATAATCTATAATAAAGTTCACATTTCGAATTCGGTAATTCATGTGTTTCTCTAAAATTTTAATCTGTTAAGATTATCTTGGTATTTAGCAACAAAAAAATATTTTATTTTCTAGCCAACAAAGAATATGGTCTTTTGTTACTTTGATTAGATAATACTAAATTCATTTGATATTCCACTGATTGAAATCATGAGTCAATTGAAGTTAGACCACCATGGGAAACTTGGAAGTACTGGACGGCCGTTTCATCCTAGTATGGGACTCCTCAGTAGTGCGCACCCATGATCCCGCCTCTCGAGATTTGAACTCAGGTCTTATCGGTCTCGCACCAGGTGCTTAACAAACTAGACCACTGAGCCGGCATCAGATGGTGTTAATGTCTAACTTCAACTAATCCACGAAATTGCACCACCGTACACCATTGTCTTCAGTGAGTTGATATCTCACAACAGACCTGGTTGAACTCCACTGATCACTGCTTCTCACTAGAACTTCAGGAAGTACCTCTTGGATACCGCCACTAGTGAGCAGATGGTTATTACGAGAAGGGGTTTTTTGTGAAGATTTTAGAGATTTCACTGATTGAAATCATGAATCAACTGAAGCTAGACCATCATGGAAAACCTGGAAGATATTGATTACTTGAATATTCTCATTGATGTTTAGGACTGTATTTGATCAGTTTCTTAATGGCATATATGCATACTGTACAGATTATCTCGATATTGTCTTAAGTCAAAAGCATTCTAAACAAAGATGGATAATGGCTAACAGTGGGTTTCAGAACGCGCGTCATTCCGTCCTATTTAGGACTGATCAGATGGATGTACCAGAGTTCATGTTCATTTAGGGACTCGAACCTAGTACTGTTCACTTCAAACTTCATCGTGTTGTCCACTTAGCTACTGTGTTCTGATATCCACTTGCTTGTGCAATGGGGTAAATTTAAAATTCACTGCTAGCCATTATCTATCTTTGTTTATCGAGATAATCTGTATAGTATGCATATATGCCAATAATATACTGATCAATTACAGTCATAAACATCTATGGGAAGATTGAAACAAACAATACCAAGTGAATTTAAACTTCACCCGCATTGCACAATCAAGTGGCTATCAGGACTTAGTAGCTAAGTGGATAACGCGATGACGTTTGAAACAAACGGTAGTGGGTTGGAGTCCCAGAGTGAACATCAACTATGAGATGGAAGTGCACACAGATGACGAGTCCCAAATAAGATGAAACTCACATCCTGGATTCCACTGCTAGACACTGTCCATCTTTGCTTACATAATACTAAGTAGAAAATACTGTCTGTAATATTCTATCATAAACTAATTTTATGATTATAACGTTACAGAATATATACTACTATCTAATCGGTGGAAGGCGTTTGACAACGTAAATAGGAGAACATTATGGAAACTTCCTTGACTACGGAGTTCCTGAGAAGATTGTCAACATTATCCGGAACTCATACGACGGACTACAGTGCAAGGTCGTGCATGGAAGGCAGCTGACAGATTCATTCTAAGTAAGGATCGGAGTCAGACAAAGCTACTTACTCTCTCTCGTTTTTTTCTGGTGGTCGACTGGATTATGAAGACCTCGACATCTGAGGGAAAACACGGAATACAATGGACAGCTCAGAATCAATTAGAAGATTTGGACTTCGCAGATGACCTAGCCCTCCTATCTCATACACACAAACAAATGCAGATAAAGACAGCCAGTGTAGCAGCACTTTCTGCATCAGTAGGTCTCAACATACACGAGGGGAAAACCAAGGTCCTCAAGTACAACACGGAGAACAGCAATCCAATCACTCTTGATGGCGAAACTGTGGAAGATGTAGAATCCTTCACATACATGGGAAGCATCATCAATGAACAAGGAGGATCGGATGCAGATGTAAAGGGGAGGACTGAAAAAGCGATAACAGCATTCCTACAGTTGAAGGACATATGGAACTGAAAACAACTTTCAACCAATATCAAAGTCACAATCTTCAATATAAACGTCAAGACAGTTCTACTGTATGGAGCTGAAACTTGGAGAACTACTACAACCATCATGAAGAATGTACAAGTACTTATGAATAGTTGTCTACGCAAGATACCCAACATCCATTGGCCGGATACCATCAGCAATAGCCTTCTGTGGGAGAGAACAAACCAGATTCTAACTGAAGAGGAAATTAGGAAAAGACGATGGGAATGGATAGGACATACATTACGCAAATAGTCAAACTGCATCACGAGGCAAGCTCTAACTTAGAATCCTGAAGGGAAGCGGTAAAGTGGGAGCCCAAAGAATACATTACGTCGGGAAATAGAAGCAGATATGAAAAGGATGAATTACAACTGGAAGGAGCTGGAAAGTATTGCCCAGGACAGGGTTGGATGGAGAATGCTGGTGAGCGGCCTATGCTCCTTCACGAGGAGTAACAGGCGTAAGTAAGTAATCGGTGGAATAGTTCCATTCAATACAACTTTGTCTCTGTTAGGATTCAGCAGGTTATTATAAACAAACTACTCAAATTTATTTCTTCATCAATAATAATTGATCATCTCTCTCATTAGTTAAAAGTCAATTAGTGTTTATGGATGATATCCGTTAATAATAATGATGTTCATTAGATGGAAATATGTTGAATACGGATCTTTGTCTATTATGATTCAGATTCTTGAACTTTAAATCACCCTTGCCAATCTGTCAAGAAGTAAACAAAGATATAATTTAGTGATGAACTATATTTCTTTCATAGTGTAATGAACAAGAACAGAAAATGAGGACAACTAGATGTAATTGAATACAAAATTACTGAATCTTTTAGTAAATATCTGAGAATCATACACTAAATTCTTCATTAAAAAAATGTCAATCAATCGTCTCAGACCTCGTTGTTCTTTCGTTTCTATTCTTTGTTCTCATTCTCTTTTCTTTGATCTTCTTAACGTTGTGACGCCAGGTATTTCACTTTCGATTGATGATACACACTATTTATATATGCGGAGGTCAGTAGCACACACTACAATGTCAGTTAGTTTATATACTTGATAAGTTATATACACACATCAGATGATCAGCTTATGACTAGTTTGATTTATTCAAACTTATCAGTTGGCCATTTATTTAATAATGATATATTATCCCTTCCAGCCAGACAAGTTGGTGAAGCCTAGTAGGCCCTTATGGAAAGAAACAGGCCACATCAAAGTACAGCACAATTACTGGGGTTAGAATAGCTGTTTTTGCAACCAGTTGGATTTTGCCCCGTAAGGAGATACCCAGTACATTACATGCGCCATTTTCTTGTCGTTTATCCATCGAAAAGTAATCATGCTGTTTACTTTTTGTGGAGTTCGTAATCGGTTTGAGGGTATCGGTCGGGTGGGTGATTAGCTCGATCTCTACCATTCAGGTTACCACTCACGTTAGTTCATGAGTCATTCGTCCCACTATTCAGGAGGCACGACGCGGACGTGTGAGTTGGATTTTACCTCACTAATATGATATGTAAGTTATTATTATTATTATGGGAATAATTTAATTAGTTATTATTAAATAAATCAATTTCCTTCAACAGTTTTTTCTTCCTTTTAACGGTATATCAATCTCGTTCTGTTGTAATAAGTAACCAGTAACAGTTATCCTTCATTCATATTTAAAAGTTGTACCACTATCAATTATCATCATTTTGTCAGAACATTAACTTATCAGTCTAATTTCAAGTCATTACACCTCCTATCATACAAAAATATGTATGGTGTGGTGTCCTAGTGATAAATTGGTATGGCTACTTGTTATTATCTATGGATATGAGTAATTACTTCCCCCATGTATATGGCTAGACGTAAGAAGGAGGAGGAGGAGAAAATTGTAGATGAAGGTTTTCATTTTATACACAAAATATACATTCATTACAGCTTCAACCATTGATTTGAAAAAAAAAATGATTAGTGGTGTTTGTTATAAATCAATCAATATCTGAGTTTCATATTTGCTCCTTCTCGATATTCAATGAATGACATTTTTAGACCTAATCGATTTGTGACACAGAATAACTTCTTCTTAGTGTTTGATAGGTAATTAGAAGTTGAATTAACATTCAACTATTTAGCCTCATGTTTGAAGCTTACTACAACTAATTCGGTATCGGTAGCCGTTATATTAAGGTATGACTTAATGTTAAAGTATTTAACTTGCGTATCAGTAAACGAAATCAATGATTATTACTGATTTGTATCTTTATGAGTTATTTATGCGATTAAGAGCTTGGTTAAATGCCTTGGTACGGCCGAGAGTGGGGAGAGTAAGCTCTCGCTCTCTCTCTCTCGAAATCCGAATGTCCTGTGCTTTAACTGTGTTGGTAGATATGGGGGGGGTCCACCAAAGGGAGTTGGAAAACCCTAATTCAAAACCAACGGTGTACATGGGCTCCAGTATCCTGAGGGAACAAATGGAGTATGAACCAATAATTGGTAACTGGCCATCATGGGACTGAATCTCCTGACTTTGCTCCACTGTCTTGTGGATCATACCTTCAGGTTGAAGTCTCCGGATGTGGTCCTCTAAGACAAAAACCCGCTACGGTCTGTGCACCCGATCAGTATCCAAGCCCTCACACAAATCTCATTAGATTTGTGTGGCGCATATGTATCTCGTGCCCTGTACCAATACCTATGTGTTCAAAAATAAAGACAGGGGAGTTCTTGTTTATTTGTAGTATAGACTAAGAAAAACTGATCATTCTTTGATGCAGTTTCGATGAAATTTGAAATCATCTATAAGTATATAAACTAAGATTAATGAAGCACATACTTTGAGTTATGTACACATAACATTATTTGCTGGGAAATATCGATAGGATAACAGACTAACCTCATTTAGACAATCATTGAAAACCAAGAAACACTTGATCATGATTTTGTCCAAGGAGTGGGACTCCTCAACAGTGACCATCCACGATTACACAGTAGATTTTAACACAAAACTATAATTTATGGATGAATTAATCAGATTTAGGATAACATGTCTTGGATTTTAACTCGAAATTCACTCACCTATTTGACCAATGTAACATTTTGTCATTTTTAGCTGATGTTAGTTCCTGTTGAAAAACCTTAAATCTAATTCTTAACCCCAACCATCAACTGTAAATCATAACCCTTATTCTTCAAACTCCTTTATAATCCTCCTTTAGCTCTAATAAGTAGGTAGACACTTTTAAGGTCACTTTGGCGTCCTTAAATTATAATCTCACCGGGATCGAAGGCGTCAGGGAGCACCAGTTTCCTCAAGATTACAAATACACCTTGCTGACAAGTGCTAAATAACACGAAACCTAGGTCGGGAAGGGTTTCCTATTGACTATCTCTAACCACCATCTTATCTCAACATAATGCATGCAATATCGAATCACTTTGACTACTGGCTACATTGTAATTTCGTCGATATGATTTGATCTGCACTAAGAAGGACTTGACACACATGACATTGATCACCACCCACTGATCTATCAATTGTTAATACATCTCAGTCCTACAGGAGGTCAATCGTGACCCGGATAAACCAATAGTAGAGTCTCTGACTGTGAAGCTGGGTGACATGGGATCGAATCCATCAGGGAGTACCAGTTCGCTCAAAATTACAGGTAAACCTTGCTGACCAGTGCCAAATAGCACGAAATCTAGGTCGGGCAAGGTTTCCTGTTGACTACCTTCAACCATCATTTTATTTCATTAGCAATAATCTACTATTCAACAGAAACGTATAGGCTACAGTTATTCCATACTGTAAAATGTAAGGTGTCAGAAAAGAATATGCTTTATTTATCTCTACTAATTCAATAGTAAATGAATTTGTTTTTGGACAAATGAAGTAAAATCATGTTAAACATTATTTCCCTCTCCCCCCCCCAAAAAAACAGTCTCCATCGCTAAGCTCCTTAGAATGTAAACTGTACATTTCAATAATCATCATAAAGTGAAGAATATAGGTCAAATCAATAATGTTCGTTTATTTCATAAATGAAGATTATATTTTTGGAATTGTTTAAATTAACTATTCAATGTCGGCTAATTGGAAGTTCGGTAATTGAACGTAACCATTTGAATGTTTTAACTGACTAGTTTCATTTTTATAGGTATTCGTCTGATAGATTTACATATATGAATGATATATAGTAGTATAAGCAATTATAGGTTAGTGTATTCAACTTCAAGACTAGTGTAGCAGCAGCCTCTTCAGTAGTAGGTCTCAAAATACACAAAGGGAAAAATAAGATTCTCCGATACAACACAACATACATCAATCGAATCACATTGGAAGGAGAAGCTTTCAAAGATGAAAAATCCTTTACGTATCTGGGCAGCATCATTGATGAACACGGTGGATCTGATACAAATGTGAAGGCGCAAATCAGCAAAGCAAGAGAAGCATCTCTACAAGTGAACAACATCTGCAACTCAAAACAAATGTCTGTCAACCAACACCAAACTCACAATCTTCAATACAAATGTCAACACAGTTCTACTGTATGGAGTGGAAACTTGAAGAACTACGAATACCATCATCCACAACATACAAGTGTTTATTCACAGTTGTCTACATAAAATACTTAGGATCCGTTGACCAAACATTACACTATCAGCATTAACCTACTATGTGAGAGAACAAACAAGAACAAACCAGTGGAGGAATAAATCAGGAAGAAGTGTTGGAAGTGGATAGGATACACATTGAGGAAATCACCGAACTGTGTCACAAGGCGATCCCTCATCATTTGAAATCCTCAATGCGAAAGGAGAAGAGTATGGTCAAAGAAGAACATATTACGCCGATAAATGGAGATAGATAAACAGACAGACAGACAGACAGACAGACAGACAGACAGACAGACAGACAGACAGACAGACAGACAGACAGACAGACAGACATGATAGGAATGAACAAGAATTGTATAGAAGTGGAAAGGAAGTTCCAGGACAGATTAAGTGATTTTGAGAATGCTGGTCGGTGGCTTATGCTGGATTGGGAGTAACTGGCGTCAGTAAGTAATATTGA
The DNA here is from genome assembly GCF_000699445.3 of Schistosoma haematobium. NCBI lineage: Eukaryota > Metazoa > Platyhelminthes > Trematoda > Strigeidida > Schistosomatidae > Schistosoma > Schistosoma haematobium. Next base: position 1,668,625 of record NC_067198.1, on the reverse strand, counting down.
GCTTCCAAATGGACTTTTAATGTAAGGGCTAGTAATACTACAAAACCGCCCATACTATATATATATGGAGAGAGAGATAAAGAGAAACAGGTAGATAACGGCTGTGAAGTGCTGAATCCTGTCCATCAATGCCTTATTTCAAACTTTGTATAAATTATGTTGGAATGTTCTTCCACAATCAGTGTTCCTTCATTTTTACAGCAATCATTCAATGTTCTCCTTCTCTTTTCTTTGATCTTCCTAACCTTCTGATGCCAGGTGTTTCACTTTTGATTGATGATACATACTACTTATATCTGTTGAGATCATTAGCACACACCATAAGATGATTACATAATATAAAAATTTTGTTTGTTTACTGAAAATCCATGAATAAAACTAAGTACCATTTGATCATCAAGAGGACAATATTACTAACTTACTTAGTTCATAGTTTATAAAGTTTCCTTGTGGTTAATTTATATGGATAAATCCATAGGTGTTGAGTTCATCTAGATCACGATAAGCTATGGATCTACACTAGAAAGTAAGAAAGAGTTTGACTTTTAACTGTATTTCAATAACTTAGGAACAGGTCAGACAATCAGACTCCACTTGTATTGACCAGTAATTGATATAACATCAAACATATATATTGATTTTAATAGCTGAATTCATGATTCAATTGAAACTAGACCATCATGGAAAACCTGGAAACACTGAATGACCATTTCATCCTAGTATGGGACTCTTTAGCAGTGAGCATCCACGATCCCATCTCGCGAGATTTGTACCCAGGACCTATCAGTTTCGTAAGCGGACGCTCAACCTCTAGACCTCTGAAGTTGCCGGAATTCAACGGTGTTAATGTTCAACTTCGACTAATCCACGAAATCGCGCCATCGTCCACCTGCGTCCGAATCTCGCGAGGCGGGATCGTGGATGCGCACTATTGAGGAGTACCAGAATAGGACGAATCGGCCGTCCAGTGCTTCCAGGTTTTCCATGATGGTCTAGCTTCAATTGACTCGTGAATTCAACTATTAAAATTACTACAATATCCACAAAACCCCTCTCTGATCATAATACAGTTATCTTTCTTTTTTTGTGACCATCCTACTGATGTTTGACATTACAATTTATCAGTCTTTTTTGGTACATGTGCATCCTGTGAGAATCACTTCGATATTGCTATTAAATCATAAGTATTCTACGTCTCAGTAGCTAAATGAATAAAGTGACGGTGATTGCAGTAAACCGTAGTGGGTTCGAATCCCGCAGATGCATTCAGCTGACGAATCTCAAATAGGACAAAGCGCGCGTCTTGGATTCTGTTGTTAGCCATTATCCATCTGTCCTTAAAATGAATTTCTAAAGTGCTTTCAATTCACTGATTTTGTATTTCAAGATAGCAACATTAACCGAATCATCACTTTCACCAAATCATACATTTTCCAATTTCAGCATTACTTACGATGTGTTGCTATTGAATGTAAGAAATCCTCAGAAAGTGAGGATGATCGGGTATAGCGAGTAGCTTAGCTTCCCCAACCAAGAAAGATTGAACTTCACTAACTTGAAGCAGATTTTCTCCCATCGACTGACTGAATATCTAGTCTGTTACAGTCAAACTAATGTCTCTAGCATGTCAACGACAGTAGACATTGGTATAAGCTGCCCTTTATATCACGCACTGTTCGTAGATTGATTCCATTTGCCACAATAAATTTGTTAATCACTGAAAAAGAAAACGCCTTTGAAGCATACTACACTATGATCAGAATCTACTTAGGTTACCCATGAGATAGGTAGTCAATGATATTTTTATCAATCTGAGTGCAGAGTTGAGTTTTAGAGAGGGCCCCAAGTATCCCTATTCAAAAATAGCTGTACGGCAAACAAATATAAGCCATAAAGTGATTATGACTTACTCAATGTTAGAGAAAATTGATAGGGTTATCAAGCATTTTATCAGTCAAACGACTTTATGAGGAGCTTGTTCCATACGTTCAAGTCACTTGGCACCATTAAATGGTCAGTTAAACATTAGATGTTGAGATCCGTTTAAACAAAAGTTAGAATACTGAATATACACTATTTTCCATACAAGTTACTTTTTACTCTGACTAGTATAGCGACCCATACACAACCATTGAGATGGATACGGTGAATCAGTATTGTATCTAGTCTGCAATTGTTTTCTGAAACTTCATCCATAGAGGCCAAATGACACCTAATAGGACCATCGAATCAATGTAATGTTTATATAAATTCGTAAAACTGATCTAATTTTAAAATACCGTATAAATTTAAGGCATTATTGAACATGTGACCTTGAACCATATCATATTGAATGTGTAGTGCCACCGAAATGTCACTGAGCCCTAACCAAATCATCCGGTAGTTGAGTCACTGAATAACGAACAGATCATCGATTTCTACGTAAGTCAAGGACAAACAAAGCTCGTCAGTTAGCCGTATGCTATGCGGTGGTGGTCTCGATATCTTCTCTTTACTCATTCTTACTAATATACTTCCATGATAACATCCTTTGTGTTATACGATCTTCAAAGCAACCATAGTACTTTGATACATCGAAGGGGTAATTCATATTAGATGCTGACTGCGAGATGTGATTTCAAAGTTATTTGGTTCGTTACATCATTCCCGTCTAATTCGAATAGGCCTCCAATCATTTGACATAGATCATCTACATTGGTGATCTACACCGTAATCGAATTATCTGTTCGGTCATCTACATCATTCTGCTGTCCTAACAAGTATAACAATGAATGTTTGTTCTATTTGTTGTATTAAAAACTTACAAATTATCTTTGACATTAAATACATGATAGAAAAGTTCCCTAAACTGAAAATACTGAATACATTATTTGAATTATCAGAATGAGTTTTGTGGAGATTTTTAGGAAATTTCACAGGTTGAAATCATGAGTCATTAACACCGTTGGATGCCGGCTCAGTGGTCTAATGGTTAAGTGCTCGCGCGCGAGACTGATAGGTCCGGGGTGCGAATCCCGCGGGGTGCGGGTTCGTGGATGCGCATTGCTCAAGAGTCCCACAATAGGACGAAACGGTCGTCTAGTGCTTCCAGATTTTCCATGGTGGTCTAGCCTTAAGTGACTCATGATCTCGGCTGTTGAAATAACATTGGTTCTTAATTTTAGTTCATCAACTAGATGATAAGGCCTATATACCCAACTTAATTCATAACATAAACATTATTAGCCGAAACGTTATCTTTAGTTGAAATTAGAAGTTGGGGTTCGTGTAATTTACTCACTAAACTGGATTTTTTTTTGACTTTATTATCATACGATGATATTACCAGACAGATTATAATTACTGTTGGTTTATTATCTATGTACGACCCACAGTGCTGAGTAGTGTTGCGGATGGTTGGAAGAAAGTTAGGGATGGCCAAACCAAAACGTGGCATCAATCAATGAAGTCACTAACTTCTAGTCTGAGCCATGTTGGTAGATGCAGACTACTTGGTTGAGGTCCGCATGACTATCGTAACCAATGGTTGGAGACTCTAGGTGACATGACTCAGAATCGATCACAATGGTGTAGGTGTATACACTCTCTCTCTTCCTTTAAACTAAGAGATTAAAATCGTATCATATCTTCCTTTCTACGAACTAATTCTTTCTCCCTCTACTATGTCCTTATACACAATCCTTCTTTTATATATTACCACCTCTGAATTAACTACTTCTATGAATGTGGTGTTCATTTTGTTGTGCTAATGAGGTATGGCAACTTGGACCGATGTATATATGTACCTGGTCCTACACTGTAGCTGACTGACTATCTATGTAGATATTTTCACACGTTATAAGGTCCGAATGTAATTCAAAAAGTCATTCATTTGCTTCCATGTTATAATTATTCTCAAAAATTGGAAATCAGACTAAGTAATTCACATAACATTTGATCTTCTAGAAGTCTAGATTTCCGCTAGGCAATAATATTAGCAAAATCACATTTGTTTATTACATTCTTAAGATGGATATCAATAAAATTGCCATAGTTTCCGTTGATCTAGTGGGATGCACTAATGTATTCTTCCATCTTTACTGTGGATTCCATTAGTTGATCTATTTGTGTAGAATGTGAACATGTTAATATGTAGTTTAAGTAAATACAATGAATTCGATTAGTTGCTGAGTAGCGCTATCGTAGCCATTTAGAAACTTTCTATTATTCTGGATTCCACATCATCATGGATTGAAACAAAACATCACTATGCGATCTCTGTGACTATCGTTGGTCAGAAGTTAATCAACTGAAAGTATAGGGTCAATAAAATACCATTGATTCATAGTTATATCATCATGACAATCAATATATAATCATATTCATAAACATTGATTATCAAACATTGAATAATTTGTCTTGATCTCTAAAGTTCAACAATAATTAGCGCTCATAGAATCTACAACTGAACTTCAAACGGGTGTTTGGATCAACTTGGTCACATTCCAGTCAATCAGTTTCTTGTTTCTTTCTATCATGTTAGGAGTGACCAAGTTATAAGTCAATCGAATTGTGAAATTTCTACATAAGTATATCTAGGTTGACCAGTTATACAATTCGAATGTACTTTATCATTGATTTTATACATGAATTTCAACATTACTTCTGCTACCGTTGTAGGGCCACTGAAATGTCACTGATCCCTAACCAAATCATCCGGTAGTTGAGTCACTGAATAACGAACAGATCATCGATTTCTACGTAAGTCAAGGACAAACAAAGCTCGTCAGTTAGTCGTATGCTATGCGGTGGTGGTCTCGAATTCTTCTCTGTACTGATTTTTACTAATATACTTCCATGATAACATCCTTTGTGTTATACGATCTTCAAAGCAACCATAGTACTTTGATACATCGAAGGGGTAATTCATATTAGATGCTGACTGCGAGATGTGATTTCAAAGTTATTTGGTTCGTTACATCATTCCCGTCTAATTCGAATAGGCCTCCAATCATTTGACATAGATCATCTACATTGGTGATCTACACATGTAGCCAATAAATATCTGTGAAAAGTAGTTAGTATTATAAATTCAATACTATTTGTAGTAATACAGAATAGAAAGTGATAACCTCATTTGAAATTCACTAATAGATAAAGCTGTAATCATGAAATGTAAATCATAAACAGACACATATAATCAATATAATCACTCATTTATACACAGATACATATACCCATGTACCAATGAATATGATGTTCTTTAGGCTTTAGTGTGAATTGAATTATATCGATCATTTTGTAATGTAAACTATGATCTAAGCAGCTCAGTATTGAAGAGTTCAGTAAGTCATATTATTCAGTATAAATTATAGTAATTTTAATAGTTGAATTCATGAGTCAATTGAAGCTAGACCATCATGGAAGAACTGGAAACACTGAATGACTGTTTCATCCTAGTATGGGACTCTTTAGCAGTGAGTATCTACGATCCCATCTCGCGAGATTTGTACCTAGAACCTATCAGTCTCGCGCACATGACTAGATGCTAGCTCTATGGTCTAGAGTTTAAGCGTTCGCACGTGAGATCAGAGGTACTGGGTTCGAATCCCGTGAGCAGGATCATGGGTGGGCATTTCTGAGGAAACATCAAATTAGGATGAAACGGCCATCCAATCTTTCCAGGTATTGATTCATGAATTCAACTATTAAGAACTAACTGTATTTTATGTATAGTGAGAATGAATATGAGAATTAATATGATTTATGAAGTTGAATTATGAATCCAACAAAATCCAAAAACTAAGTTTATTCATATTAGATTATATGTAATCAGTATTAAATACTGTGACATTTACAAATCGTAAATTATTGATTTCAGCTAGTTAAGTAAGTACAGATCACAAAGACAACAAATGAATAAACATCTTAATTAGAACACGTTTTATGAACTAAAGAAAATGGAACGATCTTATATAGATATCGGTCAAACACATACATACATAAATAATAACCATGATACTATAATATATATTCTCTTGACTTAGTTTGAGTAATCGATTAGAGATAAAACGGACTATTCAGATCATTAAGACGTTGTGACTAACCAATAGGTTAGACTATATCTAAACTTCTATGTGAAGATTATTATGTATGATACTAAAAAATGACGAAAAATAATCAGTAGGAAAGTTTTCAGGACCAATATATCAAGTTAAATATCATTTTCAAAAGGGGTTTGTGGAGATTTTAGAAATTTTCACAGATTGAAATCATGAGTCAGTTGAAGCTAGACCACCATTGAGAACCTGGAAGCATTGAACTCCTCAGCAGTACACATCCACAACCCCGTACCCCGCGGGACTCGAACCCAGGACTTACTGGCCTCGCGCGTGAGCACTTAACCATTAGACCACTGAGCCGGCATCTAACGGTGTTAATGTCTAACTTCAACCATGATTTTAATCTGTGAAAATATCATTTTATTCAAGTGGTTTGTAAGGATTTTCCTCTTCTTACTAATCGTCATCAGTGGTTGGCATCAGATAAGAAACGATGTGAAAATGATGTAGGATTAAATCATCGTTTCTTCCTGTTATGCCCGGATAAACAAATTGAATGGTAATCATTTGGGATCCATTTATGAATCAATACTATACGTATATTTTTATCATATAGTTGTTATGTAACTAAACTATTCATATTCATATTCCTCTTATCACAAGCTTTATTTTGACCTATGAACTATTATTATACGATTTACCATTCTTGAGTTATACCCTGTCTATTAATTAATGCCTCCTACATTCACATTTGGCTAAGTCCTGTACAAATGTTGTTTCCTATTTTATGGTACGATGTGGTCTGTTTGGTTGGTGTATATAAAATCTAGTGTGTTTGAAATAAACGATTCATATCGCAGAGGTTGAGATTGGTGTTCTGGACTTAACTGGCTGGGCTAGGCAGAAAGCAGGACCAATAAGAACTCTAGACTGTTTTTACGTGTCATTGGTTCGATCGGTAATTCACTGTAATCTAATTGGCGGTATCATTACGTATACATTAACAGGGAATTCAGGCCACAAGTTATAACACTTCCCCACTTAAGCCTTTTACGCAGAAAAAAGCTATTACTTAATTCATGATAAAATTTACTTCACTGATTATGAATCCAAAGATCATTGTTGACTTCTGTTAGATGTTGGTATTGGAATTTCAACAGAATGATATGACTTATAGAATTGGTCCAGTTGTGAATGAACTGTATGCATACCAGTTATGCTAAGTTACTCTCATATTGTATCGCGAATTCACTACGAGACCGATAGGTCCATGGTTCAAATCCCACGAGGAGAGATGCGCACTGCTGATGAGTCCCATACTAGGAAGAAACGGCCATCCAGTGCTTCAAGGTTTTCCATGGTGGTCTAACTTCAAATGACTCATAATTTCAATCAGTGAAATTTCTAAAATCTCCACAAAACCCCTTCTGATAATAAAATATTTGTCACTAATGAAATTAAAGATCTTCACACTATATAAAAAGTTGATTGAAGTTGGAATTTCATGATTGGATGCTCTAAAAGTTAGAAATTCATGACAAAACCTGAAGGTGCTCGGTTCGACGGTCTACTTGGTCATGTTTATCACCGCCACGATGAACTACCATAATGCAAGGAAACATCTGTCCATTCCTCTATGGTTTGCATTAGCACCCTAATTATGATCAATCTGTGACGAATAGAGTCTATAAATCAAATCAATCTCCACAAAAGCCTTTCAATTAAAACTAAGATGTAAGATAGATTTATTTAGCCCAACATACTTTATATTACTGTTTACAGTATAATCAATGTTTTGTAAAGCACATCATGATTTTCAGGTATTTTTCGTGTCCTACTGTATATTTGATACTTTGTGATCAGTAATAGTTGGATGTTATATAATTAGTGTAATTGATTCACGATTGATTGATCACTGGGTGGTGATCAATGTCATGTGTGTCAAGTCCTTCTTAATACAGATCAAATCATACCGACTAAATTACAATGTAGCCAGTAGTCAAAGTGATTCGATATTGCATGCATTATATTGAGATAAGATGGTGGTTAGAGATAGTCAATAGGAAACCCTGCCGGACCTAGGTTTCGTGCTATTTAGCACTTGTCAGCAAGGTGTATTTGTAATCTTGAGGGAACTGGTATTCACTGATGCATTCGATCTCGTGTCACCAAGTTTCACAGCTAGGGACGTTATCACTGAACTATCCGGGCTGTGACTGACCTCCTGTAAGATTGAGATGTATTTACAATTGATTGATTACTGGATAGTGATCATTGTCATGTATGTCAGGTTCTCTCTAATGCAGCGTAGTGTAATTTATCTAGTTTATTCAATTTAGCCCACTCTATCTGATTTTATATGATTATGATTCTATACTTTAATTCTTAAAGGAATATGACACAATCTCAATGAGATTTACGTTACTTATTTATGTACAATGATGTTTTAAAGTCAAATTATCTGGTTAATTATATAATACAAAATGTAACGGATATTACTATATCTGGTAATGACCTTGCAAGTTATCCATCATTGATTTCTTTGGTTGTTGAATGATACCATTAGTGATAGAAAACATTAAAGCATATTGTTGACAAGCTTATCTTATCAGATTACTTGCATATATCATTGTTTTGTTCTTTTTATAGGAAAATTTCTTCTATTGATTATTGGTTAAAGATAATCAATAATTTACACCATTACAAATTGATTGAAATCGATATATATAGATAATATGATTCTGTCTTTTTCTTTATTGATCAAGAAGATAACAGATTCAATTTGAGACCTGAATTTGTTAACTTCATTCTCATATGATGAATAGTGAAGATTAAAGGAAAGTGTTTTGAAGTAGGATGAAATATATATTTATTAGTCTTTGGTTTTCATTGGTTCTTTAGAGAATGTCATTCGCTAGTGAAATTTAAGTACAAATAACAAGGTGATCAATAGTTGGTTCATACGCCATTTGTTCCTTCAGGATACTGGAGCCCATGTGCACCATTGGTTTGGAATCAGTGTTTTCCAACTCCCCTAGATGGACCTCCCCATATCTACCAATACATTTAAAGCGCCGGTCATTAGCTTTTCGTCCTCTCGACTTCGTAATCAACATCCCTGCCATGAGGAGGCAGTGATTAAGACTTTCCTGTCAGTGATTGCATACGCGTGTCCATGTGAGAGCATTTGGAGAGCGGACTCTTCCCACTCTCGGCCGTACTAGGGCATTTGGGGACATGTGTTTATGAACTTTCAGGTAAATATCAAAATTTCAGTATTTAGTCGACAATAACACTGTTCGTGAAGGACACTAAACATTTCCTTATTTTCAAAGTTAAACAGTATAAGACTGTATAGTTTAAGTCAAAAGGGGATTTCTGATATTGACCATACTGTGGTGAATTATGTTTCGTTTATCAAACTAGAAGAGATTTATAACTAGTTTCCGTTCTATGGTCCAGCTGCGGAGTGATACTACCAATTTTTTATAGTAGGGTAGTCAGATAATTTTACTGTTACATGCATATAAATTGTGGGTCAAACCCAATAACATAAACCTGTATTGTACTTAGTAAATGAATGGTGATTCACTTTCATGCATTCTAAACACTCTACTCATAAGTAGTGAAAATGCACAATGATAATTTATTTGAGGAAAATAACAAGTCTGGAATTTATACGGAAAAGTATTTTTTTAAGGTTGAGCTAGTAAATCCCAACCTTAGCTGTAACTATTACGTGATTGAGTGAATAGTTATGAAAGAAGAGTTTCAGTTGTTGAAAGATTTAGTCTCAGTATTGAAAGTGAAGTGATAAAACTTGATTGACTACGCCTGTTAATTGAAGAGAGAGGGAGTTTCACTGTAGATAACTACAGTTTATCATTATTACCTGAGTTGCCCGTTATATCGTGTATCAAATAGAACCAAGTAATAATAATGGGGTAAAATTCATCCTTAGTATAGTTAGTACTTGCAGACCTTGAAATGTACACTAAAATTTAAGAGCATTCAGTTAGAATAAAAAGTTCACATTTCCCTGACATAACGTACCTACCAGTAAATGCTATCGATGATATATCTCACTTCAGGTATGATTGAACTCCAGTGGAGGTTTGATCTTTGAGCTGAATGGTTTGGTCGTGGAGCTTTCATCATTCTTCTGAACATCATAATCTTCGCCTGTATAAACATCAATTAACGGTAAAACGTCATGACATATCCTCGCCTATATCAATGCTTGTGGACAAACGTTCGACTGGGAAAATCTTGAGATTTTGGAGAGAGAGAGAGAATTCTAGACGTATCAGAGAATTTCTAGAAGTTTGGCACTCAGGTCAGTCACCGATCAATAAACATATTGAAATCGATCCAATTTATCAACTAACCAGAAAAGTTATGGACAAATATAGGATCATGAATCAAATCATTGGGAGATACAATCATAATAAAGAAGTGAACAATGACTGGTTAAAGGTTAAAAAAATAATCGATCAAGTCCGAGGTCTACAGGACAAGTTGTGAGTCATATGTAGAGAAGTTCAAACACTTCACCTCTACTTGAAGTTGGTGCTGATGATGTCGTACAGAAGAACGAAAGTTCTACGACTAAACCATCCAGCTTAGAGTACAAAACTCCACCAAAATCATCCATCTGAACTACAAATCTTCTCTGCCACCTCATAGTTAAATTTCACTAGTTACTTATCAGGAGACCTTAAAGAATCTCTTTAATTTGAAACTGATCGAAGACATGATCGCTGCTTAGTTGGTTGATTTACACAGGATACTTCAACTCAAGAATATTCTCATCACAGATTGACATCAACTAGAGAACTTAGTGACTAAGTTTTTAGTTTGAATTATAAATTAAGAAACTTAATGCTGTAGTGTGGTATTGTTGTGGACGCTATTTACTAGAGGTGTGTAGCGGAACGTGATGTTGAAGTTTTTACAGTTGTCAGATGGAGTGAAGAGTTTCAGTGCATCGAAAGCATGGTGTTGTCAGAACATCTAGAGATCAGACGAGTAGACAATTCAGATAGCAGAACTGATCGAAAGATGCAAATGAACAATTGAAAGATGTGTATAATGTATCATATAAATACTTTATAACTTTGCGCAATCAACACCTTCCTCCTGCCCGTTGTCGTGTTTTACAGTATATTTACTGTTAAGTGTTTAACGGTATGTAGTGACCTACTTTTATGAAGAGAACCCGATTGGCATAATGGAAATTATAATTATTGTAACCAACTGTACTCGTGATTGTCTTACTGTACCTGTTTTTTTAAGTGTACCAAAAAGACACACTCTTCCGTTGTTTATGACCTTACACGAACTCTCTTACGCTCAGTAGTCTCGCTTGTGGATTTTAGCACGATCTTGGTATTATAACGTTACCCCTAGATCGCCAACAAATACATCTCGACTGAAACCATCAACTGCCTTCTGATATTTAGCCTGCGGGGGGATCTAACCTGGTAACTGGCACGTAGTCTTCCTGTAGTGGTGATCATAGTCAACCGCGACTTGATGCCTACTACAGGTAATTGACAGAACGCTTTGAACCACAATGCTTTGCCTATTCATCACAGTCACTACCAAAAGATTATTCATGCTTTTGAAGTATTATCAACCTTTTCTCGCAACATATAAGCAATAGACTGATCCTAGTTACTGCTGCTGAAATAGGTACAAATATAAATAGATATATCATTAAATAAATTTATTGATTAAGGTTATCTTGACCTATGTTGTCTATTTGCATAGATCAAAATGAATTATTCATCTATCTAATTATTGGAAACATTTCAACTTTAGGTCAGGGGTCAAATTAACCTCAAAACCAAAAAAAAATAAGAAAATAATCAACCTATTCATTATTATTTTATCAACTGAATGATACAGACAATGAAATCAAATAACTATTGAATAACAATCCCGTTTCTGTTTACATATATATGAAATGGACTAGAATATTTTGTAAACAAATAAACTAGTGTGATAGTAACAAATATTATGCTATATTTACTATATTTTTCAACTACTTAATTGATTGGTAAAAATAAGTGGGATCGTGGATACGTACTGCTGAGGAGTCCCAAAATAGGACGAAACGGCCGTCCAGTGTTTCCAGGTTCTCAATGGTGGTTTAACATCAACCGGTTCATGATCTTAATTAAAAGAACTTATATACTAGTGAATAAAGTGAGGAAGTTATTATTTTTTTATTATTTATTTAAACACATAAGCATTGGTACAAGGAGGCACCGAATAGATATGCGCCATATAAATCATTCGATTTGTGTGAGGGCTGGGATACTGCCCTGGTGCCCAGACCGAACCAGGTGGTTTTCTTAGGGGGCCACACCCCGAGCTTTGGACCTAAAGGTCTGACCTACAAGGAAGTATTTGAAAGAAACCAGTAAAGTGCAACGATTTTGGATGAGGGATGAAATTAACATCTATAAACATAACTAATAAATATCCATTTCAAGTGTTATAATAAAGTTTATCTGGAAAGTTGTGAAGTTATTTCCACTAACAGTTATCAAGCTTATTAAACACAAATGTTTAGAAACTTTGAAAGTAGTCAGATACTGTTACTCAAGTTTGGACTGATTGAATGGAGACTGAATTACATGCTGTTTGTCCAGTTGTTTGAATTTCTTTTTTGACTATTAGAAATAAAGTAGAATCATCACTTTGATAGTTGAAACTCAATTTTATGAATTATTCAACAGAATTCTTACAAAAAGAAATTTATTGTTGTCTGAAATAAATCCAGATAGTACTGGACAGATTTTAGTATTTTCGCGTTTTGCGATGGATGAATAAAATCAACACTAGCAGAGGTGTATCTCAGTCTTATGCTGAATTTAACTGAGAACTTAGCTCTTGAATTATCGTTTTCTCATCAAACAAATTAGATTGAGAGTAAAAAAAGTTTAGAATATTTAAATGGTGTTACCAACTCAAAACACTGGCTTCAACATCTGTTACAAATGTTGAAGTTGGCATGGGCGACTAACCGGTTGATGAATTCTCATCGAACGAGATTGGGGCATATGTTACGTGTCTAACCATTGCCTTTATGAGTGCTGTTAGAGGTATGAGGGCGGTTATCACTTCCCGGTTGCCCACACCGAGGAAGGGTTCTTCTGGAGGTACCTGAAAAGGAAATTGGATTAGAGGTGGTCTCAGTGACCTGAGAGCGTGACCGCAGTGCCCAAGGGACAACTGCTTGAGGCCGGTCACGCACGGCCTTTTCGTGGGAGGTTTTTGACGTGTTAGCTCCGTTCTTCAAAGGGCCTTACCGCCGGAGACGGAAATCCGTGAGGCAAGGTGTGCATTATTAGGGTCGACCTTTTCTAACCCCACCCCTCCTTGTGGGAAGGCAGCATCGCTGTCATGCTGGTTGTCTGAAGGAAACACCTTACTGCTGTCACACCTCTGTACAGTCAGCAGTACGACTTCGCTTTCGGACCTTGGGTTTGTTGCTTTTAGTCTTACCGCTCTTCAACCGACCTGTCTGACATGGTAGGACCTTGAGGAACGGTTGTTCCAGCCAGTATAGCTCGGTTGCTTCATCACGATAGGCAAGCCCGACCACCACGTCCGGGTAGCAACAACGGTCGGGACCATTGCCTTTAGTTTAGTAGGATCCAAACCAGAAAATGGTGTCAGTTCACGAAGCCAGTGACTGTTGATATGATCTATGTAGGCAGGTTCAGACTATCTGATCGGAGTGTGTGTGATGATCCCAACTAATGGTCGAAGACTTTGACAAACAACGTGCATCAGTTAATTGCACGCCACGGAATGACCCTTGTGGCAGTGTTTGCACTCTGTTCGTTGTATCTACTTTTATTAACACATTTCTGCAATAACGTCGTTTGCGTTGTACGGTCACTAAAGCAAACATAGTACCCGGTTACGACGATACCGTGATCAGCGTTAAGTATTAACCATAAGGTGTGACTTCGACGTTAGCTGATTGGTCACACCATTCCTGTCCCGGCCTCCAATTACTCGACATAGATCGTCTGCGCTAATGGTCTATACACCTTTTATAAAATAAGTCTACATCTCTGTAACGTTCCTGATTTATCCTAATGTCAACACATTGCGAAAATATAATCACTTTTCCACAAGCATGAGAACATGATACTTAGAGCTGGTCGGAATTCACGGACCCTACCCATCTCTTTTATTATTTAAATTAATGTTCATTTGAAAAGGTTATTATTATGAGAGAGTATCTGAGATGAATTTATGAAACACAATAGATCTATTCTGTTCACTGACATTTTACAAATATGTATATAACTTCTACCATAGACTGATGTCAGCCGGAAATCGACTAACATTTTAGAAGTATTGAACAACTACTTCGTTGTAGATTAGGATTGATCATTGGTGAGAACACATAGCCTTACACTAAATAAGTCAGGACCTCTAGGTTTCATGTTGAGGAAGAATTATTTATAGAAGATAGAGTTCGAATATAGCAGATTTTATGACAAAAATCCTTTTTAAATCAAACTAATCTTACTATTACAAACATGACCATTTCCATTATTAAAAATGTTTTGAGTGTCCATAATAGTAAAATGAAGTAAAACTATCTAATCCCCTAAACTTGTAACCATACTGCCGGATTATCAACAGAATTGTTGTTTGTTTGAATGTAATCTATTATGTTCTTTACAGATTGTTAACATTTCATTATTAAATAGTTTAATGCTTCAATCTTGGTGGTATATAATGAACCTAGATTATTTTTCCTGAACTGATAAATCCTCACATCTGAGGTTTATTTCATTACCATTTTTGGCACTCATGCTTTGATTTTTCTGGACAGTTCCAAATATTTGATGACATTCATACAATACCTAAACTACAATAGTTCTGTTTCCTTTGACAGGCCATTGGGGGTTGGTATAGTTCATAGATGTATTTGTCTAAGGGAGACGGGGGAATTGTCATATTACCAGATTGTTGCAGTGGTATTCGAATGAAACTACTCAAAGCTCAAAAACAAATCTTAGCTGTTTTTCGAATAGAAAAACTTCGCAGAGTATTGCAGAATAGAAACAGAAATTAAAGAGGAATTTATCAGACCCATTGCGAACCCCATATTATGTTTGATATGTATAATTATCTTAGAATGCCACAGGCTAATATGATTCAGATTTGAATTGAGTAAAAGGTGTATCCCAAGTTCATTTACGAAACAATCCCACAGTGAAAATACCAGTTATCAAAGAATGGCAGACAACTGCTTAGAAAGATTCAGATCTATGTAATTATTCAGAAAATACTTCACGAAAATGTGCTAACGAAGCTAGTGTCAACCATGTACTGGCAAAAGTAACTTGTCTCAACGACTTGGTAGTATTAAATGTGGCTAGGCAGAGTGTGGAAGAGCAGAAAAAAAGCTTTACAACAACCAAAGCTTACTATCGGACTTCGACTGATGATTGGGATACCCCGGATCATTTTATCATAAAACCATCGCATTTCACGAGCCAACCCATTGAACTGCTCGGAAACAAGTATCGCAAAAACTTTCTGAACCACTCCCAAGGTTTTAGCAAAGGACTTATGGCTAGAAGTTACTTCCGGTGGATCAATTCCGATCCAGTTTTAGGGACTACCTACTTGTTTGGTTATAGAAACGTAAAACAAGTTAGGGATAGAATAAGGCACTTATTACATGAATAAGTCATAGGCTATTCCCATATGAGGTCCGAAATCCTTTACGCAGCCTCACTGACACCGTGGCTATGCAGTCTGATCAAATTCCCTAAGTGAAACTCAGTAGATTAAACTGGAGATTCTCCCCAGTTAGGTCAGTCCATTATGAAATTTCCCAGAGTGATCGCCACAAACAATGACCTTATAAAAGTTTAGTAAATCATGCGTTAGATGCTGTACATACAAGTACTTGGTACACAAACCGACCACGCGAAATGCCAGATTAGAGGAGCAAATGAATTGCCACACTACTGTGATTTGCGAGATACACCGCATATTCACAGACCTCAACAATTCCAGTGAGACGCGCCCTTTGGCTTGCTAGGCTTGGGGGGCGATGACAGCAATGATGATGACGCAACTTTCTAACTTCGGGAGAATACCCCTGAGGAGCAACGCAAGGTCGAGATTAGGATGCTGACAACTACCCCACTGAATATCCTTTAGTTAGCGTCCAGCCCCTAACCCGTGTCCTAGCTCAGAAGCAATTCGTTAACACAATAACAAGCGTGCCCACACAGCCTTAAAGAAACAACCCACTGATTAGCAGACACCCACAGTTACGCCAACCCAACTGCATTTTTTAAACCAAGTAATAAACGCCTCAGTGATGAAAGGTCGTCCGGCTACCTACTTACTATGGGTGACAGCCCGTTGCCAGCAAGAAATAGTCCTATGGCTTTGCTCTCACCAACGAGCAAATCTAGAGCCACTGAAGCAGAGACAAACGCACTACACACTGGCGACGTCCAGCCAACCACAAATTAGAACTCGGACTTCCGAAACATTAATGCAATTGCGGAGTACGGTACCATTAAAGACATCTCTCGAACCAACTTGCAGAATGGTTCACCACCAACACCATCTTGACAGTACAAGTAGTGACCTACAGTTTCTAATTCGACTCAAAAGTGATCTGTATTGTTACTAACTACCACTAGAAGTCCACTCATTACGGGACACTGAACCAAGTGACTTGTTACATTACTCAATTACTTTAACGAGTAACTTGACTAGGGGAATGCTGTTTGTTGTTACAACACTACTGCGTCCACAACCCAAGTTATTTCAAAGCTCTATGCTATGACGAGTAGTTAGTTCCACATATCGCTGTCAAGAATGGAATTTACAGAGAACTTTAAGATTTAAACTCATTAGAATTGTATGCGCAGCCACTAACATCGAAAAGTTATGGACATTTGAGTCAAAAACTGACCCCAAGTAAACAATGAACATAGCTGAATTAAGATGAAATTAAAGCTGTAACAAACAACAAGATTACTTCGTAAAAGGCTGTAATAAGAACATAGTCAATGGTGAAAGTGTAAAATGCGCATATACAGGCGGTTCATAGACAAACAACCACCGGGTGAATGATGGATCACTTCTCAATTAACTGGCAAAGCTTCCTCTTCAGGTGTCTTTTTCTCCGTTTCTTCTTCGGTTCCATTTTCTTCAGACTTCTTAGCATCTGCATTTGGCATTTCCAAATCAGGGAGGTCTACAAAACAAAGAAATGAATTTATCAGAGGTTTGAACCATGTAATTTATTGTGTCACTATAAGATGCTGATTAGTACTTTACGACAAGGATATGTCACGAAGCAAATAAGGAGGAAAAGTTGCAGTTAATGAATGTTAACTATCGAGGGATAAACAGTATGCATACACAAGTTTGAGCACTAACTGGATTCTGAAAGCAGAAATATGCCACTAGTGACGTGTCAAGCATGTGCATCAAACGAGACTGTCAGAGTATCAAAAACGCAAGTGGTAAAAGTACCAACGGCAATAAGAAGGACTGTGCACATACAATACGTAGTGATTTAGAAAACACGACAAAGTACATAAAATACCTAATAAGGAAATGCTAGGACTAAACAACTTAAAGGATGAAAGAAATACAACACGTGCACATAATACGAAGAAAAATTTCGACTATTGCTTTTACAACTACTTATTCACATTTCTACGACCGACTTGTACTAGTTATGAAAAAACCACACGTATTGAGACCTGATTTCTCCATAGACAACCCCTCTTAACGCCAGTTTATAAGCGGATCTTTACATATATGAGATAAAGGACTAGACAGTGTATTTATACACCTATTATATGAAGTGTGGGCGTGACTAACATAGTACGCTACACTAGTTTGACAGCCCAACTACTTTTTTGGCTTAGACCAGGAGTCAGCATAACTAGGGAGTAACCTACCTTCATCGTCAGAATCGAGATCACCGTCTATACCATCATCGCCTCCATAGTCACCAAAATTGGACATCTGAGACAACATATTAGAAAAGTTATTTCCATCCATATCAGGTTCTGAGTCATCCTCGTCCTTCCAGCGATTAAAGTCTGTTTTCAACCATGGGCATTTTGTTTTCTGTGAAAGTAGACGTGGCCATGAACCATTTTCTTTCTTTTTTATGCAAATAAAAACTTCTCGACCGGAAGTAGTAATTTTTGGTTCCTTGAAATGGGTGGTTTTTAGCACAACAACATACCTCTGTACAAACATTTCCATAAAAGTCAAGTTTAACTTCATATTCAATAGGTTTATCCTTGCCTGCTTCCGCTCTAAAAAAAGGATTTGAAGTGGAATACAACAAATTACCTAAACTCTAGGGAATTATCTTTAACATTAACAGTCTTATTTACTACATCACTAACAACGACAGTGATGTAGAGGCAATCATTCCTTTGGGCCCAGAGTACTGGTAGGTGAACACTAGAAAAAGACTATGCATTACTAAACACACATACGCTGCTTGACGATCACCAGACATGTTCGCAACCTAATAGCACGCAAGATTATTCTAGAGTAACTATATAGACAAACACGTGATTCAACGCTCAATATCCACCAAGGTGGATTATTTTTGTCACCTGTCGATTTATGAGAATAACTTATTGAATATGCCAGTGGATGTGATAGCATCTTTATTTTAGGGACCAAACCGTATTAACTAGAAGATTTCAGTTTTCAGTCCTCAGTAGTAAGTTATAGGTCAATCGACATCTATTAATCCATGAAATATGTAGTGCTGTCGAGATCCCATCTCGCTTTGAATGTATCAACAGAATGTTCTAATAGTTCAGTAATTCCCTACTTGGTGCGAGAGATAAAAAACCGGAAGAAAACCATTTGTTCTCAATTTTCGAACTTTCTTAGAATGTTCTCTTTGATTAACAGTCCCAGATAGAAAGAAAAGATAAGACATACCGGCGTGCGGTAACTCAGTGTTAGATCACTCTTTGCCATGTGGTAAAAGAACGGAAATAGGTTGCGGCGTTCCAGTTTGTCTTCACAAGACAGGCCGGAAAGCCCTTTAACCATTTCGATCCTCTGTCGTTGAGCATGTCCCAGCATATCACCTGCATACTCAAAGCAAGGACTCAGTGCTTGATTTCAGCATTATGAATGCGGCCTCGCAAGTTCGAGTATAATACCTTAAACATTTCCTCGTCTAAGTAGTGAAATGATATGTGAATAACTCGCAACAACCTGGAGCCATTGGCAGCGATAGCCCTGCAGTTGCTCGTAGTTCTGAGGTTGATGCTTATTATGACTCCTAGATATCTATGACACATTGCTTCGGGTAACACAACTCCACCTATTTTGCAGTGATGTGAACCGTTGCAGTCATTTATTTGCGTCATCACACTAGTATTGGAGTCAACTTCTAATGACTATCTACCCATCCGTTCAACCAGTGAATCCAGATCGTCTTACAACATTACCTTGTTTGACATACTTTGTGTGGGTCTCCAAATCTTTATGTCATTAGCAAATAATAAAATCAATGAGTTTTCTACAGTTGGTAAGTCATTTACATAAAGTAAAAAGAGAAGGGTACCTAGAATTGTGTCTGGATGAACTCCACTTTTTACAGTTTTGTACGTTGATAGAGTCCCATTAACTGTACCCATTGATTCCTATGATTAATAAAGTCACTTATTCAGTTTATGATTTTATTATGGATCCCCAAACTTTCCAGTTTTAATTTAGGACCCGAATGAGAGACTTTGTCAAAGACTTTTCATAGATCTATGTAAATTACATCTACAGGAATATTTCTATATTTAACTGCAGCCAAAATTACTCTTAACGAGCAGATTGACAGTACGATAGGCCTTCCCTAAAACCATGTTGTTCCCTGGATAAAAGACCATACCCTCCCATATAGTTTAGAATAGCTATCCGAATAATATTTTCCATTAGTTTGACAACTACATTGGTCAGACCAGCGGGTCGACAGATACCAACTAAGTCCATGCTCTCCGCTTTATTGGGTCTTTCCAGTTTCTTGGCAGTTTAGACTGCCGCAAAGACATACCAAACAGTTCTGCCTAAGGTTCGGAAATTACACCTTCCACTGCTTTCATAATCTTGGGGAAAAACATTGCCAGAACTACTAGACTCGTGTGGTTCGAGATGTCGGGGCGACCGTAAGACAGTTCCTATCTCAACAACCACAAGATCTGTCGACAAGCTGCCGCTGTCACGAGTAATTGTTGGTCTTGCTCAGTCGTCAGCAGGAAACACTTTACTAAAATATTCTGATAAGCCTTCAGCTTTTGGAACATCATTTATTCCCAATACAAAAGGATGTTCCTGCACCAAAAGTGGTGGGATTCCATCGCCCCTCTGAGTTCCTCTATTTGCATACGAAAACAAACTTTTCAAACTATTTTCATAATTCCTAACCAATTGTTTTTCTAATGAATGTCTAGTATTAATTATCAACGCTTTGCAAGTGTACCTAGTCTTACAATTAATGGATCTGTTCTGTTCAGATCATGTAGAAATAAACATACTCAAATACCTTTTCCAACGTCTAAGAAGTCCCTTGATCTGTTTATTTTTCTATGGTAGACATCTATTTGGTTTATATGATACTAAGTACAGCATAGAAGGGGACGTAATTAAGTTAGGTGCACCTTTAAATATGGACCGTGCTTCTCCAGTTGACGAAATATTATTTACTGAGCAATCTGTTATTGCAGGGCACTACTGAATGTGTGATAGATTTGATCTCCATATATTTCGGCAGGGTTTAACTCGATCGCATATTATGTCATTAACTCCAGACGTGGATAAAAATACAGTTAAAACTTTGTTGGATAAGAATGTCAGACTGATGGATCCAAGAAACCTGTGTCTGAATTATGAGAGGTGATACGTAGTTAAAGAAAGCTATAAATCCATGTACCGATCTTTGGTGAAACTGATATACTAGTGTTGGGACAGCTTCCGAGAATTATGACGGACCCTTCAGAGGCCCTAAAGGAGCCGAAGAGTTTCCATCCAATCAGAATGTGATGGAACCTTCTAGAATGTTAACATGTCTCCTTGCAGATTGGCTGAATTATTATGCTGATATAACAAAACTCTAATATCTATAGAGACCCATGATGTTCTGTAGATTTTGATCCTTACCCAACAAGCACTTCATTATTATTCTTTCTTCTTATTTGTGACTATGTTCTATAAGCTCGAGTTTCGTAGTTGTACACCGTATTCTGCGTTAATCAATTAGCGAACTTAACAAGTGGATTTTATTTTATAAGAACTCCTTAAGAAATGCCTTCAGCGAAAGTGACGTCCAAGGCATGTGTTCCAAATTGAATGACAAACAGGCTTTTTAAGGAGTTCGCTGTAGCTGAAATCAAGATGTGATCTGGAATACGATGGGACAACCTACATAACGGTATATCGTTATAGGTCTCGGTTAGAGTCAAGTCATGGGTTTCACTGCCTAGATTGGTAAACCGATATAATAATCACGATAAAGCATAATTGCGTAGACTACTATGTTTAACATCTTGGGATTTCAGTATTACCAGAGAGGGTAATTCAGATATGTTTTCGTTTCTAAGTACCCTTGTAGTGGCATTAGACCATAACCACACAATCCTGAAAGCTGAACACGAGAAAATTGGGAAAATAGATATTCGGTATTGAACGCGGAGAAAAACCCAACGATGAAGAAGGCGGAAACAAGGAATTGAATTAATTCGAGTTGATCGAATGGCATTGCTCGGCCCTGCAGGTGTGGTCATCGTTTAATGTTGTTATATACTTTTAATTCATATTAAATATATTGTTCTGTCTCTAGCCTAAGCTTGTTCTCCATCATGTATCGGCGATTGTTACGATGCAATGAGTTGGTGTAGACGATGATATGACTTCCACGTAATATCTTATAGATTAGGCAGTTTTATCATGACAAAACTACAATTTTATGATTAGGTCTATTATTAGAGCAGTACTAATGTCAAAGATGACAACAGTTTTACACTCTCAGCTTTTTGAAATAGTAACTGGTGTTGTCTAGAAACTATGAAGTGTTGGGCAGAAACATAGACTTTCTGGAGTTCTTATGTTTCCCCACTGAAGATAATGATAATATGTATATCTACAAACATCGTATTTATTCTCTTGATTGCTCTTGTTATCTGTGTTAGTTTTATATTGATACCATCGATAACCTTTTAAGTTTGAGAAATTTAATTTCTTCCTTTGAGGAGCCATAATTCTGTTGTGTCTTATCGTGGCCGCTACCTGATGATGGTGAACCGGAATAGTTGATAAGCGTCAATTCAGTAGAACTTCTACAGGACATTTTATGTGTTTCCGTCTACTGTCCTTACAGTATCGGAAGGCTTTTGTACAGGTGACTCACCTTACTAAAGTAAGACTCTAGTATGTGTGAGTTTACAGATATGGACCTGTGAACTTCACTTGAATACTACGAAAAGTCAGCGTGATCTTGTCGCTCAAACAACTTTTGAAATAGTAACTGGTGTTGTCTAGAAACTATGAAGTGTTGGGCAGAAACATAGACTTTCTGGAGTTCTTATGTTTCCCCACTGAAGATAATGATAATATGTATATCTACAAACATCGTATTTATTCTCTTGATTGCTCTTGTTATCTGTTGATGATGTCACAGGTATTCAGTGTTTGACAACGCTTCTACCAGTAACACCTTCTAATATATTTCGTTCCCACCAAGAGAAATCAAAAGACAGAGTCGAGGAGATTGGAAGAGTATATTTGGCGATGACCAATATACCGGAATTCTCTGATCTAATCTGGCTAGCGATTGCGGTTGATGTTGAGCACGGCGTTACCACACGTGATCTGGTGCGGATGCCTGACCGAGCGCCTTCAGCTAGGTGAGTCCACTAAAACATATGGTCAGCATCCAATGTCGAAAACTTAGTGCTATTTATTTTGGGGATTTATTTACCGCTACAGATCACTCCCCCCTAGTGGGGCAGTGACGACCCTAAGACGTGGCCAGCCAGAAGTTTAAACCCAAGGAGTTTGTCGTTGGTAAACACTCTTCTAATAGCTTACTAAATTTAGCAGCGTCTGGTCGTCTTTCCTTACTATATGGGACGGAGGTACAACATAGTAAGAAAAGAAAATGTACAATGAAAATTTCGGATCCTCATAAACGTCATCGTTCTTTTCCAGCCGTCCTGGAAAAGAAAAAAGAAAATGTAAGTGCATGTCGAAATACACTCGTATGTGCGTAAAAACACAATGTCGGCGGAAAAAAAAATGGAAAATAAACTCATGAACACGTAATAGCGTTAAAAAAAATTGTTTTTTTTGTTTTGTTTTTTTTTAAATAGAAATAAAAATATATAAGCATATTAAAATTGTTTTTTTTTAAAAAATAATATAAAATGTCGAGAAGTGCCTTACGTGCAATAGTCGTTTAAATGTTCTGGAAATCTCACCCTTCTTCCAGAACGCATCGTTTTAAGTTTATTTTCGGATACTGTCGAAGTATCATCGTGTGTGTTGGTTGTCGGATGAGGTATTGTAAGTGTCGGAGTCGTGTCGTTCGATTGTGCCGAAGGAAAATCCACGTAGATAGGATTTCCTTCTAAATACGCTGCTTTTAAGCGATCGATGCTGATGCTATCGTTGGTTCCGTTCTTATCGACTATATAGTACTTAGATTCACGTTGAAGAACTTTGAAGGGTCCTTCGTATGCTGATTCGAATGGTCGTCGATGTGAGTCTCGACGAACGAAAACGTGTGTACCATATCGTAAGTCAGGTTGAACGAAAACATCAGTTGATTGAGGTCGAGTGAAAGCAGGTTTAACTGAACGCATTGCGTTTGTAAGCCTGTTCGTGTAGGAGGTTAGATCCATGCTCATTGAAGAGGATGAAGGATCCACGAATTCTCCTGGAAGTCGAAGTGTCGTTCCATAAACGAGTTGAGCCGCAGTGTATCCAATGTCAGCTTTCACTGCATTGCGGATACCTAGTAAGACGAGTGGAAGAGCGTCGGTCCACTGTGAAACGTTTGCTGCTGATAGCGAAGCTTTCAGTTGTCGGTGAAAACGTTCTACCAACCCGTTTGCTTGTGGATGGTAGGCGGTCGTTCGGAAGCGAGTGATTCCTAAAAGTGTGGTCAGACGACGGAAAAGATCGGATTCAAACTGACGTCCGCGGTCTGTAGTGATGGTTGAAGGGCAGCCAAAGTTTGCTACCCATCGTTCGACGAAGGTGCGAGCCACTGTTTCAGCAGTGATGTCCTTGATAGGTACTGCTTCTGGCCATCGAGTGAAACGGTCTACGCAGGTTAAGAGATAAGAGTATCCATTTGAATCTGGTAAAGGTCCTACCAAATCCAGATGGACATGGTCGAAACGGGCATCGGGAGTTTTAAATGAGCCTAATGGACATTTATTGTGTCTGATAACCTTAGATTTTTGGCAGCTTACACAGGAGCGTGCCCACTCCCTCACGTCTTTATTCATTCCAGGCCAGCAAAACCTTTCTGCTATAAGCTTGATGGTTGCACGAACACCTGGATGCGAAAGTTTGTGCAATGTGTTGAAGACATTGCGTCGATAATGTTTCGGCACGATTGGGCGATCCCTACCTGTAGATGTGTCACAAAGTAAGGTTTCTTTACCTGTTCTCATCTGTTTGATGCGTAGTTTAAGTGTTGTGGACGATAACTCGTGCTGAAGATCACTGTCTTCTTTTTGAAGCTCGGCGAGTTTAAGAAGGTCGATTCCTTGGAAACTGTTCAAGGAAGTTATGCGAGATAAGGCGTCTGCAACTACATTGTTTGCTCCAGAGATGTGTTGAATATCTGAAGTAAACTGCGAAATGTAGTCCAGTTGTCGAGACTCACGGGGAGAGTATTTGTCAGAAGGAGAGCTTAACGAGAAAGTGAGCGGTTTATGGTCCGTGAAAAGAGTGAATTCACGACCTTCGATGTAGTGTTGGAAATGCCGTACAGCACAATACATAGCTAGGAGTTCCCTACCGAATGTGCTGTACCTCGATTCGGTGTCTAGCAACCTTCTAGAGAAAAATGCCAAGGGTTGCCAGGAGTTGTTAACCCATTGTTGTAAGACTCCTCCGATTGCTGAGTCGGATGCGTCTACTGCGATGCTAATGGGTGCTCGGGTGTCCTGATGTGCGAGCATTGTTGCTTTAGCAATCAGTTCCTTAACTGTGGAGAATGCTTTTCGTGCGGTGTCGTCCAAATTAATGGATTTCGCATTTCCACGAAGTTGGTCGGTCAGAGGTTTCATAAGTGATGAGCATTTGGGTATGAAACGTCTATAGAAACTTACGAGGCCGTTGAACGTGCGTAATTGCTTGACGGTGGTCGGTTCTGGGTAATCCAGAATGGCCGCCACTTTGGTCCTAAGAGGTCGAATGCCTTGAGCATCGATAGTGTGTCCCAGAAAGTCTAACGAGTCGGTTCCGAATTGGCATTTCTGAACGTTTACAGTAATGCCATGTTTTTGAAGTCGTTCGAAAACAAGATCCAGATGCTTGAGATGTGTTTCTCTGTCCGGACTTGCAATTAGACAGTCATCAACATACGCGTGTACGAAGTTGAGACCTCGAAAAACGTCGTCTATGAATCTTTGGAATGTTTGGGCAGCGTTCCTTAGACCGAAAGGCATTCGCAAGAATTCATAGAGTCCGAAGGGAGTTATGATAGCTGTTTTCGGTATGTCGTCAGTAGTCATAGGGATTTGGTTATACGCTTTAACCAAGTCGATTTTCGAAAAGACAGTTGTACCTTTCAAGGTAGCTGTCAAATCGTGAATGTGAGGCAACGGGTAACGATCGGGAATGGTTTTCGCGTTCAATCGCCGATAGTCACCAGTTGGACGCCAATCGTTGCTGTCCTTTTTAGGGACCATGTGCAACGGAGATGCATATGGGCTACTTGACGGTCGTATGATTCCTAAGTCCATCATGTGATCGAATTCGTTTTTCGCTAACCTTAGCTTTTCAGGAGCTAGTCGTCGTGCTTTAGAGAATACAGATGGTCCTGTAGTCGTGATGTGATGTGTAACATTGCTGGTTACACACGGTAATCTCGGTTGCGTTTGTTGTATCCCAGGGTACTTATCGAGTAGTGGTTGATAGAGTGGGTCTATCATATGTTTAACTGTGACTGGGGATACTCTACAACCAGTAAAAGAAGTTACGCAAACGGACAAATTAGTGTTCCCGTCTACTAGCCTCCGTTTGCGCGTATCGATGATCAGATTGTGGTGTTGTAGAAGGTCCATACCAATGATTGGTATAGAAACATCTGCAACAACGAAAATCCAGTGTATGGGTTTGCGTAAACCCACGTTAAGGTAAACGTACCTTTTGCCATACGTAGCGATCGGTTTTCCGTTTGCCGCCTGTAAGTTTAGGGTCGATTCGTGAAGCCGGTCGTTAGGATTTGCTGGGAGAACGCTAACTTCTGCGCCAGTGTCGACGAGGTAGCGAACTCTCGTTGTCACATCTGTGACGAATAACAGACGGCTTTGTTCGCCGGCTACGGTTGCCGTTAACGCGTGCCGGCTTGGAA
Source organism: Schistosoma haematobium (assembly GCF_000699445.3). Classification (NCBI taxonomy): domain Eukaryota; kingdom Metazoa; phylum Platyhelminthes; class Trematoda; order Strigeidida; family Schistosomatidae; genus Schistosoma; species Schistosoma haematobium. Next base: position 1,641,949 of record NC_067198.1, on the reverse strand, counting down.
GTTTCCCGAATTGTTTTTCGAATCAGTCGGTTTCGTGTTGGGAAAATTGCAGGGTTTTCTGCAATTTCTGGAAGACTTTTCATACTGGTTATGATACCAACACCAGTCGGGGTTATCTGTCTCTCGTGGTCTAGAGACAGATCGCTTACGAGAAATGCTTCTACGTGGTGTGCGCGATCTCTTACGGTCGGTACGAAGACTAAGATAACGCGTGAGTGTGTGACATAAGTCGGTTATATCATTCTGAGTCGTGTGAGGCTTTTCTTTGACTGAAAATACCTCGGTAGTAGATTTCGTAATTTCTAGAATGCGGTCGGCAGATGCAGCTAGCTCGTCTAAGCCGTTGTTCTGGAACGAGACCAGAACTGCTTGCACCTGTTGGGGAAGTTTTGACAAGAAGAGTTGTTTGAATAGACCTTCGTCGAAAGTTCTTAGGCCTATAACCTCTCTCATCCGTTGCAACATGTCTGTCGCAGAACCGTGTTGCAGGTCGATGTTATTGAAAAGTTGATCTAACCTTTGTCGATCGGTTAGATCTCCTCGTTTAAGAATCGAGCGTTTTAAGATTTCGTAAGGATCGGAAACATCACTAGTAAACATACTAGGTGTTACGTACCTGTTGAATTCGCGCGGTAGTGCCTTGACTACTGCGAGGAATTGTGCACGTGTGTCGATCACGCCGTGCTCGGAGAAGTCGGCTTCTGCGTAGCAAAACCAGGCTTCGATGTTGTCGGGCCAGAAAGGCATCAGTTGAAACGAAGGTGGGGACAAGGTCTTAAGCTTGAGTACTTTAGGTTTCTGTTCAGTCATGATGAAATATGAAGTACGATAATGAACGAGGGGAAAATATATATATATCCAAGAAAAACACGAAAAAAAATCACAATGCTTAAAAAAAAAAGAAAAAAAAGGCAATGATATATAAAAATCCCAAAAAGGAACAGACTCACAGTTGCAATTAGGTGTACCAGATCACGTCGGGCTCACCAATGATGATGTCACAGGTATTCAGTGTTTGACAACGCTTCTACCAGTAACACCTTCTAATATATTTCGTTCCCACCAAGAGAAATCAAAAGACAGAGTCGAGGAGATCGGAAGAGTATATTTGGCGATGACCAATATACCGGAATTCTCTGATCTAATCTGGCTAGCGATTGCGGTTGATGTTGAGCACGGCGTTACCACACGTGATCTGGTGCGGATGCCTGACCGAGCGCCTTCAGCTAGGTGAGTCCACTAAAACATATGGTCAGCATCCAATGTCGAAAACTTAGTGCTATTTATTTTGGGGATTTATTTACCGCTACACTGTGTTAGTTTTATATTGATACCATCGATAACCTTTTAAGTTTGAGAAATTGAATTTCTTCCTTTGAGGAGCCATAATTCTGTTGTCTCTTATCGTGGTGGTCACCTGCGCCATCATTAGTGCTCCAGCTGTTCCATAATGATATAAGGTTGAGGTTTCTAGGAGCTCTAAACTGTACGTAGATTTATTCTCGACCAACTGTTGTACGTCACAAGGCAACATCCATAAAGCGCATCAATTGTCATATTTACAATATGAGTCTTTGTAACGGAAAGAGAACGATGAAAATCTCTCTTCAGCTTTTTTGTTGAACAATACTGTCATTTATCTGTTTCTTTTCCCTGTCGTGTATTTTAACCTTTGTTCAGATCTCGTTTAACCACACCTTTTGTTCTTTAGTCTTCCTCGTCTGGGCCTTTATTATGTGATTTTGATTACAGACCTATCTTTTGCCAGCTAATTTTCTATTGCATGTTGCCGGACTTTTGACAGTGAGGTCGTGGTTGACTAAGCTCAAGGTCACGGCGTGGTTCGGTGTGTGACTGTCAACCATTTGACTGTGCTTGGGAGGATTGCTGAAATTCCTGCAGATAGATATTTGATTCCATCTTGTTCGGAATATTTTTATTGATTTTCAGGTATCGAACCCTTTGGTAGTAACTATTTCTTTTATTGTTTAGCGCGCTACATTGCGTTAGAGAAACCTTTGGCTGTACAGCTCAGGCTGTACCGTTTGAGGTATTTTGTATGTTTGATATAATTTGTTCTGTTTCCTAGGTTAGAACTGTTTGAATTGAGCACACAATTTGTGTTTTCATATGATTTGATTCGAGTATCTCAAAAACGCTTGGTACGCTATACAGAAGAACGTAGTCTGGCCTATTCGAATAAATTTTAGTTCGTCAGTTCTGCCTTCAAACCGAATACTAGCAGCTCGTTGGTTACAGTTTTACTAACATTATTTACATTCCTATATGAGAAGAGTTATTCCCCGTAATTCTATGGCCAATGTAGCTTATTAAATATCAACCTCACTGGGTGACCTGATACAGTGTATCCTATAAAACAGTTTGATCTTGAGTGTAAAATGGAATGCTTCATGTAAAAGATTGTTATTTGAGAAAAAATTATTATTCCTACTGTCATAAGATTATCGGTGATCAATATATGTAGATCAGTCGTGTTGTACTCAGCGAGATTACGGAAGATACAAGGCTCCATGAAAAACCGAGCAGAGAAACACACAGGAACAAGTAAAATCGTCACCAAAGCATAAGGGAACTTGTGGCTTCCTAACCTCATCTTACGATGAAACTGTACGACAGGCTGTTGAAATAAAACATTTGTGGTGCTCACAATGTGTCCTGATCCTTCTGAGACCTTCAGTACATTGTCATGAAGTCCTTATTATGGGGAAAAATGGAGATTGGTTTTGACAATCCGTTCTAAATACATTGGAAGGCAAAACGTCCTGTAACCATGGCCAGGAAACTGTGTTCAAACTGGCAGACGCTGAAGTTCAGGTTTTCTCGAGAAACCACAGAATGCTCACTTATGTTTGCTGTTGAACTCCCAGGATTTTTTAGCTTACCAATGATGAACTTAGCCATTTATTATAATGTGGCTTCAGGTAAGCTTTAAAGTAATCATATGACAATTGAGAGGTGAAGTGGGAAAAGTGGTTTGAAATCCAATATTCTCAAATGCCGTACTATCCGAATCTACATCCTGAAATATGAAATGCAACTTGTGTCCTCTGGGTCGTGGTGGAGAGTAACTTTGCTCTTTGCTAACGGAAAAGTGAAAGATCAATGTCAGTGACTTGCGAGATGAAAGTGAATTCTGCATCGTTTTAACCTGTTTACGGGTGAGTGGGCGCCTCATTCTCAATCTACTTTTAATGTTATTGCAACGTACACTGGGTAGCATGCTAAAAACCACACTGTTGTGAGAAGAAATGAGTAGTTCTTGAGCAATGCAGAACCTCGTGACGAACGGAGTGACGAGATTATTCCCGTTTTATACTATAGATTGCCTCTAGCCTTCGAATTCAATGTCTAAGTACAAAGAAATTATTTGGTTTATGTTATGTAATCACTAAGTTATCAAATTAATCCGTAAGAATAGAATAAAAATGAGTGAAATGAAATTTATTCGTACGTTTTATACTTTTCATGCTTTAATATCAAACAAGCAACTCAGAATTTTGATATTTGTTTTTCTGTTTAACTGTTTATTATAAGTTCACTATATCAAGGTCATAGTTGCTTTTGAGATACTTCAAATGACTGTGTTCGGCACATGATAATGGGAGAGCTAGATGCTACTTCAAGCTGGGAAGAATTCACGAAAACAGTATGAATATGAAGTAAAATGACTTGTTTTTAGGGAAGATATGAATCTTTGAATCAATTCAGTCAAATTTTGTGTAAGAAATTTAATGTTTCTTATGACTCCAAAACACCTGAGTAAGTCTTTTTCATTCAGTAAATGACTTGAAATTTGTTTATCCACGTAATCATGTCTATAAAAAGTACTTTCAGATTTCGTTGTTACTTTTGGTGGCTTACTCTTCTACGTAGGTCTTTGAACCAATTGCCCGTTTAGCACACTGACATTTGTACAAATCATAAGTAATAACCATTTTTCATCGGTATGATATTACTTGTAATGTAGTTATCTGTAACGGATGAGTGTCAGTGATAAGTGACGACTATAGCCTGTTTATTTCTTTATTCCTTAAATTTTAGTTTCTACGTCCATAGTTTTCTCTTTTGAGTTTCCTTTGTACTATTTGTTGCTGTATGGTTAAAACAGACATCATTCAACAAAATATTGAGGGGAAGAACAAAACAGTTGCTGAAAGACAGTTGGGTCTCGGTCAAACAATTCGAATATTTTGTAAGATGAACCTTACCAATTTGAGTGTGGTTACAACAACTGAGCTATCGTCATGGTTGTTGTTCTTGAATATTTAGATACTCATCATTTGTCATACGCAGTATTTGCGTAGTTTTAAATTATTCCTTGTGCTGCTTATCATACAGGATCTTTCGTCACAATAATATATGATTCGTCGAAACGTCATATGGAACATTTTTATCTACGAACTTCCCTTTGATTTTATCTTAAGAACTACAACGTTGGTCATGATATATGTAGGAAAACTGAAAATCTAAAATACTCAAGAATTTGAATAAGTGTTCAGCAATATGCAAAAATGTTATTGAAACCACACTTTTGGCGGTTCTTTACTGTCCATATTTAACTTTTTCTTAGTTTGTACATTATATTGGTTTCTATCAAAAGACTGGTTACTCGATACTTTGTAAACAGTAAAACAAAATATTCCATTGTTTCAATTGAAAGTATACTGTTCTTCGAAATCTTACGTAAGGTTTTTAAGGCTAATAAATATTTCTCCGGTGAAACATTTGGAACTTTTCACGTAGCAGTTACAAGTTTACTATCTAACAGTCATTGTTTCTAAAATTCAGTATTCGTCAGAAAACCAGAGATTTGCATATATAAAAATCTACCTTAATAGTTTGATTTATTTTACTTCTTCGGGTTATTTGTGAATCATTTGCATCATTTGACTTAGATGAATAAACAGCATTACGCGCAATTCAGTGAAGTATTAGTCACTGAAAAATGGTGTCTGGTTTCTTATAAAACAAAAACCTTGTCTCCCTAATTTTTCTTATAAGTAGGTTTGCTTATTCTCAATATATCATGAACAACTTGACACTTCCTCAATAAGTAATAAACTAACAAACTGAACAAAACCAAGATTAAGTTCTGAATGGAAATATAACACAATTTTGTGAAATAATAAATATTTGAGCATATGTAAGCTAAATAGCAAGCCAAAACGTCTTCGAGGTAAGGGATGCTTTGTGAACATAAAAGTGAGGAGATATCTGCCAAGAGTTTTGTCTAGAACGAGAGATAAACATGCATTTTCATAATGGTATATCAATACCAAATAAATGATGAAAGTTTTCTAACAGACAGAACAACAGACTTGCATTTAAATTATTTTTACTCAGTAAGATGAAAGACATCTAAAATATGCGACCACATAAACATGACAATAATCTACCCGTGGTGGGTCTTATTGAGGTGTAATGATGTCCAAAAATCACTGACATTTGATGAATTTGATATTTTAAATACCAGTCTGACACGTTTAAAACAATCATGAGTTCCATTAAGGTATTTTAAGGAGGTAACACTACAATGTATAAGTTTACTCAACTAGCGTTTAATAGTTTTATTAAAGAAAATCAGCATATGTAATAATTTGACAAACAGTTATCTCTCGACACACATGCCAACTCACAGGTTTTTCACAAAATTGATTTCCATCACGTATTTCGACAGACAAAAACAGACAACACTGATAGGATACAGTGAATCTGCCATATTTCGTTGGGTTTTTACTGGCAACGCATTACTTAATAATTCATATCACTTCCAAATGTGAACATACTTGAAAACGACGAAATCCTATGTCTGTCAGAAAAAAATCATATTGCCTAAAACGTCGGGTTATGTTGTAGTTTTATTTAATTTTTTGGAGAGTTTGCCTAGTTAATTTTAGTAACAGATCTTGGATATTGGCGGGGGGAGGGTCATAATTTTATTGCTCAATTTACTAAGTCCAGGTCATTTTAAAAGTATGGAAAATTTTAATCTGAGTTGAAAAGAAACATTATTTGCATTATTCATATACAAAGGTGGGCATTCGTTTACTACTTACTTCTTTGCTTTATATACTGGGATTTCAATAGTTCCATAGGGGTTAATAACAGTCCGTTCTCGTTTCTAAGTACCCCATCGAGTGTTGTCTGTAGCCTTTCATAGGCAGCAATATATATTGTTTTGTAAAGAGGGATATTGCATCCACTGAATTCTTGGACTTTAATGTATGACCAGTGACATCCAGTACTAAGACATCCCTAGTCAAATTCTGCCCTCGATGAAGTTGATAAGGTGTCTATTTTGGCATAACCTGCGATTCATAGCAACGTTTGGTCAATTCAGTAAAACTTCTACAGGACATTTTATGTGTTTCCGTCTACTGTCCTTACAGTATCGGAAGGCTTTTGTACAGGTGACTCACCTTACTAAAGTAAGACTCTAGTATGTGTGAGTTTACAGATATGGACCTGTGAACTTCACTTGAATACTACGAAAAGTCAGCGTGATCTTGTCGCTCAAACAACTTTTTGAAATAGTAACTGGTGTTGTCTAGAAACTATGAAGTGTTGGGCAGAAACATAGACTTTCTGGAGTTCTTATGTTTCCCCACTGAAGATAATGATAATATGTATATCTACAAACATCGTATTTATTCTCTTGATTGCTCTTGTTATCTGTGTTAGTTTTATATTGATACCATCGATAACCTTTTAAGTTTGAGAAATTTAATTTCTTCCTTTGAGGAGCCATAATTCTGTTGTGTCTTATCGTGGCCGCTACCTGATGATGGTGAACCGGAATAGTTGATAAGCGTCAAAGACTTACCTCATATATATATATATATATATATATATATATATATATATATATAGAGGGAGAGAGAGAGACATTTCAGACTTTTGGTTACTTGGTGATTATACTTCATTCCCGTGAAACATTTTGCTGTTCTATCAGATATTTGAACCAACACAGCTTTTCTTGTGATTTTCGTCCGTTTTATCGTTATTCAAGGCTAGGCAACTTTCAGTATTTTCAGAACTTTGTCAACAGCTGGACAATCAGTTTTGAGTAGTTGGTGATTCGAAAATTGCGTATAATATCGAGACTTAAGAAACCCAATGTGAGTAGTGGTTCGGACATACATATTTCAAACATGCTTGTAATGGAAAGAAAATGTTGATAATTCCTCCACAGCATTTCGTTGGGAAGTATTGTCATTTATTTGTTTCTTCTCTCCGTCTTATATTTTAACCTTTATTTAGGTCTCCTTTTAACCAAACTTTATGTTTTCCAGTATTCCTTTTCGGGGTTTTTGTTATCTTAATTACTTACGCCTATTACTCCCAATGGAACATAAACGGCCGACCAGCATTCTGGTCTTGGTTAAAGATCCACTTTTTATTACTAAATTTACTGTTACATGCTGCCGGACCATTGACAATATATTCATGCGTGACTAAACTCAGGGTCACGGCGTGGTTCAGTGTATGACTGTTAATCTTTGATTGTCCGCTTATAAAAGTTGATGGAACCCTTGCAGATAGATATTTGTTATCATGTTTTTGGGTATATTTTTGTTGGTTCTCGGGTATCCAATTCTTTTTTGTTAACTATTCCTTTTGTTGTTTATTACGTTAGTCTATGTTAGGACTGCACCGCTTGAGATATTTTGTGCTTTCAATATAATATATTCTTTTAAGTTAGAACCGTTTAAATTGAACATAGGGTGTTTGGTTTGATATAATTTAATACAAGTCATTCAAAAACGCTTCACAAGCTATACAGAAGAATGTAGTCTGGTCTGATTGAGTAAATTTTGATACGTCAGTTCTGTGTTCAAGCTGAATATTGTCATTTCGGTTGTTACGCACTTCTTCAGAGTAAATAAATAATCGAATCCAGTTAACAAAAATTTAACTAGTACAAAGGAAACAATGCAGAATATGTTGGTACAATGAAAATCATAATAGATCTGAATGGGTCAATGTTAGGTTATTCTTTGTCAAGATGAATTTTTATGACTTGCCCCTGTATTAATTTGTGTATGAGCAGTTGTAAAATTAAGTAGTGGGGTTTAATTTAGGTGTGTGTGTGTGTGTAGATTGTGTGGGAAATGATTGAGGTTGTTTATATAAATAGTCCAGGTTGAATGAACTTCCAGGCCTTCTTTCCTATTGAAGGCATATTGATTTAGCATGATGTGAGACGCTTCGGTTACTCTCATCACTTTATAGTTGGAAAAGTCTTCCTGAATTATTCTGATATTTTTAATATCAAATAAAATGGCCTGTAAATTTTTTAATTCTACAGGATTATTAGGAGGTCTTTCTGTGTAATTTAGGTGTTCCTTAGCTCGAGTTCATTATCTTTTAATGCATACCAGACTTAATCTGTTAACTGAATAGGAAATTAGAATCATTCTGTTATCTAGTTGTAATATAGATTCACTATCAATTATGATTGATTTCATTAAGGTCTATGGATAAGCCATAATAGAATATCTTACAGCATTAGAACCTGTGTACTTTTTTTTTTTTACAGAGAAACGATGATTGAATTTAAAGTATAAAATAGCCTATAACCTTATTTTAAATGATTTCATGCAAAAGTCTGAATCACACAGTAAATAATTCATTTACAAAATGTCAATCAATTGTCTCAGACTTGACAGTTCCTTTGTTTCCACATCAATTATTCACTATTGTCGTTCTCTTTTCTTCGACTTTCTTAACCTTCTATCGCCAGACATTTCACTTTTGATTGATGATCTATACTACTCATATCTGTCGATATCAGTAGTATACATCACAAATTAAGTAAGCGTGTATATGTGAGTTTTCGACTAAACTGGATGAATGAACTTTGATTTCTTAAGTGTAACTGAGTATGTTATTGTATACATTCAAGGGAATTCAATGATTGTTACCTGTTCAAATGTAATGATATCGTCAACTTTATTCATCTTTAAATTAATTGTGAATGACAAGAAATATAAAGGTGAGACTATAATTTATGGCCGACCTTTGAGTGACGCTAAACTGTCCTTGAGAATGTCCGCCTAATAACTAGGACCAAGTGAGGAATTCGAATTATGATTTACAGTTGATGATTAAGGTTAGAAATTAGATTTAGTGTTTTCATCACGAACTGACATCAGCTATAGTGCCAAAACTCTATTTAGCCAAATGGATGATTGAATTTCGCGACAAAATCCGAGATCTGTTATCTTACACCTGATTGCATTCGTCCATAAATTATAATCTTGCCATTGATTCTGTCTTGAAGAAAGAAAATCATTTTCTGAAAAATAATTTTTTTGTTTTCTACAATTTTACTTATCTTGGAAGTCTGGTCAACCCTAATGGGTTGCTGTCTGACGAAATCTCTAGGCGAATTTAGAAAGCTCGTTTGGCTTTTGTCAACTTACGTCACCTGTGGAGAAGGTGAGATATCCATCTATCAATTAAGGGATGAGTATACTGTGCAGCAGTTCGTTATGTTCTATTTTATGGATGTAAAATGATACTCGTAAGCTACTAGTATTTGAGCATAGACGTCTTAGAAATGTTGCTTGCATCTGCTGGGATCACTAGGTAAGTAATAGTGAGTTTAGATGTCAGGGTATTAGGGAATGATGGTAAGTCAGTTGATGAGGTTGTAAATCTTCATCGGCTGAGATGGTTTGGCCACGTGTTGCATATGCCTGGACACCGTTCGCCACGACACGCAATGCTGAGTAGTGTTGCGGATGGTTGGAAGAAAGTTAGGGACAGCCAAACCAAAACGTGACATCAGTGCTTGAAGTCACTAACGTCTTGTCTGAGCCATGTTGGTAGATGTAGACTACTTGGTTGGGGTCCGCGTGACTATCCTAACCAATGGTTGGAGACTCTTGGTCACATGACTCAGAATCGATCACAATGGCGTCGGGGTATACACTCTCTGTCTTCCTTTAAACTATGAGATTAAAATTGCTTCATATCTTTCTTTCTACGAACTAATTCTTTCTTCCTGTACTATATCCTTATTGCAATCTTTCTTTTATATATTATCACCTCTGAATTAACTACTTTTATGAATCCGGTGTCCATCTTGTAGTGCTAATGCGGTATGGCAAGTTGGACCGATGCATATATATGTGCCTGGTCCTACATTATAGCTGACTAACTGACTGACTTTACATGTTTTCTTATTAAAAGGATCATCTATTCTATGAACTGATTCTATCTTAAACAAAATCATTTTCTAAAAATAATTCCTTTTCCCGTTTTTTTTCCATTTTAAACAGTCAACTAAGAAATTTTCTTACATTCAATGATTTACCAAATGGATGTATTGAATATCTACTTAACAAATTATACATACAATCTAATTCACTTCTTATTCAATTGAATCTAATCCGAATTAATAATGATCAAATGAATATAGATTCAGCATATACTACTGAAATCACTTCTAAACATCATCATCATCAGAATGATGATGTTGATGATGATGACGATGACGATGACGATAGATCGTTAATGACATTTGATAAGTTACATTGTCTCCTTAAATTATTATGTTTATTTGGAAGGTAAGTTATATTGAATTGTTCTTTTGAATATAGATGTATATTATTATCATCATTATCATCAATAGAAATGATCCTATTCAACAATTCATTATTGAAGATCATTCTATTCATCAAATTATATTAAATCTATTGAAATTGGTAATTAAATTCTTACTTGATCTTTCTGATCTCTTCACTTTGATAGATTTATCATTCAAAAGTTTTTGATCTATTGAATCTTATAGTTTACTTCATAGAAACATTCTATGATCCTTATGGAATGTGGAATAAATGGAAATCTATGTAAGTTATGGTGATATTCATTATTTGTCAATTGAATGACTTGTAATACTGTGATGTGTGCTACTGATGTTGATAGATATAAGTAGTATGTATCATCAATTGAAAGTGAAGTGTTTGGCAGTAGAGAAGGTTAAAAAGATTGATGAAAAGAGAATGAAATGAAAGAGTGATTGGTGTGAAAACGAAGGAATAGTTAAATCGGAGACAATGAAGTTCTCAAATTTTACTAAGAGATTCTGCAATTTTGTATTCAAATACACTTGGTTGTAATTTTATTAGTTGAAATGGTGAGTCAATTGAAGCTAGACCACCATGGATAACCTGGAAGTAGTGAACGGCCGTTTCGTCCCATTGTAGGACTCCTCAGTAATTCGCATTCACGATCACGCCTCACGAGATTCGAACCGAAGACCTATCAGACTTGCACGTGAGAGCTTAATCACTAGAACTCGAAACCTGCCGGCATCGAACGGTGTTAATGACTAACTTTAACTAATCCGCGAAATCGAGCGACATATTTACGTTTGGTTGTTCACATTTGGGTTCTTGTTCACTACACACACACAACATATATTTATATACCAGTAGGATACTCAAATTCTGCGTAAGTATAAAACGCAAAGTTAGTAAGTAGTATGCATAGTTTGAGATTCAGAATGTTTTCGGTTTTTGTGATCTCTTAATTATGTTAATTCATTTTGGGAGCTCACTTAAGAAAAGAACTCCAATCAGAACAGTCAATCACAGAATTTCTCAGTAAAATCTGAGAACCATAGAGTAAATACTTCATTTGCGAAATGTCGATCAAATGTCCCATACTTCATTGTTTGCGTTCGCACTCGAGACCGATAGATCCTGGGTTAGAATTTCGCCAGGCGGGATCGTGGACGCACACTACTGAAGAGTCCTACAATAGGACGGAACGGCCGTCCAGTGTTACCAAGTTTTCTATGGTGGTTTAACTTCAAATGACTCATCATCTCAACTAATAAAATTACAACCAAATGTATTTGAATACAAAATTACAGAATCTCAGTAAAATCTGAAAACCATACAGTAAATACTTCATTTACAAAATGTCAATCAGTCGCTTCAGATTTCATTGTTCTTTCGTTTTCACACCAATCACTCTCTGTTCCCGTTCTTTCCTTCTCGATCTTCTTGACCTTCTGCTGCCAGATATTCTATTCCTAACTAGCGTTATATACTACTTATATCGATATAAGTAATACACATCACAATACTGGTATCATAGTGAATTTTTATTCCTGCTAAGATGTATCATATGCATGCGACCAATATTTCTGTCGATAATAATAATGATACAATAATAAGTTGGTTAATCCAATACTAATTGTGAATAGCATAATATATCAGTAAGTATACTTTCAGTACGTAATAGATTGATTGGTAATGAATTTATTAATTAGGTGATTTATTGACGGTTAAAATTTATCTACTATTTTGACAGAAGAAACAATCATTTCTGGTAAAAAACTAATGACCAGTAGAGTTCAACCGGATCTGCTATGAGATAGTATCTCACTGATGACAATGGTGGACGGTGGTGCAACTTCGTGGATTGGTCGAAATTAGACATTAACACTTTTGGATCCCGGCAGGTTCAGTGGTCTAGAGGTTAAGCACTCGCGCACGAGAGGGATACATCTTGGGTTCCGGATTCCGCAAGGCGGGCTGGTGCATACGTATTGCTGAGTAGTCACACAGTAGGACGAAACGGCCATCTAGTGATTCCAGGTTTTTCATGGTGGTCTAACTTCAATTGATTCATAAATTCAACTATTGTGAAATTACTATAATATCCACACCCCCCCTTCTTTGATTAAAATCATTAATTGTTACTTAAAAGTGTTTACGTGTCTTCGTATCTAAGTGTGTATGTGTGTATGTGTGTTCTAGTTGATTCCCATTTGTTATAATGTTTTCCTATGATTTAAAATCTAAAATCTTTGTTTCTATGTGTAAACTATTTAGTTACTATGATCAAAAATATGAAAATTTAAGATTTTTCACTTCTATATCTACATTATCAAAAGAATCACTTGATAATGTTCATTTAAGTATATTCGGTAAGTAACCTGTTTACTCATTCAAATATATACTTTTATAATTTGTTTTAAATAAACGTGAGAATTTTGTAGATTAGATACATATTTAAGTAAACAATACAAAACAAAATCTTAAATCAATAATCTTAGTGACAACTGAATGTTGTGTTTCTTGTACTCACTTAGTAACTAGGTTATAGGACATCACTTGGGTGCCTGTAAGTTTTAGAAGTAACTTCTTTGATTATGATACTTGGTGAGATGGATTTGAATTCTATAGTTTTTGTTTCTTCGAATTGTAGTTACACACTCTTTATTGATGCCAATTGGTATGGTGGAGAAGATTTGTAGCTCAGGTGGATGATTTTGGTGGAGTTTTGTTCTATGAGCTGGATGGTTTGGTCGTGGACTGCGTCAACTGCGTACACACTTTGTTCAAGAGGGCGAGGACACACTGCAGCACACGGGCAGCACGAAAAAATGAAGAGAAATACCTGAAGGACGTATTTCAAAAGAACGGCTACCCAATCAACTTCATCAAAAAGCACCAACCGCACGCAGCATCCGAACCCAAGTCGAGCAGAGAAATCAACAAAAGGATCAACCTACCATACATACAAGGAATATCAGAAACCGCAACGAGACTGCTGAAAACCTTCGGGATAGGTGTGACACACAAACCGACAAAATCGCTACAATCAATCCTTTGCAAACCAAAGGATGAAATAACAAAGGAGAACAAATCAAACATCATCTACAAAATAAATTGTGCCAACTGCGAGAAACACTACATCGGACAAGGCGGACGCTCCCTTCACCTTCGCCTACACGAACATCAGTTAGCAGTCCAACGCCATGATATCTCCTCACTTATATCAATACACGTGGACAACTGCGGACACTCATTCGATTGGAAAAATGTGGAAATCTTAGACAGAGGAAACTCCAAAAACATCAGAGAATTTTTAGAAGCCTGGCACTCAGATCAATCAGCAATCAACAAGCATATTGAAATCAATCCAATTTACCAACCAATCAGGAAAATCATGCACAAATCTAGGAACAAAAATCAAACCAATGGGAGACACAACCAAAACAAAGAAGTAAACAATGACAAATTTAAGGTCAATAAGCACCAAGCAACATCAAGGTGCACAGAACAAGCTGTGAAACACATATGGAGAAATTCGAACACTTCACTTCTATCTGAAGTCTGTGCTGATGATGTCGTTCAGAAGAACGATGAAAGCTCCACGACCAAACCATCCAGCTCAGAGAACAAAACTCCACCAAAGCCAGTTGGTATAGAACCTATTTCGAATGGTGTTTGTACGTTGTCTTTAATCATATACACAATATTTTATATACGGTAAGTGTAGAGTTAAATGTTAGGATGATAGAGTTATAGACTAATAATTAAGTAGTTGGAGATAATTTACTACTTACTTATACCTGTTAACCGTCGTGGTAGAGCATAGGCCTCCCACTAGCATTCTTTATCCAACTCTGTCATGGGAAATCCTTTCCAGTTCTTTTCAGTTGCTACTCATCCTTTTCATGTCAGCTTCCAATTTCCGACGCAATGTGTTTCTTAGTCTTCCTCTTTTCTATTTTCTTCAGGATTCCAAGTTAGCGCTTGCCTCATGATTCAGCTTGGTAATTTCTTGAATGTACATGTTATCCACTTCCACTGTATTTTCCTAATTTCCTCTTTAACTGGAAACTGGTTTGTTTTCCTCCACAGTAGGCTGTTGCCGATGGTATCCAGCCGACGGACATTACGTATCTTATGTAGACAAGTGTTCATAAATACATGTATTTTTTGATGATCCTTGTGGTAGTTCTCGAAGTTTTAGGTCCGTAAAGTAGAACTATGTTGACGTTCGTATTGAAGGTTCTAACTTTGATGTTGACTGACAGTTGTTTTGGGCTCCATATGTTCAATTGTAGGAGTGCCACTTTTGCTTTGCTAATCCTTATCTTTACGTCTGCATCACGTCCTCCTCGTTCATCGATGATGCTGCCTATGTACGTAAAGCCTTTCAACCCTTCCATAGTTTCGTCATCAAGTGTGATCGGGTTGGTGTTCTCTATGTTGCATTTGAGGATCTTGGTTTTTCCCTTATCTATGCTGAGGCTTATTGATGCAGAGGCCGCTACTACACAAGTTGTCTTCATCTGCATTTGTTAATGGGATAGAAGAGCTAGATCATCTACGAAGTTCAAATCGTCTAGTTTCATTTAAATTGTCCATTGTATTCTGTACTTTCTCTGATATAATCCAGTTGACTACCATAAGAAAAAGGAAGGATGAGAGTATGCAACGTTATCTGACACCATTCCTTACTTGGAATGAATCTGTCATTTGTCCTTCATGTGCGACTTTGCAGTGTACTCCGTTGTATGAATTCTGTATGATGTTGACAATCAGCTCATGTACAGTCTCTCACATTCACAGTCACTTCTGGCTAGATCTTGTATAAATGTTATTTTCTATTTTATGGGTGTGATGTGGTCTGTTTAACTAGTATATAAACCAGTTATGTTTGAAATACATGATTCATACTGTGTAGGCTGAGATCGGTGTTCTGGACTCAACAGCCAGGTCTAGGCAGGAAGAAGGACTGATAAGGACTCTAGACTACTCGAATAGGTTTATACATCATTA
The DNA here is from genome assembly GCF_000699445.3 of Schistosoma haematobium. Lineage (NCBI taxonomy): Eukaryota > Metazoa > Platyhelminthes > Trematoda > Strigeidida > Schistosomatidae > Schistosoma > Schistosoma haematobium. The sequence goes on along the minus strand of NC_067198.1, from coordinate 1,626,335 downwards.
GTCCAGTCGATTATTCACTATTGTCTAATTGGCGGTATCATTACGCCATATATTTACAAGGCTACAAGTTATAACATATTTATAAGCACAACTTTGATGCATCTTGAATGATTGAATACAAGTATTTGATCATTTCATAATTTTTTTATAGATTTAATTAAACAAAACAATGACAATGCAACAATACGAACTTTACTGATCACCGCTTATTGTTATATATCCGTTGGATGTTATGTAAGTTCAAAGAATGTGAAATCTATTCCAGAAGTTATGTTATATTCAAATAATATCAAGTACTTAGTTTGTAATGTTAATGTAGTTGATCAAATCTGTTAGAATAAATTCCTTAATAAATGCTCATAGACACTGATATCGTTCGCTTCAAACACCATCATGTTATCCACTTAACTGATGAGTTTAGGAAAGGTTCGAATCCCACAGTGAACATCAACTCTGAGATTCAGGCACATTCAACTGATGAGTCCCGATTGGGACGAAACGCGCGTCCACTGCTATCCACTATCCATCTTTGTTTACAATGTTTGTGACTTAAGGCAATATCGAGGCAATCTTCACAGGATGCATAAATATCTATAAGATATTTTGTGGATATTATGGTAAGTTAATAGTTGAGTTTATAAGTCATTTGAAGCTATACCACCATGGAAATCCCAAAAGCATTGAACGGCTGTTTTGTCCTAGTGGTCTAGAGGTTAAGCGTTCTCACACGAGACCAACAGGTTCTGGGTTCGAATCCCGTGAGGCGGGATGGTGGATGCGCACTATTGAGGAGTCCCACACAAGCTTTTCATGATGATCTAGCTTTAATTGAATCATGAAGTCAACTATTAAATCTATAAGAGAGATTGATCGATTGCAGTCCTAAACATCATTGGGTTGATTCTAGAAATTTCTCATCGAATTTCTCAACAATTGCTTATAGAAGTTGATACTTCTGATAAAAAGTAGGAAATAATTCAAGAACGAATAGTTATATTGAGATTGTGAACTGATTGATGTTAGACCACCATTGAAAACTTGGAAGCATGGAATGGCCGTCTCATCCTATTGCGAGACTCCTCAGCAGTACGCATCCACGATCCAGCCCGCTGGATTCGAACTCAGGGCCTTCAGTCTCGTGCTGGTACACTTAATCTCTACATAACTGAGCCAACACCTAGCGGTGTTTGTACTGATTAGATTCTGTTTTAAGAGATCAAATGACTAGATATTCTTGTATATCTTATTTTCTCTTGGATTATTTGTTTTAACACATAGATAGTGGTACAAGGAGGCACCAAATACATATGCGCCACACAGATCTCATTTGATATGTGTGAGGGCTGTGATACTGCCCAGGTGCCCAAACCGAAGAAGGTGGTTTTCTTAGAGGGCCACACCCGGAGCAATCGAAATGAAGATTTGATCTACAAGGCAGTGGAGATGTATTCCCATGGTAGCCGGTGACTAACAGTAGGTTCATACGCCATTTGTTCCTTCAGGATACTGGATCTCATGTGCACCATTGGTTTGGAATCAGGGTTTTCCAACTTCCCTAGGTGGACTCTCCGTGTACACCAACCCAGTTAAAGCGCCGGACATTCGCTTTTTGTCCTCTCAATTTCGTAAACAACACCCCCGCCACGAGAAGGCAATGAGTAGGACTTCTCTGTCAGAGGCTATGTAGGCGTGGTCATGTGAGAGCATTTCGAGAAGGAGAACGAACTCTCCCCACTCTTGGCCGTACCAGGGCATTTGGGGGTCAAATATTCTTGTATATCTTATTTTCTCTTAGATAGTTACATTAAAACATGAAGAAATGATGTTAAGAGAGAATCAATTCCATCAATATCCAGTATTTCTCACTGATTGGTTCCAGCCTCTCATCTTCATTCATGTTTTTTTTCATTTCTCTTTTACTTTTTCTACTCTTTTCTCAAGTGAAGTTTGACATCATTGAAGTCACTTTATTGATTATCAAAGAATTTATGGAATATGAATATGTTGTCTGATATTGTTCCATGGTGTATTCATTATAGTATGAACCGTAATTATCTTACAAACTGACTTTGAATGTTAAATGTCAAGCAAAAAGTGGAACACAATCTGACAAACGTTATCCTTAAATCATTTAAATCTCTTTACAAAACACCATTATCAATTATTGGGTAGCTTCAAAAGGCTTTCATAAACATACTAATAGGTAATTGTAACATTTAATGTAAACAATATCTATAGTTTTAGATGAAGATTGTATTAAATTACAAGTTGATGAGTTCAAAATGTAGATCATTTTGGAGCTGAGTTGATTAAATTCGAGATCCTTTGAGGCAGTCAGGACTGCAGTTGATCAGTCTATTGTTGGCATATGTGCATACTATGCGGATTGCCTCGATATTGTCTAGAGTCACAAGGATTATAAGCAAATATGGATAGTGGCTAGCAGTGGAATCCAGGACGTGCGTTTCGTCTTATTTGGGACTCATCAGCTGGATGTATCCGCATCCCAGAGTTGATGTTCACTTTAAGACTCGAACCCAGTACCGTTTGCTTCAAACGTTTATAAAGTTTGTGACTCAAGGCGATATCTAGGTAGTCCGAATAGGATGTACATATGCCAAGAAGAGACTGATCAATTGCAATCGTACACAACAATGAGAAAATACAAGTAAATAATACTAAGTGAATTTAGACTTCATCACATTGCACAAGCAGGTGGCTCTCAGGACTCAGTAGCTAAGTAAATAACATGATGGCATTTAAAGCAAACGGTACTGGATTGGAGTGCCACAGTGAATATCAACTCTGAGATGCAGGTACATCCATCAGACGAATCTCAAATACTTTTGTAAGAACCGACTACAGATTTTCAGTTGATAAAATATTAGCTTCTAGATTTGATTATTTATTTATTTATTTATTTATTTGAACACATAAATATTGGTACAAGAGAGCGCCAATATATATGCGCCACACAAAACAATGAAAATTCGAAGAGAAATAGAAAGAAAAAAAAAACTAAGGAACGCAAAAGAAAAGGAGAACAATGACGAAGAGATTGGAGTAAGGTAGTGTGGTAGTAACGACGGAACGAAAAGGTACAATCAGAAGAAATCTTTCAGGTAAAGGAGACACAACCACTTTTTAGAAAGAAAGTAAAAGAAGGTTACAGCAGGATCGCCACTGGCTTCTATTCTGAGCCATATCTGATAACGTCTCTAGCCACTGTGTAGCACCATCTCTCGGACCCCAACCAGGGAGTCGTGAAGGACCAACACAAGCCAGTCCTTTGCAGCTTTCTTTCATACCACGACACCATGTCATGCACTGACCACCTCTCCGCCTCTTCCAACCAGTCCCAGAGTCGGCAAATAATGCACGACGTGGAATTCTCTGGGACGACATTCGGAGAACATGTCCAAGCCACCGAAGTCGGTGTTTCAAGATGGTGACACCAATTGAGTTATCATCTCTGTGCCCGAACACACGATGCCGAACCTCTGCATTACTAACATGGTGTTGCCACTGAATGTCAGCAATCCTTCGGAGACAGCGATGATCGAACACAGAGAGTCGTCTAACGTCCTCAACTCGGAGAGGCCAGGTTTCACAAGCATAGAGCAAAACTGCTCTCACCGACGCGTTGTAGATCCGACCTTTTACAGCCAGACTAACATCACGAAGGCGCCAAAGGTGGCCCAGATTGGCATAAGCCGCTCTGGCTTTCACTATTCGTGCATTGATCTCATCACTCACACCCCCACCAGCACTTATGCAGCTACCCAGATACACGAACTTCTCAACTACGTCTATCTGCTCACCGTCCAGGGTGAGTACAGGATTAGAATCCTGCCAGTCTTGTAGAAGTACTTTGCACTTCGAAGGTGCAAAGCACATACCATACCTACGGACACTGATTGCCAACTGATTAAGTGCGGATTGCATGCCTTGGGCATTATCGCACAGTAAGACAATATCGTCCGCATACTCAAGGTCGAGAAGTCTTTCTCCAGGCAACAGATCCACACCACCATCACTTACATTCATCAGAGCTGTTTCCAGAATGTCATCGATGGCAAAGTTGAAGAGGAATGGTGAGATTGGGCAACCCTGCCTAACCCCACTGCTCGAATGGAACAATGGAGAGAGGTGGTTGTATGCCCTCACTCTGCCTGAGGTGTTTTTATACAGGGCTTTCAGGATGTTAATAAACTTCTCAGGCACACCCTTCTTCAATAGACAATCCCAGAGAACAGTCCTATCCAACGAATCGAAGGCAGCCCTGATGTCAAGAAACACTACGATTGTTGGCCTTTGAAAAGTATGGCGGTGTTCTAACATTTGGCGGAGGGTGAAGATATGATCGATACATCCTCGACCAGAACGAAACCCAGCCTGCTCCTCGCGAGTCAATCTTTCTCGGGTTTTGAACAACCTACGAAGAATGATGGAAGCCAATAGCTTAGACGCAATCGGAAGTAGACTTATCCCCGATAGTTGTTACAAGAACGACGTGAACCCTTTTTAAAGATAGGGACAACTATCGACTCATTCCATGACGTTGGTACACACTCTAGTTCCCAAACCTTTGTAAACAACGTCGTCAATTCCTTAGTCAAAAAGTCACCACCATCTTTAAAAAGAGCCGGAGGTAAGTCATCTGGGCCAGGTGATTTGTAACGCTTTAAGAGTTGGAGTTCCTTGCGGACTTCCTCCTCATTAGGTGGATCAGTCGTCACCGGCCATGTAGGGCAGGACAGTCTGACCGATGTTGCCGGAGCAGCAGGCCAGTTGAACTGCCCTTCAAAAAATTCTGCCCATCGTCCAAGACGTCGATGGATGTTAGTGATTGGCATCCCATCATCCTCGCAGATTGTTTCACTCACACCAGACTTCTTGCTGCCAGTGGCTCGGATGAGCTGGAAGAGCTTCCGGTAGTTACCAGATGCAGCTGCTGCTTCCAGCTCATTAGCACGCATCGACCACCAGGCTTCTCGGTCCTTACGCAAGCTTTGCCCAATCTCCTTACGTAACATCCTTCGTTTATGGTCAAACTCAAACATGCCGTAAAATATTCAGTAACATTCAAATTTTATTTGTTAAATTTATTTATTGATTTGAACATATAAATATTGGTATAAAGGGGCACCATATACATATGCGCCACACAAATCTTATTTGATTTGTGTGAGGGCTGTGATACTGCCCAGGTGCCCAAACCGAAGCAGATGGTTTCCTTAGGGGTCCACACTCAGAGCCTTTGACCTAAATATCTGATCCACAAGGCTGTGGAGCAACGTCAGGAGATATAGTCCTATGGTACCTGGCTGCCAACGATTGGTTCACACTCCATTTGTTCCTTTAGGATACTGGAGCCCATGTTCATCACTGATTTGGAATCAGGGTTTTTCAACTCCTCTAGATGAACTCTCCATGTCCACCAACTCGGTTAATGCGCCAGACATTCGCTTTTCGTCCTCTTAATTTCGTAAACAACTTCGCCGTCTCGAGAAGTCAGTGAGTAGGACTTCCATAACAGTGGCTGTATACGCGTGGTCATGTGAGAGAATTTGGAGAGGGAGAGTTGGCTCTCCCCACCCTCGGCCATACCAGATCATTCGGGTGCTATTAGTTAAATATTAAATCCTAATGAAATCTTTTCTTTTTCTTTTTTCGTTTACAAGGGTTTTTTAAAATACAATCATGTACACGATTTGTTTTGTTTAATCAATCAATCAAATCGACCACTTACGGAATTATCATCAGCATCATCATCGTCATCAGAACCTCAGGGAATTTATTATAATGTAAATGAACAGTATTCTTTTGGAAATGATTTCTCACAGAATACCAAGACGAATATTGACCAATCAACTCAATCTCAACAATATAATGAAGAGTTTGTTGTTATATCAAGTTTTTTAATTTATGGATTAAGTCTTCAAGAACCAAACATGGTGAGTTAATCTTTTAAATTATGTCATTTATTGTAATTATTGAAGGCCCATAAATGCCCTGGTACGGCCAAGAGTGGGGAGAGTTCGTTCTCCTTCTCGAAATGCTCTCACATGACCACGCCCACATAGCCTCTGACAGAGAAGTCCTACTCATTGCCTTCTCGTGGCGGGGGTGTTGTTTACGAAATTGAGAGGACAAAAAGCGAATGTCCGGCGCTTTAACTGGGTTGGTGTACACGGAGAGTCCACCTAGGGAAGTTGGAAAACCCTGATTCCAAACCAATGGTGCACATGAGATCCAGTATCCTGAAGGAACAAATGGCGTATGAACCTACTGTTGGTCACCGGCTACCATGAGATTGCATCTTCTTACGATGCTTCACAACCTTGTGGATCAGACTTTAGGTCGAAGGCTCCGGGTGGATTAACTCAATAATAATGTCTTATACTGTTGTAGTGACCTCCAAATGACCTAGTACGGCTGAGAGTAGGGAGAGTCAGTTATCCCTATAGAAATATTTTCAAATGGCCACTTAATTATATCCACTGCTAGAGAAGTCCTACTCACGGCCTTCTCGTAGCATTATTGTTATTTACGAAATTGAATGAACGAAAAGCGAATCTTATTAGATATATGTAATAATCAAAGATAGAAAACGAATTATTAGTTAGTCAGTCAGTGGTCTTGCGTGCTGTCTGAGGTATAAGGGTGGTTTTCACTTCCCGGTTGCCCATACCGTGGAAGGGTTATACTAGGGGTATCTGAAAAGGAAATCGGGTTAGGGGTAGTCTCAGTGACCTGAGAGTGTGACCGCAGTGCCCAAAGTACAACCACTTGAGGTCGGTCACACACGACCTTTCTGTGAGTAATTTTCGTGTCAGCTCAGTACTTGTTGAAATCTTATCGCCGGAAACGGAACTCCGTGGGACAAGGTGAGGTGTGCATTTTTAGGACCGATCTATTCTAACCCAACCCTTCCTTGTGGGAATGCATCATCGCTGTTATGTTGGTTGTCTGAAGGAAACATCTTAATGCTGTCACACCTCTTTACAGTCAGCAGTACAACTTCGCATTCGGACCTCGGATTTGCTGCTTTATTCTTACCGCTCTTCAACCGACCTGTTTAGCACTGCAGGATCTTTAAGAATGATTGTTCTAGCCAGAATAACTTGATTGGTCCATAACGATAGTCAAGCTGGACTACCACACCAAGGTAGCAGCTACAGTTGATGGAAGCATCAGTGGAAAAGTGTAGATAAATTTTTCTTGGAAATCTAAGTCTTACATATTTATAACTGTGTAATTAGTTACATAGACATCTTGGAAAATAAACATAATTAAAATATACACAACTGGGCTTCTTGATGTTAAGACTAATTAAAGGTCTACTAACCTTGATAGATTCCTTTAATCAAGAAGTTATTTTACGGTAACAAAATGTTTACTCTATGTTAGTACACGTGGTTGAACTAATTGAATACTAAATATTTCTATGACATGATAAAACACAAATGTAAACTATCTTAAGTGGAACATCTAGTCACTATGTTAGTTATCCAACTATTATCACCACTGTCACAAATGAGCAAAGTAGAATTTAAAATTCATCTCACTGCTGAAGAGTCCCACAATAGGACGAAACGGCCGTCCAATGCTTCTAGGTTTTCCATGGTGGTCTAACTTCAATTGACTCATGATCTCAACTATTAAAAGTAGATTTATCCGTACATTGAGTAGACATCAAAAGTTTTACTTCAGCGATCATTGTTATGCATTTTTATTATTGTTTGCTCATATGGAAATCATATGGAAGTCCTATAGTTTAATAAAATCAGCGCCCTAAACTAACAGGTTGAAGATATAACAAAAATACATGGTAGCAAATACTAGGAAGATGTGACCATCAATCATCCCTGAGAGAGTGCTTGTGCTTATGTGTATGTCATGAGGTGTATGGGTGAAAGTTTATCTACCAGTGGTGTGCATGTAATGCATAAGAGATAGTCAGTTGTAACAAATACGTTTGAAGGGAGTAATGATCATCTACTCTCCCAATTAAATGAATATACCTATACATATCCCATATAATGCATGAGTGGAAACGTATGTGCTACCGGTGTGCGTGTAACTTATAATTGCCACTGATGTGATGTCCGCGTGTCAAGACAAGGGGTTGCCGATTTCCTTACGAACTCATATGCACGCGTTGAGTTTATGAACCTTGAATACTCGGAAACTAATTCCAGAAAACTCACACCGATTTCACTAAACAACGTCACTATCGCCATCACCAATGGAAACCAACATGCCGATTATTAGAAATATTCATATCTTTTACTGAACCATCAACATGTATCACGTGTTTTACGTTGGTCACTTTAACAAACTACATTGAATTATGAATAAAATGGCAATTTAACTAATTAAGTGGGCAGAAACATAGTGACTATGGTTTATATAGTCAAGAACAATCTTATTTATCATAATGAATACACTTTATTTAAATGAATGTATTGAACATTTCTTTTATTATCAGTTTAGGGTTGTGGAGATTGTTGAATTTTAGTTGAGATAATGAATGGATCAATGTTAGACCACCATTGAAAACCTTAAAGCACTGGAAGGCCGTTTTGTCCTTGTATGGGACTCAACAGCAATATGCGTCTACGGCCCCACACCAAACGGATTCAAACCCAGTACCTTTGGTCTCGCTCCGGTACGCTTAACTTCTAAACCATTGAGCTGGCATCCTGGAGTTCTACTAAGAAGCCTTGACTAATGTAGTCCGATCCCTGTCGGATGTGAGACAGTTATCCACCTCAGACAATGGATGTAGGGTTGAGCAAGATCATGGATCGAATTGAAGTTAGATATTAACACCATTGGATGTCAGATCAGTGGTCTGGAGGTTAAGCGAGACCGTGGGTTCTGGATTTGGGTCCCGTGTACGTTATCGTAGATGCAGACTACTGAGGCGTTCCATACTGTAACGGAACGGCCATCCAATCCTTTCAGGTTTTCAGTGGGGGTCTAGCTTAGATCAATTCGTGGATTATTATACACTTTTTATTATGACCTTTATGTTTGTGATTTTTCTTCATATCTGTCAACTGGACAATTATGCGACCAGTAAATTATTTTCATTCTTCTATTCTTCTCTAATCCCCTTGATTATTACGCAACCTTATTTGATAATTAGAATTTCGTACTACTTTATAATGCAATCTTTTCTATCCTTCTATGGAGATATATTTTCCATATAACTATTAGTTTTAGATCATATTATAACTGTAAGCATCTTTATAACAAGGATCTAGATTTATCTAATTATTTGTTGCTTTGTCATATATCTTTCTATTTCAATAATATTCAATTCATGATATGATAAATCCACTTGGTATAGTTTGTTTGGATCTTCCCATTGATGCTTAGGACTGTAATTGATCAGTCTCTTATTGGTATATGTGAATACTGTATTTATTGCCTTGATATTGCCTTGATTCACAAGCATTCTAAACAAAGATGGATAGTGGCTAGCAGTGGAATCCAGCATGCGGGTTTTGTCTTATTTGGGACTCGTCGGCCGGATGTATCTGCATCCCCGAGTTGATGTTCACTCTGGGACTCGAACCCAGTACCATTCGCTTCAAACGTTTATAAAGTTTGTCACTTAAGGCGATATCTAGGTAGTCCGCATAGAATGCACATATGCCAAGAAGAGACTGATCAATTGCAATCGTACACAACAATGGGAAAATACAAGTAAATAATACCAAGTGAATTTAGACTTCATCCGATTGCACAAGCAGGTGGCTCTCAGGCCACAGTAGCTAAGTAGATAACGCGATGGCGTTTGAAGCAAACGGTACTGGGTTGGAGTGTCACAGTGATTATCAACTCTGAGATGCAGGTACATCCATCTGACGAATCCCAAACAGGACAAAACACGTGTCCTGGATTCCACTACTAACCGCTAACCATCTTTGTTCATGACAAGACAAGTTTCATAAAACGATTACCCCCCCCTACCGTGAAACATTAATCTAACAACAATAATAATGTACTTTAAAGTGTTTATTTCTATTCTATTTCTTTAACAAATTATTAAGAATAAATAAATAAACATGTAAATAAAATCTGGTTTATTTAAACTGAATTATTACAAGTACAAATATTCATTTGTTTATTACAAAACAGTTGTCTTTCACACACACACACACACACGCACACACCTACACGCACGCACATCCACAAACATGCACACACACACACACACACTGAACCATTTTTTTCCAGAGATGCTTGTTGATCTGTTTTCTTTGTGAGAAGAGAACTTGTTTCTAAGTATGAATTATAGCACTAATTCCTGTGTACTGTACTATAGTTTATCACAATAAACATTGATCAGAATACATCTATCTAATTAAGGTCATCTTCAGTTTAATAGAGAATATGTGCTTAATACAGTATATTAATTAGTATGAGTAAACTATGATCATTTTTATGATCAAAGATAGATCGTGGTTAGCAGTGGAATTCAGGATGAATGTTTTGTCCCATATAGGATTCATTAGATGAATGTGTTTGCATCCAAGAGTTGATGTTCACTTCAGGACTCGAACACAGTATTGTTCTCTTGAAACTTCATGGATTTATTGACTTAGTTATTGAGTATATCCAACTGACGAGTCTTAAATAGGACAAAACATACGTCCTGGATTCGATTGCTAACCACTATCTATCTTTGCTTATAATACTTGTAAATTAAGGCAATATCGAGGCAATACACACAAGATACTTACTTTGCAATTTCGTAGATTGGTTGAAGTTAGACATTAACACCGTTGGATACCGGCAGGTTCAGTAGTCTACAGGTTAGGCGTTCGAGCGTGAAACTGATAGGTCCTGAATTGGAATCTTGCGAGGCGGGATCGTACATGTGCACTTCTGATGAGTCCCATACTAGAACGAAACGGCATCCAGTGATTCTAGGTTTCTAGTGGTGGTCTACCTTCAATTTACTCATGATCTCAACTATTGGAATTACTATCATAGCCACAAAAATCTCTTCTGATACTTAAAAATGTCCGAAAAGTTTATCACTCCAATAGATGATCTGTCATTTCAAAGCTAATGGTATAAACTTAATCGAAAATCAATTGCTTGAATATTACAGTTTTTGTCTGATAAAACTACCAATAGAGCAGTTGATCCAATGGTTTAAGCAGTTTATCTTTTTCAGGTGAGGTCAATAGTTGAGATAATGAGGCGTATTGTACAGGTGTTAACTGTTAGTTTTCTAAGAATTTCACATTTGAAGGTGTCTCATACATTCTAGTTTTGAATAGGATATCATTTTGTTTTTTTACACTACTAATAAGTAATATGAGATAACTTGATCACTTTCATGACTTTTTTTATTTATTTGAACACATAAATATTAGTTCAAAGGGGTACCGAATACATATGCGCCACACAAGTCACTTGATTTGTGTGTGGGCTGTGAAACTGTCTCGGTGCCTAGACCGAAGCAGGTGGTTTTCTTAGGGAGCCACACCCGGAGTTTTCGACCTAATGGTCTCTGATACATAAGGGAGTGGAGCAACGTCAGGAGATATGGTCCCATGGTAGCCAGTGATCAATGATTGGTTCATACGTCATTTGTTCCTTCAGCATCCTGCAGTCAAGTGCACCATTAGTTTGGAATCAGTGTTTTTCAACTTCGCTGGATGTATCCTCCGTATCCACTAACCCAGTTAAAGCGCCGGACATTTGCCTTTCGTCCTCTCAGTTTCATAAACAACACCAGTGGTATGAGAAGGCAGTGAGTAGGACTTCCATGTCACAGGCTATATACGCGTGGTCATGTGAGAGCATTTAGAGAAGGAGAGCGGATGTTAGCTATAAGTGGAATTTAGGACTCAAGTTTCGTTCTATTTGGAACTCATCAGCTGAATTTATTTGCATACTTGTAACTTAAGGCAATAACGAAGTAATTCGAACAAGATGAACATATGTCAATAAGTTTCAAATAACCGAATAAGAAATGAATTAAACTTCACTTCCTTGATTAAACTAGTGATTATTTGAACTAAATAGCTAAGTAGATAACGTTATGGGGTTTGAAATGAATGGTACTGAATCTGAGTCTTGGAGTGAACATCAACTCTAGGATGCAGGTAAATTCATCTGACGAGTTGCAAATAGGATGAAGTGTCGCGTGTCTTAGGTCCCATTGCTAACCACTATCGATCTTCGTTTGAAATTTACATAGTAAGTTCTTATAAACATACATCAGTATAGTGATAATAACTTTTCTATTTATTGTTTCTATCCATTTAGATTACATTAAAATTAGCGGTAGATCAATTTCGTTCTGATATTGGTAATAAAAGAACTCTTTCCACTATTGATTATTGTAAGTTTATAAATGGAATATATATTGAATAAGTGATTTCAGTCTTTCTGATTACTATCATTCTTCTCTGTTGGGGACGTTAGATCCCCCCACCAGAACTCACTTGGGAAAGGACCTAATTTTGTAATTTTATTAAGAAAATCTGAGCTTTTTCGTTTTCGCGCCAAAGGCGCTCTTATCACATTCATGTCGTATTTCCCACTGGGAAATATCTTAAATGCTATTGGTCCGTTGTGCCTTTTAGTATGCTATTTTGTAGCTCTCCACAAGGACTGTTTTGCACTGCATATATATGTTTTGGATTGTGTTTGTTGTTATCGCTCGTTTCTGGCTGATTTACAGAATATACTTCCCATTCCAAGCTTGGACTTCTCCCTCTAGTTAGCGGGGCTGGGACACACCAATAGCTAGCTTACTGGTCTTTGGTCACCGAGTCTTGTTCCTGTTCGCCAGTCAAGTGAACTCGTGATAGCCTTAAACCTAGCAAGCCTATCGAGTCTCTGAATCCTTGATTCTTCATTCCGTTCCGAGTAGGACGAATCAGTAGTAGAATTCAAGTTAACGAACATAACATTCTCATTTAAGTGACCAGTTTTATTTGCGTATAGAAAGCTTGTATACCAGTATTAGAATTGAATACTTCTTATTACAACCGTCTTATATAGTTATATCTTCAATTATACGAGGGAAATGAGCTTTAACAATGTTAACTTCACTAGTGGAATTAAAATCTGTTTTGTAGCAACAGTAGCAACGTCAAAGAACCTAATTCAAGGTATGATCAAAAGTTTGTGTAGTTTACTATACAAACGTTTAATTCCTGATATGATAAGCCTAAGATTTTAGCCTTGTTGATATCATTATATTCAAGTAAAACAGAGGAAGAAAACTAGTGTAGCAACAGCCTTTGCATCAGTAGGCCTAGGCATACACAAAGGAAAAAGCAAGATCCTCAAATACAACACGGAAAACACCAACCCAATCACACTTGATGGCGAAACTCTGGAAGATGTAGAATCCTTCACATACCTGGGAAGCATTATGGATGAACACGGAGGATCAGATGCAGACGTAATGGCGAGAATTGGCAAAGCAAGTGTCGCATTCCTACAATTGAAGAACATATGGAACTCAAAACAACTGTCAACCAATTTCAAAGTCAAAATCTTCAATAGGAACGTTAAGACAGTTCTACTGTATGGAGCTGAAACTTGGAGAGCTATAACAACCATCATCAAACATGTACAAGTATTTATAAATAGTTGTCTACTAAAGATACTCAACATCCATTGGTCGGATACGATCAGCAACACCATTTTATGGAAGAGGAAAAACTAGCTTTTATCTGAAGACAAAATTAGAAAAAGACATTGAAAGTGGATAGGTCCTACATTGAGGAAATCATCAAACTACATTACGAGGCAAGCCTTGTCTTGAACTCCTGAAGGGAAGCAAAAAACAGAAAGGTTAAAGAACACATTACGTCGGGAAATAGAATCAGATATGAAAAGGATGAATAACAACTGATAAAAAGTGGGAAGAATTTCCCAGTACAGAGTTGAATGGACTGTGCTGTTGGGCGGCCTATGCTCCTTCACAAGGAGTAACAGGCGTAAGTAAGTAAGTAAGTAAAGCATACATCTTGTATCATAGTTATAAAATTAGTGTACAAAGACTATCATTACTTTATATTGTTTTCTTATTATATCACTTATAGATTATCAAATTCTACTTATACAATTATCCAGTCGTATAAGACTATGTTATCAAAATCAACCAGAGATGCTTCTATCAAATATACAACCAGTAACATTCAACGACTCGTCGTCATCGACTTCTTCTTCTTCCTTTAAGAGATATTATCAATACTTTTTAACATTTCTAGCCTCAATTGATATGAATCAATCATATTCTAATATATTTATTACATCACAATTAAAAAGTGATACAACATTGATACCTTCTCCTTTATCTATAAAAAGATTACCGAATTCTTTTTATGATCAATTAACAGAATATCTATGTCATTTATATGATCCCAAATCAGAAATGAATCATATTCTCAATGTGATTGGTAAAAGTCTTTTATGTTGGGTAAGTAAAATCATGAAATAAGTTACTTCTTTTATAATAACATTGAAGTTAATGAGCAATTTCATCTTGAAAGGAATCAAGTTCCAGTTAGTCAATCAGTTACAATGTAGGACCGGATACATATATGCATCGGTCCAAGATGCCGTATCTCATTAGCAAAACAAGATGAACACCAGATTCATGGAAGTAATGAATTCAATGGTGGTGAACAGAACACGAGTGGGAACAATTGAATTTATGTAACACAACATTACAGGACTTGTGAATAAAATCTAACAATCATAAAGCAAAATGCTTAATTTACAAAATGTCCACCAATTGTCTGCTGCCAGACCTTCTGTTGACGACTAACATCATATACTACTTATATCAATATAAGTAACACACACCACAGTAATATGGAAAACAAAGATTGCATATAAGGATATAGTACAGGAACAAAGAAGTAGTTCATAGAAATAAAGGTATAAAGCAATTTCAATGTTCACTGCAAAGAGGTGTGACAGCATTAGGGTGTTTCCTTCAGACAACTAACATAACAGGGATGCTGCATTCCCACACGGAAAGGTGGGGTTAGAAAAGGTCGACCATAAAATGCACATCTCGCCTTATCTCAAGGATTTCCGTTTCCGACGATTAGGTCTCAACAAGTATGAAGCTAGCACAAAGATCTCTCACAGAAAGATCGTGTGTGACCGACCTCAATTAGTTGTCCTTTGGACACTGAGGTCACGCTCTCAGATCACTAAAACCACCTTTAATCCAATTTCATTTTCACATACATCTAGAAGAACCCTTCCATGGTGTGGGCAACCGGGAATTGATAACTGCCTTCTTACCTCTAACAGCACTCAAGACCACTGATTGACTGTCATTTGTTTTTCTATGTGATCCTCTTTCTTTAGGCTTTTGGAATACTACCAATGTGTATTGATCCACAATTAAATCATTTGATAGACAATCCTTGTAATGAAAATAATTCAAAATCGTATACCCATGTTATTATTCATGGTGATATTTTGATTGTTTTATTAAATTGGATCGTTTATTTATGGAATGTAATGAATTCATCACAATGTTCATCATACAACAAATCAATAAATGTAACCATTTTTCATATCATTCATCAAATATTGAAAATAATTATTGATTGTTTATTGGATCGGGATACAATTGGACAATTGAGTAAAGCATATTGTTGTCAAGTTGGATTAATTCGATATGCAATAATTCCAAATATTGTTAAATTATGTGAATTATTAAAACATAAACTTGGCATATTGAGTACTGAACAAGAAAAAGTTGATTATAAGGTTAGTTCAAATAATTTTCTTCTTTTTGTTTTAAACTACTTGTGAGTAGTTAAAAATGTCATGCAAAATATAGTGCGATTACAATTTCGGTAGTGGTTAGTCAATGTAAAGAAATAACATATGTATATGACCTTGATAAGTGAATAGAAAGATTTCCATGCTCATTAAGTGTATCTATGGTCTACTACCATACAACTATTCTTGTTATCGTTACATTTAATATTCAAATTATGGCACCTACTGATAGTTATATGTTACTGAGTTCCTTCAGGTGTCCGCGATTTGATTTTTGTCCTAATATGATTATACTCGGTAGAAACAATCGGATTCCTTTGAAATGATGTTTGTCAGCTATTCGCTAAATCATAGCTATTGGACTTCATTCCAATTATTAGATGGCTAATGATTTTCAATGCAAATATTTCAAAGTTGTATCAGACGTACTAAATTAAGATCTCATATCACTCATGATGAAAGAGGCTATAAATTCTAGCGCTACATATAGACAATAATATGCAATGGAAGGGCCACCATTGAAAATCTGGAAGTACTAGGGAGTCGTTTCTTCCTAGTATAGGACTCGTCCGTAGGGCGTATCCACGATCCCACACCAAAAGAAATCGAGGCTGTTCATCCATTGTATGAAGTCGACAGCTGTCTCTATCCGATGCGGATTGGAGTTGACTAGTCATGGCTTCTCACTAGAAATCCAGGATGCTGGCTCAATGCTCTAGAGGTTAAACGTTTGCACACGAGACCGAACGTCATGGGTTCGAATCCTGTGTGCATGATCGTAGATGCGCACTTCTGAGGAGTTCCATACTAGAACGAAATAATCATTGAATAAAGCTTTTTCAAGTTTATAATACTATAATTTTCTAATTTCGTTTGTAGGTAGTGAAATATCAATATTTCCAAACACTTAAAATCTTCAATATGTTTTTAACCATACTTCAATGTTTAGGAGAATTTTCAATGTCTGCTCCAGATCTTGCAAATTTCCTAAGAATGTTTCGTTCAGAATCTGTTAGATTATTTTGTAATAGAATACTACAAGTAAGCTCATATTATCAAAATAGATTTTATTTTATTGCAAATAATAAAAATTATAATTTAAGTAACCGATGATTAATGTGTGCTACTTATATTAACATAAGTAGTATACAACTCTAATTAGGAATAGCATATGTGGCGGCAGAAGATCGAGAAGGAAAGAACAGGGATAGAAAGTAATTGATGTGGAAATGCAGGAGCAGTCAATTTTGAGATGATTAATTGACAGTTTACAAGTGATTCTCAGATTTTAACAAGATGCATCAATATTGCCTTAATTCACAAGGATTCTAAGCAGAGATTGATAGTGGCTAGCAGTGGAATCCAGGACGAGCGTTTCGTCCCGTTTGGGACTTGTCAACTTGATGTACCTGCGTCTGAGTTGATGTTCACTTTGGGACTCGAACCCAGTACTGTTCCCTTCAAACGCTACCGCGTTATCCACTCGTTTGTGCAATAGGGGTTAAGTTTAAATTCATTTTGTATAGCTTGTTTGAATCTTTCTATTATTGTTTAGGATTGCATTTGATTAACCTCTTATTGGCATATGTGTATCTTGTGCGGATAACCACGATATTCACTTGAGTCACAAGTATTATAAACAATGATGGATGATGGCGTGTCCTGGATTCCACTGCTAACCACCATCCATCTTTGCTTATAACTATTTACCATATCTAACAATTTATTAATATCAGAAGGGATTTTGTGGAGATTGTAGTAATTTCGACAGTTGAGATCATGAGTCAGTTGAAGCTAGACCGGGTCAGTTGTGAGATAGTAACTCGTTGATGACAATGGTGGATGTGTCGCTCAAGTTCGTGAATTAGTTGAAGTTAGACATTAACACCGTTGGATGCCGGCAAGTTCAGTGGTCTAGTTGGTTAAGCTGCCTGTCGCGAGACTGATAGGTCTTGAGTCCGGGTCCCGTGAGCGGGGTCGTGGATGCTCACTGCTGAGGAGTCCCACAATGGTGGTTTAGTTTCTAATGACTCATGATCTCGACTGTTGAAATTTAATTATACTATACAACTCCTATAGACGTTTTTTTCTTCAAAATTTCCTACTATCTAGATACTTGTAAAAATTACACAAAAAACTCAGCTGAATTTAACTGCATTACCAAGTTCTGGCTATTGGTTTCAATTTAGTCAACCACAAGACAGTCTTCTTGTTTTACCAGTTGGACCGGAATTAGGAGATTTAAAATAGTAAGTGGAATGTTTTCGAAACATATATATTAGAGAAAATGAATGTTTGATACTAATCCTTTTTTTACCGCCTGTAGCCCTTTTAGAGCTACTGCCAATCCCAAGCCTGGGTAAAGGAGGAGGGTTCAGAATTAAAGGGTTTGCGACCCCATCCCATAGAAAACTAACTCGCTAAAACAACATTAACCAGAAAAAATAATTCAAACCTTTTTTCCCGCGTCCACCAATACAATATTTCCAAGCAATTGTTCATATCTTCGATTTAATATCACTTCGCTTAGTATTTGTTCACGAAATTGCGCGACCATCTTCCATTATATTGAGGTAGATACCTGTCTCTACCCGACACGGATTGAATCCCGTTGGTCATGGCTTCTCACTAGAACTCCGAGAATTCCCTCAGGAAGCTAGTCACTAGTGAGCACATAGTAATTATCAGTATAGGGTTGTGGAGATTATTAAGTTATCGATTGAGATCTTGAACCGATCGATGTTAAACCACCATTGAAAACCTGGAAGCACTGGACGCCCGTTTCGTCCGACTGTGTGACTCCTCAGCATCGCTACTCGGTGTAGGTTAGAGAAAGGTATCTACCTCAGTACAATGAAAGATGGTCGCGCAGGTTTTGTGGATTGGTTGAGGTTAGACATTAACACCGTTAGATGCCGGCTCAGTGGTCTAGTACGTTAGGCGTTCGAAGGGCGTAGTCTCGAATCCCTTTGGCGCGGGATAATGGATAGGCATTGCTGAAGAGTCCCACAATATTACGGAATGGCCGTCCAGTACTTCCAGTTGACCAATGGTGGTGGTTCAAGATCTCAATGGATAACTCAATAATCTCCTTAACCCTATACTAGTATTTGTTCAGTTTGATCATTTCAACTACTTAACAGCCTTAAAGAAGGATAAGCATGTAAATTGTTTGTTGTTTGTAGAAATCATATGATATATTGAATGTAGTAATGTAGAATTCAACACCTCTCAGCAGTGCATGTTCACGATCCCACACTAAAGGGACGCAAACATATGAATTTTAGTCCCACGAGTGAACGCCTAACCTCTAGACCATTGAGCTGGCATCCAACGATGTTAATGTCTAACTTCAATCGATCCGTGACATTACGTAACATTCCATCTATTGTCTGATGTGGATAACTGTCACACATCCAACACGGATTGAATTCCATTGGTCACGGCTTCTCACTAGAGCTCCAGGATTACTATCAGAATGGGGATTTGTGGACATCGTAATAATTTTAATAGTTGAATTCATACTAGGATGAAACGACCGTCCAGTGCTTCCAGTTTTTCAATGATGGTCAAGCTTAAACAAACTCATGAATTCAAATATTAAAATAACTACAATCTTCACAAATCTCCCATTTTGATAAAAACATTTTAATCATCTTACTTCATTCACATTATAATCTATTACTAGCTTATTAATTTTACAAGTCACTTTCTATTTACACACACATACATACACAAACCATCATGGAAAACCAGGACGCATTGTATAGCATTTTCGTCCTAGTGTGGTACTCCTCAGCAATGCACATCCACAACCCCACACCTTGAGATTATAACCTAGCACATATCAGTCTCGTGCGTCAACGTTTAATCTCTGTTCTATTCTATTCTATATCAATTATTAACCTTGAACCAATATTATTTTCTTGTATATTATATCCCCTAGTGATCAAGATATCACTATTACTTTTGAAAACTCATTTACATCAATCAATCCATTATCAACTGATATGAGTTTACATTTTTGGTTATCGATTAATAATCAATCAACTGATAATGATAATTCACTTAGTGATCAATTTCAAACAATCGATTCAAAACGATACTGCCTTTTCAGATTATTATGTACAAATGGAAATGGTTTAGAGATATTTTTGACAAAATATGGTTATTTAGTTGTTGCTGTATCAACACAAGAAGGTTTCAATTATGTTGTTGTAAGTTATCTCAAATGATGTATTGATTTAATGTCATTATCCTTGATTCGAATCCTGATTCTAATTTGGTTGATTAGCTTTATATATCTAACTTGACCGATTATACGCTTACTCAGCTGTATTGATACTGAGCTGATATCTAAGTCCATATTAGGCAGCTGTACTCTAAATCTTCTTTATGCTAAGCTTTTGAGTCCAGAAGTAGTAATCAGCATCTATAATATTTATATTTCAAACAGATGTGGCTTATATACAGACGAACTAAACCAGATCACACTATTAAATGAAGATTAGTGGTTATACATGAACAAGTCAAATGTGTTTATGAGTAGGAGAGACTGTAACTTATTGACTGACAATAAAATAGTAACAGTAAGACGTATAATTTCCTGGTTAGTTTTCTACGGAATGGGGTCGCTAACCGCATGCCTAAACTTCCTCTTTTATCCGGGCTTGGGACCGGCAGTAACTCTAGAAGAGCTACGAGCGGAGGTGGAATCCTGAAGGGAAGAGGAAAAGAGGAAGGGCAAATAACACATTACGTCGGGAAATAGAGGCAGAAAGAACTGGAAGGGATTGCCAAGAACAGGGTTGGATGGAGAGTGCCGGTGGGCAACCTATGCTCCTCCGCAAGGAGTATCAAGCGTAGGTAAGTAAGTAAGTAAGACGTATTTATCGTAGTTAGTGCATTAATGGAAAGCTCATGATAAAAGGAATACATACACAAAGTATTCTAACCACTCAGTAACTATACAACAAATTAAAATGAACAATAATTTGGAAACTAGTTCCAACTTCTACAATATTCATTCCGCTATAAAATGAATAATTTCGTAATCACCTATTGTCTATATTTTGTCATTATGAAGAGCATCTAATTGGTAAGAGTTCAGGGGTGATTTGAATAATTTCTGGATGACTTACTTGGATCACCTTTGATCAAATATATTATCAAATAGCTTATCTTGTCTCATCCTTTCAGTGTATTCAATTGTTCAGTTGTTTGCTAACTTTTATTTATTATTGAAACCATTAACTGATCAATTTTAGAACCCGATTGAAAACCTGGGAGTACTGGATGTCTATGTCATCCCAGTATGGGACTCCTGACCAAGGCGAATCTATACTCCTCTAACAAAGGTAATCGAATTCAGGACTTTCAATCTCACATACGAATGCTTAAGCAGCATCCAAAAGTATTGATGCCTAACTTCAATCAATCTATTTAGTCCTATACTAGGACAAAACAACTGTTCAGTGCTTCCAGGTTTTCAATGGTGATCTAACATTGATCGGTTCATGATTTCAAGGAAATTCATCAATCTTCAAAACCCTAAATTGATTTTTGTAATTTTGTAGTAGTCTTACATTCATTTCTTTGGATAACAACAATACATAATGTAATATAGTCTCATTAACACTCTGTTGAGCTTTTTAAATCGACTATTGAATTGACAGACTTTAAATAGTCAACTGTTTCTCCGTTATGTCTCTTTAAAGACGAATATGAATTACAGTTGTAATTTGTATGTAAAGTTATTTTTTGTACCCTGTTATAACAAGAGCTTATACTCTTGATATGACACGTATAACTTTAGCACTTGAACGCTAGAATCCTTCCAAGTCTCAAATGAGAAGACAGTCAGTCAGTCAGCTACAACATAGGATCAGACACATATATGCATCGGTCCAAGTTGCCATACCTCATTAACACAACAAGATGAACACCGAATTCATAAAAGTAGTTAATTCAGTAGTGGTAATATATAAAAGAAAGATTGCAGACAGAAGACAAGTGAAAGAAACGTTATTCTAAACAGTGTCAAATTATAGTACAAAAACTGTCAGGTATTTATAGTTTTTAGTAAAAACGAAATCATCATTATAGCTATCCAATTTGCACACAGAGGGTTATTAGCAATGTCTTATCAGGAAGCTACATGTAGATATTCTTGAGTATTTTTCCAAAAGATGATTTGATGAAATATCTTTGGCTCTTTCTGAGCTTCTTACAGCTTTCTCGAGTTCACTCGTGGACCGCCCTCACATACCCAATGGTCAAGAGTACTGTCTTATGATATATCTACAATTCAGTATGATGGATAATATCATTGGGGTAGGGTGGATTCTCACGATCCAATAAGATCCATTCTTAATATCGTATTAATCATTTTGATTTATCAATTTGATATTTCTTTGCATATCACTGAGGTTCTTATCCAGTGAACTAATTTCATGTTGTCTTACGTAGATGTATTTCATATCGTTAATTTCTATCATTCACGTATTAGTATGTCGGTAATTAGACATACTAAACTATTTATTGAATCATATACAGACAAATGAATATTGTTTATAGTCAATCATATTATTTGAATCGGGGTATTGTATCATCAAGGCAAATATAAAAGGTTTAGACTAGCTTAGACCAACCACGGTGGTTATGAATACAGTGATCTTTAGTGCTGTTAGAGGTAACAGGGCAGTTATCACTTCCCGGTTTCCCACATCATGGAAGGGTTCTTCTGGAGGTACCTGAAAAGGAAATTGGGTTAGGGGTAGTCTTAGTGACTTGAGAGCTTGACCGCACTGCCCAAAGTACAACTACTTGAGATCAGTCACACACGACCTTTCTGTGGATAATTTTCGTGTTAGCTCCATACTTATTGGAAGCTTACCCCCGGAGACGGAAATCCGTGGGATAAGATGAGGTGTGCATTTTTAGGATCGACCTTGTTTAACCTCACCCTTCCGTGTGGGAATGCAGCATCGCTGTTATGCTGGTTGTCTGAAGGAAACACCTTACTGCTGTCACACCTCTCTACAGTCAGCAGTACAACTCCGCCTTCAGACATCGAATTTGCTGCTTTTAGTCTAACTGTTGTTCAACCGACCTGTGTGGCATGGTAGGACTTTTAGGAACAATTGTTCCAGCCAGTATATCTTGACTGGACCATCGTGATAGTCAAACCAGACCACAACGTCCAAGTAGCAGCAACGGTCGAGAACGACGACGATATCTTGGACATATCACGGACGTAAACTCATTAAATCCAACCAACCCTTATATTACTGAATTAACATCTTATATCAGACACATGATTTTTTTCCAATACTACTTTTCAATTTCATATATTTTAACTATCCCAATTGTAGACATGTGGGCCAGATAAATTAACACCGTGTGAATGGCATTCTGTTGCAGTTGTCTTTTGTCATACCCGTCGTCTTTTAGTTACCAAAGCTATACTCAAAGTCTTTATAGATGGTAATATTTGTTATTCTGGGGATTTTCCTCATCCACAAATAAACGGAGTAAGTGTTGCTTTCAATTTATTTCATTTTGAAAGTTCTGTTGATCAAGTAGGAGAGATTTTTAAAGTGTTCGTAACCCAAGTTTTATGCTTTTTAGAATTCATTTGTTTATCTCGCATGCAATTTTGAGAACACACTTTTATGAAGTTCCTCTTCACAGCTCCGCCTGGACCCCCTTTCGGGCAACTGCCGGTCTCGAGTCCGGATAAAGGAGGAGGGTCGGGCATGTGGTTAACGAACTTATTCCGTAGAAATCTAACCAAAAAAGTTATTCTTCGTCACAGCTACACTGATATAGTGACCGGACTCGGATATCGTAATAATCAAATCGAACTATATCATTCGAAATATCTGTTCCCTTGGGACCTACCACACCAGATAAGCTTTTTTTGGGATCAGTAAGACTAAAAGAATCAAGTTTTTAGTTTGAGGGCAAGTCACATTGCAGACTGTTTGATGGCAATTAAATGTTTCCTTTGGACAATCAGGAAAGGTCAGGATACACTGTTTACAACTGTCCCATTGTTTATTTACTTTATTCTCAAATCCAAATACTAGAATTGTTTTCGGCATTCATATTTAGCTACTGAGTCCTAAAAATCGATGGGAAAACTTCATCCCATTGCACAAATAAATGGCTGTCAGGACTCAGTAGCTAAGTGAATAACATGATAACGTTTGAAGTGAACGATACTGACTTCGAATCCCAGAGTGAACATCAACTCTGGAATATAGGTACATCTAGCTGATGAATCCCGAAAGGACGAAACGCGCACCCTATATTCTACTGCTAACCACTATTCATCTTTGTTCATAATCTTTTCATTATTCATATTATAAAAACTGAAACTGATATTTTTGAAAACTGAAACATAATCGAGAATATTACTGAATTTCGTAAAAGTAGCTTAAATTTTGTCATTTTAAATATTATAGAATCAATATCAGATGGGTTTTGTGGATACTATGGTAACTCCAACAGTTAAGATCATGAGTCAGTTGAAGCTAGGCCACCATGGAAAGCCTGGAATTACTGGGGATCAGCTTCGTCCCATCGTGGGACCCCCCAGCAATGCTCATCCGTGATCCCGCCTCACAGGACTCGAACCCAGGGCCTAATGGTTTCGCTCACGAGCACTCAACCACTAGACCACTGAGCTGGTATTCAACAGTGTTGATGTCTAACTTCAACTAATCCACGAAACTGAGCGACACATCCACCAATGTCTTCACTGAGTTACTATCTCATAACAGACCTGGTTGAACTCCACTGGTCACTACTTCTCACAAGAACTCCAGAATATACCTCTTGAGGCCAGTCACTAGTGGAGCATATGTTGATTAATATCAAATGAGTTTTGTGCCAGCTCAGTGGTCTAGTGGTTAAGTGCTCACGCGTGGAACCAGTAGGTCCTCGGTTCGAATCTCGCAGGGAGTGGGGTCGTGGATGTGCACTGCTGAGGGGTCCCACATTAGGACGAAACGGCATATTATAGAATTATTTTAACGATTATGATTACAAATTAGTCTTTTGGGTTAATTATGAACTAGTTGAATATATTCATTTCAATGCCTATAGATTCTATTGATTCTATGTTATTTTATAATGTTTTGGGTAAGACTATAATTTATGAATGACCTTTGAGTGACGCCAGATTGACCTTGAGAGTGTCCACCTAATAACCAGTATCAAACGAAGCTTTTAAACCTGTGTGAGAAAGGAATTAGATTTCGAGTTTACATCACGAACTGATATCACTTATAATACTAAAACTCTATTTAGTCAAATAGATAAGTGAATATCGTGCCAAAATCCGAGATCTGTTATCTTATACGTGATTGATTTGTTGATAAATTATAGTCACGCCATATTTTGTTCTTTAAAAAAATAAATTTTGATATGTAAGAAATAGTTCCACAGTAGTCAAACTTTGATGGCCTTCATGAATATCTAGGCTATCTGTTTCTGTCATCCAGATATTTCAACAAGTTATCTGTTGTTTTTGTTTGTTTGAACACATCATTATGTTTATTAACCATATAACCTATTCAAGTGAGTTTATAAGAAAAGTTTACGATCTTTCTTTGTACAACTTACAATAAAGTACAATCATCATCATCAGAGACATCGTGGTGTCTGACAGACAATATCGTATGGAAAACAATGTACATTATTCAAATGTTGATTCCTGAACTGCTAACATGTAACTGACGATCGCTTAATATTCATCGTCAGGATCGATCAAGAAATAAGAAACGGACTATTATTATATATATTCGTACTGTATGATTATTATATAACTTTTAATGGCACAGGATCTGACTCCAGTTTGACCGTTTCTGATTGCTATTGAAATGTACATATCGTCATTCCTCGTATCTAGTTATCGAATTAGATAGCGTTAGTGAATACATATATTTTGTACAATCGTTGATCGGAACAGACATTCAGAGAGATGTAGCGAAGGAATAGAAGAAGAGAGCTAGACGACACGCAGTGGAGAAGGCATGTGAGCCAACTCCCTTTAACTAACAAACTTACTTACTTACACCTGTTACTCCCAATGGAGCATAGGCCGCCGACCAGCATTCTCCAACCCACTCACTCTGTCCTCAATCTCCCTTTCTACTTATATCCAACTGTTATTCATTCTTCTCATATATGTCTCCATTTCTCGGTGCAATGTGTTCTTATTTAGTCTTCCTCTTTCCCTTTGGACTTGAGGATTTCATGTGAGGGATCGCCTTGTGACACAGTTGGGTGCTTTCCTCAATATGTGTCCTATCCACTTCCAATGCTTCTTCCTGATTTCTTCCTCCGCTTGAACCTGATTTGTTCTCTCCCACAGTAGGTTGTTGCTGATATTGTCTGGTCAATGTATCCTAATTATTTTGCTTAGATAGCTGTTCTTAAACACTTCTATATTCTGATTGATGGCTTTGTAGTTCTCCAGGTTTTCGGTCTCTTTAACTAAGGGTTAATCAATATTTATAGTCACACAGAAAAAATGGTCTGGTCTGCTTGTATATAAACTTCGTATGTCTAAAATATATGCTTCATACAGTAGAGATTGATATTTGTATTCTACGCTGAACGGGCAGGGTTAAGTGACAAACTGCTTGCTATATCGAGTACCAATAAGAATTCAGAGTTGACTCAAGGCTTCTAATGCTGGTTGATGCATCGTTGGTTTACCACTGGGATAAT
Source organism: Schistosoma haematobium (assembly GCF_000699445.3). Classification (NCBI taxonomy): domain Eukaryota; kingdom Metazoa; phylum Platyhelminthes; class Trematoda; order Strigeidida; family Schistosomatidae; genus Schistosoma; species Schistosoma haematobium. The sequence continues at coordinate 1,599,797 of NC_067198.1, read as the reverse complement.
GTCATAGAAGTTGATATTCTGACTGGCGATTTTATTACATGATATTTGACAGGCCATGCGACATATGAGAGTTATTTAATCAAGTTGATCTGATTACAAATGCTTCATGTTACTCTAAAAAGCATCATTGACACCTGGTTCAAACATAAAAATAGGTCTCTTACAACTATTCCAATGATATCGTGCTGTTCGGTTCTTAATGCTTATTAGATTCAATTTAAGGTGGCTGTCAACTGGTTATCATGATATACAAGTAACACTATCTCAATTGTGATGAGTGATAATTCGTATGGAACCTTGTTTCAGAGGTTGTTTTCCTGGATGGCCGTTTCGTCCTATTATGGGACTTGTCAGCAGTGCGCATTCACGATCCCGTCTCGCGAGATTCGAATCCGGGACCTATCCGTCTCTCACGCGAACGCTTAACCTGTATATCACTGAAATTGCCGGAATCCAACGGTGTTAATGTTTAACTCCAATTAATCCACAAAATTGAGCGACACATGCACCCTTGTCTTCAGTGGGTGACTATTTCACAACAAGCTTGGTTGAACTCCACTGGTCACTGATTATCACTGAAACTTCTGGAAATACCTCTTGAAGCCAGTCACTAGTTGGATCTAGTTTCAACTTTGTGCTTTAATTCGATTGATTATTCATTATTCTCGGTATTTCTATATTTTTTAAATTCAGATTATTCAATAATCTTTCTGTATCTCAGTGATAAACGTCTAAGGAGAAGCATCAATTCCGTAGGGTCTGCAAGTACATCATTCAGAGGAAAATAAAAGGGGGGGGGGTAATTTAGCTTCAGATTTTTCATTCTGTTTGAGGATTATCATTCAATGTTGTTTCTTTTCATCCTCTTTTTGTGTATGTTTTACAATACTACTCGTTATAATTGAACACCTTGTGTTGCTATTAGTACGTGAGGTTGTAGAGACTGTTAAATTTTATTAAAACCAGTGAGAACCTTAAAACTCTAGATCGCCATTTTTTCCTAGTACGGGACACTTCATCAGTGTATCAGCAACTCGATAGGTAATCGAACCCAAGACCTTCAGTTTTGTGCGCGAGTGCTTATCTCTGCATCACTGAAGCGACATACAATGATGCATAAGCCTAACTTCAATCAGTTCACAATAGTACAAGGGTAACTGCCTCACTAGCTTCTTAAATTCATTCCATTGAGTTTTGGCTCATTAGTTTAGAGGTTAAGTGGTCGTTCACGAAATCTAAGACCCTAGGTCGAATTTCTTGTGGAATCTTGAGTGCGTACTGGTGAGGAGGAATTCCAAGGTAGAACAGGATAACTGTACAGTGCTTCTAGGTTTCCAGTATTTGTCTAACATAGGTCATTTCATGATACAAATAACAATCAATAATTCTGACAAACCTCTCTGCTATATTTCTTATTATGTCATTAGCAAATGTATCGTTTAGTAGACAACAGATAAATCGTTTAATTACCGACCGAATCACAACACAACGGATAATTGTGGAACAATCGATTGAATGGAATTCATCACTCTACATCAACTTCATTGATTACGAGGAAGCATTTGATATAGTGGACAGGACAACACTGCGGAGGCTTCTTCGACACCACGGCGTGCTTGAGAAGATAGTCAATATCATACGGAATTTTTATGATGGATTAATCTACAAAATCGTGAATGAAGGACAGCTCATAGACTCGTTTGAATTAAGGTCCGGTGTCAGACAAGGTTGCCTACTCTCACCCTTTCTCTTTCACCTGTTAATCGACTGATTCATGAAGACGTCAACATCTGATGGGAAGCATGGGATACAGTGGACAGATAGGATGCAGCTGGACAATCTAGACCTCGTAGATGACATGTCACTTTTATCGCACACGCAACAACAAATGCAGAAGACGACTAGTGTAGCAGCAGCCTCAGCAGCAGTAGGTCTCAATATACACAAAGGGAAAGGCTAGGTTCTCCGACACAACACAGCATGAACCAATACAATCACAATTGACGGAGAAGATTTGGAAGAGGTAAAAGCCTTTACATATCTGGGCAGCATCATTGATGAACAGGGTGGATCTGATGCAGATGTGAAGGCACGGATCGGCAAAGCAAGAGCAGCATATTTACAACTGGGGAACATCTGGAACTCAAAGCAACTGTCAACCAACACCAAGGTCAGGATTTTCAATACAAATGTCAAGACAGTTCTACTGTATGGGGCAGGGTCCTGGAGAACTACGAAAGCCATCATCCAGAAAATACAGGTGTTTATTAACAGTTGTCTACACAAAATACTTTAGATCCGTTGGCCGGACACTATTAGCAACAACGTACTGTGGGAGAGAACAAACCAGATCCCAGTGGAGGAAGAAATCAGGAAGAATCGTTCGAAGTGGATAGGACACACATTGAGGAAAGCACCCAACTGCGTCACAAGGCCAGCCCTCGATTGGAATCCTCAAGGCTAAAGGAGAACACATTACACCGATAAATGGAGACAGACAGATAGACATGAGAAGAATGAACAACAATTGAATAGAACTAGGAAGGTAGTCCCAGGACAGAGTGAGTGGTTTGGAGAATGCTGATTGGCGGCCTCTGCTCCATTGTGGCTAACAGGCATAAGTGAGTAATTAAGTAAGGAAATCATTCAATTAGAATCACCTAATAGATTCAATACAGATAAGTTTCTGTTCAATTTTGATCCTTTATTTTGCCAATCGATTGTTCATTTGTATAATGTGCTAGTTACCGGTTGTTTTTTTAGTTGAATTTTTCAAAACTACTGATTAATGTTTCAGTAGTTTCCTTTTTCATCTCACTGTCTCCGTATTTTTCCCAAATAGAATATATTCATTCTACATATTGGTGGTTGTCCAAATTGGGTTGATCAAATTGCTTACACTAAATTATTATGTAATATCAATTCTAGAACTGGTCGACGTAATGCTGTTATATCTAAACAACAAACGATGAATAAACGTTCATATATCAATCGTGAAACTTTATCTGTTTCATCAATTTCATCAATATATCAAGAAAATTTAAAGAATTCCTTTAATCTTTTCTCTCAACAACTTGAAATTGGTAAAATACATAAAGTGGATCTAGGTAATGAACGTTTATTATGGGGAAAATTATGTTCATTTCAAGGGAAATTAATTTCATGTTCTATGTTTAATGAAGCATTATCGGATATTATATGGCAAGAAGTTTATTCACATGGTAATTAAATTGATTCATTTTAATTAGTTTCTATGCTATTTTGTATCAATTATCTTAATATGTTTTGTAAGCAATGATGAATATTGGCTAGCGGTTCGTCCTATTTGAGACTCGTCAGCTGGATGTACCTGCACCTCAGAGTTGATGTTCACTCTGGGACTCCAACCCAGTACCATTGGCTTCAAGCACCATCACGTTATCCACTCAGATACAAGCCAAACAACACAAAGTGTATCTTAATATAGTTATTATATAATCTGTTTATTTGGATTAGATAGTATATGGTGGTTATAAACTGGAGTCTAGAAAGAATATGCATTAAGTCTTATTTGTGATTCGTCAGTTGGATGGGTCTGTATCTTAGATCTGATTCAATCAATCAATCAATCAATCAATCAATCAATCAATCAATCAATCAATCAATCAATCAATCAATCAATCAATCAATCAGTCAAACTATTACTAAATCCATAAAAGTATGCGATGTATGGGGAAAAAGTATGCAAATACTCTGATAATTACATGAACTCATACAGTAGGGGGGGGTGATTTGTGGAGATTGTAGTATTTCGATAGCTTCTCGGTAGAACTCTAGGAATGCCATCTTCAAGCTTGTCATTAGTGGGTGGTCTAGAGGTTAAGTGTTCGTGTTATGAAATTCGTATTTCGTTTATTATTATTATTATTATTATTATTGGATAATCGTTTAGAAAGAGGAAACTCAAAGGAAGGTTCTTCATTTTTCTTGACTACTTAGTTATATTCAGTCTTGAAGCTTAATGGAGAGTCAATCAGGGTCATTCATTTTTTTTTCAAAAATGATATTGTTTTTCATTTATTAAATTGGAGTCATTACATTTTACTCTGTGAAGCTATTGTCTTCAAAGTCACAAGGGTAAACCTCAATAATCATACTGTCCCTTTTTGTTAAAATCTCATTTAATTCACAATGATACACGATGATTATAGTGTACCATTGGTAATCCCGACCGCTGTTGCTACCCTGACGTGGTGGTCGGACTTGCCTATCGTGGTGAAGCAACCGAGCTATACTGGCTGGAACAACCGTTCCTCAAGGTCCTACCATGTCAGACAGGTCGGTTGAAGAGCGGTAAGACTAAAAGCAACGAACCTAAGGTCCGAAGGCGAAGTCGTACTGCTGACTGTACAGAGGTGTGACGGCAGTAAGGTGTTTCCTTCAGACAACCAGCATCTGCAGCGATGCTGCTTTCACAAAAGGAGGGGTGGGGTTAGAAAAGGTCGACCCTAAAAATGCACACCTCGCCTTATTCCACGGATATCCGTCTCCGCAGATAAGGTCTCAACAAGTACGGAGCTAACTCAAAAATTACTCATATAAAGGTCGTATGTGACCGACCTCAAGCAGTTGTCCCTTGGGCACTGCGGTCACGCTCTCAGGTCACTAAGACTACCGCTAACCCAATTTCCTTTTCAGCTACCTCTTGAAGAATCCTTCCATGGTGTGGGCAACCGGGAAGTGATAACTGCTCTCATACCTCTAAAAGCACTCAAGACCGCTATAAGACCATTGGTAATATCCATCTGAATTTTAGGAATTACAACTTGAAACCAGTCACTTAAGATGGTAGTTGAAGGTCGTCAACAGGAAACCTTAGATCTAAGTTTGGTACTACAAAGCATTCGTCAGTAAAGTGTACCTGTAATCTTTAGGGACCCGATGCTTTCTAAGAAGGACTTGTTGGCTACCTCAAACCACCATCTTATCTTAACATAGTGCACACAATATTGAAGTCACCTAAACTAGTGGCCACATTACAACTTGTTCGATACGATTCGATCTTTACGAAAGAAGGATCTGACATACATGATATTGATCACCACTTAGTGATCAATCAATCGTAACTACATCTCAGTTCTACAGGAGGTCAGTTGCAGCTAGGATATCTCAGTGTTAACCTCTCTGACTGTGAAACTGGGTGGTATGAGATAGAATCCGTCAGGGAGCATCAGTTCCCTCAAATTAAAGGTACACCTTGCTACCGAGTACCACGTAGTATGAAACCTAGGTTCAGGGTTTTCTGTCAACTGCATTCAACAACCATCTTATCTCAACATAGTGCATTGAATGTCGAGTCACCTAGACTAGTGGCCACATTACAAATTGGTCTAAAGGATTCGATTTTCACGAAAGAAGGACCTGACATACATAACATTGATCACTATCCAGTGATCAATCAATTGTAAACTTGTTACTTTTTAGTATATGATAGTTTCTAACAAAGTATGTTCACTATCTACCATATTCAAGTTGTTCAATTTGTACTAGTTGTAAGTTCGAATCCAGGACATTGTTTCTTTAATGAATATCAACTTACAATAATCATAATAACTAAATTCATAAAGATATTCATACCGCTTTTATTCCCCTATCTAACTGTTTTCTTTCTACTAGGACCTTGTAATTTAACATATCTATTGGACAATGGATGTTATAATATAAACAATACTACTACCAATACTACTACTACTACTGCTACTAATACTACTTATACCAATATCAGTAGTATTAATACTGATGATTCTACTGGGAATATAAATCATTTCACAAAAATTATATTTCATTATCATGCTAAAGCAGTAAATTTATATAATTCTATATGTTTAGAATTAAATAGTGAAAATCTTGGTTTAATTAGTGCATTTGAATGTATCCATTTGTTACCATGTCAACAAGAAAATCAATATTTATTAATTAATGAAAATTTTTATCATAAATATTTATGGTTTAAACATATTTATTATAAATGTAAAAATTATGGTGGTTTACCAGCAACCATATTAGGACCTAAACGATTTGAAACATTCCGAATAACTGTAAGTTCGTTTTGTTTTTGTTTTGAACCGGGCGCCTTTCCCCCCTCAAGGTCATTCTACCCTGTTACAATATTCAATTTTTTTTTAGAATTTTTCTGAAAATTCCTTGTCATAAAAGTTATCAGTGAAGTATAATGGATTAGGAAATTAAATCATTAACATGTGGGTGGATGACACGGGATTAATACCTTCAAGGAGCACCAGTTCCTTGAAGCCTACCATTTACACCTTACTGACGAGTGCCAAATAGTATGAAGCCCACAAATGCCCTGGTACGGCCGAGAGTGGGGAGAGTCCGCTCTCTCTCGAAATTCTCTCACATGGCTACGCGTATATAGCCTCTGCCAAGGAAATCCTACTCACTGCCTTCTCGTGGTGTGAGTGTTGTTTACGAAATCGAGGGGACGAAAAGCGAATGTCCGGCGCTCTAACCGGTTTGGTGGACATGAAGAGTCCACCTAGGGGAGTTGGAAAACCTTGATTCCAAACCAGTGGTGCACATGGACTCCAGTATCCCGAAGGAACAAATGGCGTATGAACCAATAGTTGATCACCGGCTACCATGGGAATGCATCTCCTGACGTTGCTCCACTGTCTTGTGGATCAGACCTTCAGGTCGAAGGCTCCAGGTGTGGCCCTCTAAGAAAACCACCTGCTTTGGTTCGGGCACCCGGGAAGTATCACAGCCCTCACACATATCAAATGAGATCTGTGTGGCACATATGTATTTGGTGCCTCTTTGTACCAATATCTATGTGTTAAAATAATTAAAAAAAACACCTTACTGACGAGTGCCAAATAGTATGAAACCCCGGTCTAGAGTTTCCTGTTGATTATCTTTAACTACTATCTTATCTCAACATAGTGGTTGCAATGTCAAGTTATCTAGACGAGTGGCCATCTACAACTTGGTTGATAGGATCCGATCTTCACGAAAGAATTACCTCACATACATGATATTGATCACTACCCAGTGATCAATCAACATCCAAAGTTTAGTAATCTTAGCTATAGGCACTATAAAGTTCTTTTAACAAGATTTTTAAATATCATGTGACTAAATCATCAATTAGAACACCGACTTATATGACCTTTTCTATGTGTTGAACTAATGACGCGTTAACCGGGATGATCAGTCTTGAGTTAACTTTGAATCCTTAGTGGTACTCGATATAGCAAGCAGCTTGTCAATTAGACTTGAATGTTCATTCCAGAATACGAATATCAGCCCCCAATATATGAATCATATATTTTAGACATACTTAGTTTATATATAAGCAGACTAGATCTCATTACACAATAAAATGAAATATAATCATTATACAAGATCAAGCCAAAAGTGGTTGTGTGTATAGGAGACTGTAGCTAACAGAATAAGAACAAAATTAAGAATATTAAATCGTATAACAGTAGTTGGTGGGTCAAATGGGAGCTTATAATGAAAGGAATATAATAATAGTCTATAAATAGTTCCCAGACTTACTTAATTACGCCTGTAACCCTCAATAGTGCATAGGCCGCCGACCAGCGTTCTACAACCCACTCACTCTGTCTTGGACCTTCCTTTCTAGTTCTATCCAACTGTTGTTCATTCTTCTCATGTCTGTCTGTCTCCATTTCTCGGCGTAACCTGTTATTTCGTCTCCCTGTTATTATTCACTCTTGATAATTCCAAGTGAAGGTTTGTCTTGTAACGCAGTTGAATGCTTTCCTTAATTTGTGTCCTATCCAATTCCAGCACTTCTTCCTGATTTCTTCCTCCGCTTGAATCTGATATATTCTCTCCTGCAGTAGGTTATTGCTGATAGTGTCTGGTCAACGGGCCCGAAGTATTTTGTGTAGACAACTGTTAATAAATACTTGTATTTTCTGGATGATGGCTTTCATAATTCTCCAAGTTTCCGCCCTATACAGTACATAAAAAAGTTACCCATAACTTGAACTTTTCCGGATACAACAAGAAGGTGTAATTCGCATGAACCTATACATACATTAATGAATATTGTCATGAACCACTTATCTAGGAAATGGTTCACCATTTTATTCTTGTGTATGATTTATTACAGTATCATGACTGTAGCTAAATTGTTCAGATATTCATAGATAAATATATATTTGTTTCTCTAGTAATATTCACTATACTGTAGTGTCAGTTGCTATGTCAAGTCCACATAACTTATTCTAAGCTTTCTGACAGATTGATTTATTCATTTTTCTTGTGTCACTTTTGACCTTTTTAATTATTCATCTTACCTCACTTCGCCTCGATTCAATTCTACTATGAATATTGAGTAATGCTTGATTAAAGTGAGTTGGCTTACTTGGCTTCTCCATCGCGAGTTCTTTTGTTTTGCTTCGTTTACCGATCATCCATTCTACGAAATAGACGTATTCAAGAATTCATTCTTGTATTTGAGTTACTGATTCACCGTTATTCACTAATGCGATTCAAGTCGATAAAATATACGAAGATTAATCACATGTATATATCGATAACAATCATAATATGATTTAAATGGAGTCAGATATCTGGTTACTAAACTACTTGTCAACTAGTATCAAAGAGGGGTTTTGTAGATATTATAGTAATTTGAATAATTGAGATCATGAGTCCATTGAAGCTAGACCACTATAGAAAACCTGGAAGCATGCGAGACTGATAAGTCCTGGGTTCGAATCTCGTGAGGTGGAATCATGGATGCGTACTGTTGAAGAGTGCCACAATAGGACGAAACGCCCGTCCAATACTTATCAACTGTTAAAATCTTTCATTTCGAATAGTAAACTTCTAAACATTTCAAATGGTTCTCTATCTTGTTTTGACCTATATCACAGTAAACTAATCATTTATATGATTTCTCTCATCTTTTTGTGTTGTATATGGGCATTGAAGGATTCAATCAATCAAATTGGAGGTATGGGTGTACTGTTACCAATTCTTAAATTACTTCGATATTTTCCAACAAATGACTATGATAATTCATTGAAGAAATTGTATCCTATAGATGCTACATATTTATCAACAGATGATATAGGTTTAACTGATCTATTCATCTTTGCATATCAACGTTATATTCATGATATGAATATTGTGTTCAATGATGAGATGACAAAAACTGATAATCTACCTCATGATATGGTCTCCATGAAGACATCTTATAATGTTTCATTGAATGAGTCAAGTGAATTACGTCCACGTTCTACATCTCTTTCGTTAATTGGCACTGATGGTACTAGTAATAGTACACCAAATTCAAAAGATGAACGAAGTAGTTCTTTTTGTTCAATTATATCTAGTGAGTTTGAAGTTTTAGGAATGATATTTTTAGAGACTGTTTACATACTACTAAACCTTTTGATCAGTACACTTGGTATTGTTTTGCTTGTATCTTCCCATTGAGGTTTAAGACTGCAATTGACTAAGTGAATTTCAATTCACCTCATTGCACAAGCAAGTGGCTAACAAGACTCAGTAGCTGAGTGGATAACGAGGTGGCGTTTGAAGCGAATGGTACTGGGTTTGAGTCCCAGAGTGAACATCAACTCTGAGATGCAGGTACATCCAGCTAACGGGTCCGAAATAGGACAAAGTGTCTCGCGTCCTGGATTTCACTGGTAGCTACTATCCATCTTTGCTTATAAAAGCTTTGGATCATTAGTTAGATATTTTCATGAAAATATAATTTTACGTATAACTTTTAATTAATGTTTGAATGTAGATGCATCTCGGTGATTAGTTACCTAATTTAATAGTTGAATACATGAGTCAATTGAAGTTAGACCACCATAGAAACACCTGAAACTACTGGATGACTGTTTCGTCCTAGTATGGGACTGACTCCTCAGAAGTTATCTTTTAAATTTCGCCTTTTTATGCTAATAGGATAACTTGTATCAAGATGTAGGTGTCATTACCAAGGTTTGATTTGATAATTTCGAATAAATTGAGCATTGGGTTGATTGTTATAAATAAAAATAATATATTTTTAATATCCCAATGAGTAGAAAATTGGATTTTTCTGACGTTTCGTGGCTTAGTGTAAGTCACTTCTTCAGAGAATAAATAACCAAATTAAATTAATCCAAGTTTAAATAGTACAACGGAACAATGCATTGTTCCGTTATTTTTATTTGTATCAAGATGATTAGAACTGATCAATTCGAATAAACGTTTGACATCCACTCAGTTAGTACGACAGTTAGAATTCAGCTAATGAATAATCTTGGAACATTATCCTGATGAAATCTAAAGGTTGAATGTCTTATTATGATAACGTTATGGACCATTCCAAGTGATTAAATGAAAAATAAATTGTGGTAGTTATATAACGCATTTATTTATTATTTAAACATATGAACATTGGTACAAGGAGGCACCAAATACATATGCACCGCACAATAACAATGAAGCTAGTGGTAGTTATCATTTCTTCATGTAAGGGCCAGAATGCCGCCCGGGCTCCAAAACCAAAACAGGTGGATTTCTTAAAGGGTCACTCTCCGAGCATCTGACCGAGAAATAAAATCCACGAGGCAATGGAGAAACGTTAGGAGATACAGTTCTATGGTAGCCGGTGACTATCCATAGGTTCATAATTCATTTGTTACCTCAGGAACTTGTAGCCCACGCTCACCATTGATTTGGAATCAGGGTTTTCGAACTTCATTAAGTTGATTCTCCATATCAACCAACCCAGTAAAAGCTCCAAAAATTCGCTTTTTATCCTCTCAAATTCGCAAATATCACCGCTGCCTCGGGAAAGCGATGAGCTGAACTTTCTTGCCAGTGGGTGTATACACGTGGCCACGTGAGAGCATTTGGAGAGGAAGAGCTAACTCTCCCTACTCTCGACTTTACCAGGGCAATTGGGGGCAAAATATTGTTGAGAAAAGGATGAAAAATATCATTTTCGGGTTCTTAATAACATTTAAATTAATTAAACACTAGACATTTTTAATGGATACATAACTAAAAGCCTACGAATCAGTCATTGCAAATTAACACTTATATGTACAACAACCTAAAATAATTACTATAATATCCACACAACCCTTCTGATATGAATCAACATATGCTCACTAGTGACTGTTTTAAAGAGGTATTTCCTGGAGCTCTAGTGATAATCAGTGGAGTTCAACCGGGTCAGTTGTGAGATAGTAACTCACTGAAGACAATGATGGATGGTGGCTCAATTTCATGAATTAGTTGAAGTCAGACATTAATACCATTGGATGCCGAGAATTTCAGTGGTCTAGTGGTTAAGCGCTCACATGTGAGACCGATAGGTCTTGGGTTCGAATCTCGCGAGACGAGATCGTGGATGCTCACTGCTGAGGAGTCTCACAATTGGACGAAACGGCCGTTCAGTGCTTCCAGGTTTTCAATGGTAGTCTAACATCATTCGGTTCAAGATCTCAATGAATAACTTAATAATCTCCACAACCTTATACAAACATTTGACTCAATTATAAACATGAATCGGATACATATCCATCTATATATACAATGCATTGTATTTTCTCTTTTTTTCTTATAGATAGTACATTGAGTAATAGTAGTGTGGCTAATCTACTCTTAATTCTTCGTAATTTAATATTGTCAAAACCGGAAAATCGTGTACAAGTTTTATCTCCTGATTTTATATTACCCCTTTTATACCTTTTAAAAAAGGTGGGCAAATTACCTTACTGGTTTGTATCAAATGAGGATGTTTTGTTATACTTAAGTGTTGTTTATTATTTTCTTTATTAATATTTATAAAGTATAGGAATAGTTCCTTGATGTAATCTGGTTGAAGGATCAATAAAGAACTGATTATGAATACAATTATCTTAAGCGATTTTAGAGGTAAGAGGTTAGTTATCACTTATTGGTCGTCCATACCATGGAAGGGTTCTTCAAGAGGTAGCTGAAAAGGAAATTGGGTTAGGGGTAGTCTTAGTGACTAGAGAGCTTGACCGCAATGCCCAACGAACAACTACTTGAGGTCAGTCACACACGACCTTTCTGTGAATAATTTTCGTGTTAGCTCCATACTTATTGGAACCTTACCTCCGGAGAGGGGAATCTGTGGGATAAGGTGAGGTGTGTGTTTTTGGGGTCGAACTCATCTAACCTCACCCTTCCTTGTGGGAATGCAGCATCGCTGTTATGCTGGTTGTCTGAAGGAAACACCTTATTTCTGTCACACCTCTTAACAGTGGGCAGTACGACTTCACCTTACACCTTGCAGTCTCATGTTAGCCGGTGACCAACAATAGGTCCATACTCCATCTCTTCCCCCAAGACCCTGGAGCCCATGTGCATCACTGCATGCTATCACTGTTATCGGTCCGTGCAGACAACTGTGAACATAAATTCCATTAAAGGAACAACAAGGTTTCGGATTGGGAAAATAGCGAAAATGCCGTAGAATTTCTTGAAGCGTGACATTCGAATCAATTGTCACTCAACAGCCACTTGGACATAGACTTCATCAATGAACCCATATGGAAGAGGTCGATCAATCACAAGACCAGAGATCAACTGGCAAGGAGAGTCAAAGGCGAGACTATAATTTATGGACGACCATTGAACAAATCTTAAGTGACCCTGATAAATATTAACCAATCATAAGACAGTATAGAGTAAAAATATACTATACTAAACCAAAGAATTAAAGTGGATACACTTCTTTTACATGGTTCAAAAACTTGTCAAAGTCAGGAAAAGGCTCTACAGTCCTGAAATCGTAATGCCTACGGTAGAAGGACTCATCCATATGGTTCCATAATAGTCGGCTTCTAGATCCATGATAAGGTCACAAAAACTCTTTCAGTCTCGATCACATAGCTTAGATATTGTTTGTGTGGGCTCCGGTTGTTGGGTCCGCAAAACGCCTTATGTGAACCAATACACGATGCACACAATCAAGTCTATGTAGGAGTCTGTACGTTCTTCAATCATCCGAATATTGTAGTACCCGGATGCAGCCAGTGATAGTGGTGCTTTTATTATCCAGTTCGCAATCTACCTTAGTCTCAATCTGGATCGAGTGAAAAAACCCTATTCTTGCGGACTTCTTCCTGTAACACATATTACATCGAAAGACAACATCACAAATCATGTGATTATCACAATCACAAATAAAGGAATTTCTTAGTAATCCCATTTATTGTAGTCGCTCAGTTACCTCGTTTACTCTACAATTCTCTGTGAACCGATCATACGTAAACGTCAGGTACTGAAATCGGCTCTGTGACTTTGAAATCCCTCAAACGCTTATGATTGGCCTATTCGTAGATTATAATCTTGCCATTTGTAAAATAACCGGAAAGTTCACTTCTACATGATGTAGGCACTAAAAATATTGTTCGAAATAACAATGACAATACTACAAGTATGCCATCTAACTTAGAGGACACCACAGTCAATGCTAACAACCGAAGTTGCAAATCTTCTCCATTACAATATTTATTTATTTAATTATTTGAATACATTAATATTGGTACAAAGGGACACCGAATACATATGCACCACACACAAGTCACTTGATTTGTGTATGGGCTGTGATACTGCCTGGATGCCCAAACCAAAGCAGGGCACATTATACATATAATCTATCTTAAAGTAAGTACTGATTTTATTAATTTACTGAAGTTATTTTTTTTTATTGAGATCATGGATCGATTGATGTTAAACCACCACTGAAAACCTAGAAGCACTGGACGGTCGTTTCGTCCTATTGTTGAGCTCCTCAGCAATGCACATCCACGATCTCGCCCCACGAGTTTCGAACCCAAGACCGATGAGTCTCGCGTGCAAACGCTTAATGGTGGTCTAACATCAATCAATTCATGATCTTATTCAAAAACCTAATAATCTTCACAACCGTATACTGATAATGTTTTTTTTGTCTTTTTTCTTTCTATTTAACAGCTTCATCCATTACGTTTCGATTCATTTGTAGTATCTACAATTCATGATCTCTTCCGTGTTCTTATCTATTTACCTAGTAAAAGACAATCTTTATTCAATATGAATACAATACAAAATTGGTTTGATAATCAAACTAATCAAATATTATCTGGAAATGTTTTATATCTTGCTTGTCAATTATTATTAGACTGGGATTTATGGTCAAAACCTAATTCCATAGCAATTATGTTACATTTACAGAAATTAAATCAATTGGTTATTGATTATAATAGTTTATTAAAGGAACTATCAGTTGATTCATTATTAGGATCACTTGTACAGTATCATAAGTAAATCATATTTTTAATGATAATAAGTTTGTATATATTGGATGTTAAGAGATTCCTTAGTAACTAAACGATTCTTTAGTTTGTCAATATCGGGTTGTGGAGATTGGTACGTTTTCGATCGAGATCATGAATCGATTGATGTTAGATCACCATTGAAAACCTAGACGACCGTTTCACCCTGTTGTGAGACTCACCAACAATGCGCATCCACAATCCCGCTCGTAGGATCAGCGATCAGGGAAGCTAACCCATGTCGGGTAGAGACAGGTATCTACCTCAGTACAATGGAAGATGGTCGCGCAATTGAGGTTATACATTAAAAACGTTGGATACCGACTGAGTGGTCTAGTAGGTCAAGTGTTCGCGCAAGGCTGAAGGCCCTGAGTTCGAATTCTGCGAGCGTGATCGTGGATATGCACTCTTGAGGAGTCCCACAATAGGACAAAACGTCCGTCCGATGCTTCGAGATTTCCAATGGTGGTCTAACATCAGTCGGTTCATGATCTCTTTGGTTTGTTTTGGACTACTGTCATAGTCGACTTTATGATGTATGGGACAGTGCAACTAGCGTAATAATCTTAATCGATATGTGGTGATATACAATTTAATCTTATTATGTAGTTTTTAATTGTACCTAAATTAATGGTTGCTCTGATTGTCAAAAGGGGCATCAGATTCGTGACTTCCAAAGGAACTCAGCTTTCACCATAAGGTGTCACAACTCTTCTAACTCCAATTGCAGAGTTTCAATGGTTTGAATTATTTTTTCTGGTTAGTGTTGCTTTAGCGACTTAGATTTCTACGGGATGTGGTCGCTAACTCTATGCCTAACTCTCCTCCTTTATCCGGAACTGGTATCGGCAGTAGCTACAGAGGGGGTCCTGGAGCAGTTCCTTATAGGACGATGATATTTATTTCAAATCTGCCTCATGTCCGTCTGTCTTCATAAGTTGTAATGTGATCCAATTTCTATTGTTATGAATGCATATTAAAGATGAGTTCTTAGCTGAAAATCAAAAGCTATTGAGTGTTCTCTATTTTACAATAATTTCCCAATTGACCTCTATTTATTATAAAATCTGAGTTATTATAGGACTGAGTGTATTACAAACGAAAATCTGTAGTGATAGTAGCAGTATATATATATATATATATATATATATATATATATATATATATATATATATATATGATACGATTTTAATTTCATAGTTTAAAGGAAGAGATAGTGTATACACCGAGGCCATTTTGATCGATTCTCAGCCATATCACCCAGAGTCTCCAACCATTGGTTACGACAGTCACACAGATCCCAACCAAGCAGTCTTCATCTACCAACATGGCTAAGACTAAGAGTTAGTAACCTTAATGACTGATGCCACGTTTTGACTTGACCGTCCCTAACTTTCATCCAACCGTCTCCAACACTACTCAGCAATGAGCGCCGTGGTAATCGGTGTTCAGGCATACACAACACGTGATAAAGATTCACAACCTCACCAACTGACTAACCATCGTCCCCTAATACCTTAGCATCTAACCACACTATTACTTACCTGATGATCACAGCAGATGAGAGCGATATATCTAAGATATCTATGATTAAATACTAGTAACTTACGAATATCTTCTACTCTTAATAGCCGCATTTCACATCCATAAAATAGAACAGAACGAACTTGATAAGTGTTGCTAATTTGAACAATTTATTCGGTTCCTAAGCTATTCTGGTAACCCGCAAGCTAGAACTACACAGTGACCTGAACTCGAGATAAAAGGCGCAAAATGAGCGAAAAACACTTTACTCCAAAAGTTCATTTTTGTACAGAAAACAAGGGTATTAATAGATGGTAACATTTGTTAAATCAACATCATATTTTGGCCAATCCGCTAAAAGACATATTATGCTACTGATCAATAGTATCACGCCACGTTGACATTCTAGAAAGCTCCATCATGCTCTGATTGGCTAGGATTCTTCGACTCCTTTAGGGCCTCTGGAGGCTCCGTTGCAGTTCTTGGAAAGCCGACTCAACAGAACTGCTGCACAGTATACTCATCTCTTAACTGATAGACAGATATCTCGCCTTCATAGGTGGTAACATAAGTTGACAAGATCCAAACGAGATTTCTTTCGTCTTTTTTATTCTTTTTCTTCATTATTAATCTATTATTATTATTATTTTCGTTCTTTTCTAGTCATTTAGATTCATGGTTAAATGATCTGCCCACAACATATACTACTGATATCTTATTCAAACTACCTATATTAACTACTAATATAAGAAATAATAATGATAAATATGAATTATTAATATCAAATCAAATAAGAATAGAAATGTGTAAATTAATTGAAGTGAAACTGTTGCCAAGGACACAAAGTAAAGATTTAATGAAATTAATTAATTTTATTAT
Source organism: Schistosoma haematobium (assembly GCF_000699445.3). Taxonomy (NCBI): domain Eukaryota; kingdom Metazoa; phylum Platyhelminthes; class Trematoda; order Strigeidida; family Schistosomatidae; genus Schistosoma; species Schistosoma haematobium. The sequence continues at coordinate 1,583,058 of NC_067198.1, read as the reverse complement.
CACTTGTCCAATTATGATATTGGTAAGTTGGATTAATCAGTAATAATAGTAATAATAATAATATTAATATGGTTGAGATCATGAGTCATCTGAAGCTAGATCACCATGAAAAACCTGTAAGTACTGGATGACTGTTTCGTCCTGTTGTTGGACTCCTCAGATGTGTGCATCCATGAGCCCGCCTTGCGAGATTCGAACCCAAGACCTATCAGTCTAGCGGGTGAACGCTCGTGGGATTCGAACCCAGGGTCTTCAGTCTCGCGCGTGGATTGGTTGAGATTAGAAATTATTATTATTATTATCCATTCGTACGTTTTATTTTGATTAATAAACATCTACTTCAAATTGATATCTTTATGAAACATTTTTCATCTATTAAATCTTGATGAAGCCTTATTTGGTGAAGCCATTTTAGCTTTTCTGTGATTAGATTTCGTGTTTTTAAGTCTCAAAAACTCCACTCGTGAAGTTGATTGAGTAGGGGAATCTTTACCCTTAGGTTTTAGCAAGAGGACATCACACAAGAGGGAAATTATAGTCTTCATGCATACCAATGACACATAAGTTTTAACCCAGCTCCCCTTGGCTTACACATAGATATACTCACCCGAGGTAAGTATAGTCTACATGCACATCAGTAACATACACGTTTTTCACGCATGCATTCCATAGCATACTTATAGGTATATTCACCCACCTGGGAGGGTAGATGATCACCACACTCTTTGAACGTATTCGCTACAACTGATTGTCTCTTAAATATTATATACATACCACCGGTACTGGTACTTTAATCTATGCACTTCATAACATATACATTAGCGTAAATGATCTCAAGAAAGATTGATGGTCACCTCATCCCCTAGTATTTGCTACTGTATCTTCAACATTTGATCTAGGTCCTGTTGCGAGCCTGCACTCGTACTCTTTCCATATACCTATATACACCAACTATACAAAGCGACACTCACACAATTCATATATAAAAATATACACATCGAGTAGCTCGCAAGATTTATTGAACCCTGAGTTGTCATGAGGAAGTTTAGTGACTGATTTTGTTACCATCTATATCTGTATCAAGTTGTTCCTTTTTTACTCGGGCGAGGGGGGTCTTTACAGATGGATTAGGATTTTTTGGGGGATCAAACCTTTAATATTTATTTCTTAATTTTAGGTAAAGGATGTAATAACTATGTTACATAATTGTTTTGATCGAACTCATACCAATGATCCATTTACATTATTCATTTATGAATCAGATTTAATTGTAAAATTGTATAGTTTATTACTTAGATCAAATTATCAAGTGGATATTGAAACTAAGAAATTAGTATTAAAGGTAAGTGATATACATAGAAAGTTATTGTGATTTTGATATTCCTTATGAAGCTATGAGAAGTATTCATTAGTAATTAGTTGTTATTCTATCATTAAGTGATTAAGAGTTGTGAAAGTATCAGTCTGATGTTATGATGGTTGAGTGACACTATCGTGATGCCCTGGTACGGTCAAGAGCGAGACAAGTCAGTTCTCTCTCTCTTCCGCGCGCGCAAAACACTCTCATATGACCATGGGTCTATAGCTACTGTCATGGAAGTCCTACTCACTGACTTCTCGCGGCGGGAGTGTTGTTTACAAAACTGAGAGGATGGAAAGCGAATGCTCCTCACTTTAACTGGGTTGGTGGACACGGAGGATCCTTTTGGGGAAGTTGGAAAACCATGATTCCGAATAAATGGTGCTAATTGGCTCCAGGATCCTAAGGGAACAAACGGAGTATGAATCTGATGTGTGGGCGAAGATGATAATGATTGGTTGTTTGCTTAGTTAGACTTGTATATAGTCTGACAGGCGTTAGATGAGTTATATATTTTCTTATCTTTATTATTATTGATTGTTGTTGAATTGTTGTCGGTTTTTGGTGTGTAAATGTATTTATGCTCTAGTCAGGCTAATCACATGTTCTTGATCTGACTTGTGTTAAAATCCTGTAGAATAGACACTGGGATTGGATCTAGTGTAGATATTCGTCTAAGGTAAATTAACGTCCATTATTGAGCATTATATCAAGATTTAATGTTAGTCGCCGACTACCATAGGACTGCATATCCTAACATTACTCCACTTCCTTGTAGATTAGACTACTTGGTTAAAGGCTCGAAGAGTAGCCCTCTAAGAAAAAAATCTGCTTCGGTTTGGGGGGGCTCTCGAGCAGTATTCCAGCACATTGCACTGAAAGTATCAATCAGAAAATAATAGTTAGAATAGCTGTTTCGTTTAAAACTCAAGTTTATTTATCAGGTATGTGAAAAGAGCATGTTCGTCTTAGAACTTGGGAGATATATATATACACTAATGAAGGGATTGAACTAACGTGACGATTGAGAATCTGGTTCAAAAAGACAAAGCTCAGTCAGTCAGCTACAGCATAGGACTAGGCACATATATGCATCAGTCCAAATGACCATACCTCATTATCACAACAAGATGAACACCAAATTCATAGAAGTGGTCACTTCAATGGTATTAATGCATAAAAAAAAGATTACATATAAAGACAGAGTATAGGAAGAAATAATCAGTTTGTAGGAAGAAAGATATAAAGCAATTTCAATCTCATAGTTTAAGAGAGGACAGAGAGTGTATACACCGACGCTATTGTAATCGATTCTGATCCATGTCACTCAGAGATCAAGGAGCACGTACCAACTGAATATATATTCATTCCATTATGAATATTCCGAAATTATATCACCAACATTGACTAAATAGAAGACAATAGTGTACGGTGACGCAGCTTCGTGGCTTGGTTGAAGTTAGACATCAACACCGTCGGATGACGGCCGGCTCAGTGGTCTAGTTGGTTAAGCGCCTGGCGCGGGACTGATAGGTCCTGGGTTCGAACCCCGTGTGATAAGGGATCGTGGATGCGCACTGCTGAGGAGTCCCATGTCAGGACGAAACTGCCGTCCAGTGCTTCCATGTTTTCTATGGTGGTCTAGTTTTAATCGACTCATTATTTCAACCAGTGAAATTTCTAGAATCTCCACAAAACAGTTCTAATCACTATATAACTTCTATTATCTTTATTTATTCATCTTCATTTCTAGTTTATTCATAAATTAGCTTTATCTGATCGAGTCACGGATAAATACAAGTCACAATTATTTCTTAAAGATTGGAATGGTTTCAGTTCATTATTGAATGATAATAATAATTCAAATATATTAATATTATTACAAGATTATGATATTGTTAAAATATTCTTGGATCTAATGAAACGTGGTATGTATCTTCTTTATTCATTGTTTTGTTAACCTTGCTAGAGATCGAACCAAACTAGTGAAGTACTGATCAAAGTACCTAAGATTTACGGATCAGGTTTCAAACTCATAACTGAATAAGCAAAGATAGATGGTGGCTAGCAGCAGTGAAATCCAGGACGTGAGTTTCTTCCCATTTTTCGGGACTCGTCAACTGGATGTACCTGCATTTCAGGGTTGATGTTTACTTTGGTACTCGAATCTGGTACCGTTCACATTAAACGTCATCGTGTTATTCACTTGGGTACTGAGTCCTGATACTCATCTGGTGGTGCAATGAAGTGAAATTTAAATTCACTTGGTGTTGTTTTACTTGTATCTTCCCATTTTTGTGTATGACTGTAATTGATCAGTCTGTTGTTAGCATATGTACATCTTGTACGGACTGCTTCAATATTGCCTCAGGTCACGAGCTTTATAAGTAAAGATGGATGGTGTTTGAAGTGAACAGGGTATTGAGTTCGAGTCCCAGAGTGGACATGAACTCTGAGATGCAGGTACATCTAGTTGACGACTTCCAAAACAGAATGAAACGCACGTCCTTGATTCCACTTCTAGCCACCATCCATTATTGTTTATTCAGTTATAAGTTTGAAACCCGTTTTGTGAATCTTAATTTTGGTTTCATGATGTTTACGCAATAAATAAGAATTATATTGGGATAAAAACAACTACTTGATTTTATTTAATTAATACACGAATGTTTCTGGTGATTTATAAAACCGTCGTGTTATTAAGTCTTGAATATTAAAAAAATTGCGAGACTGAAGTTCCTCGGTTCCATTCCCGTATACGTGATAGTGAATGCGCCCTGTTGAGAGGTCTCATACTAGGACGAAACAGTCTTACAGTGATCTAAAGTTTTCAATGATGATCTGACTTGTATCTATTCATGATTTCAAAGGAATAAAAGCTGTTGATGTAGCTTAAATTCCTTGTTCTTTAACATAATCTATGAAATCAGCTCATTTGAGCCATTGGTTTGTGTGGTTTTTCCGAACAACTCAGATTGTATTGACTAAAAAGATTGTTTGATAATCTCTTATCCAGGTTGGTTGGATTGTCATATACTATGCTTAAGGGAGATTTTGTTCTGTTGTTAGTACAGACTTGTATGGATAGAAATAACAATTGTGGTTGAATCATTTAATTTGAATTATTTTAAGTATATACTTCAGCATCCTACGACCTAGAACTTACATAAGCATGTTAATCCTCATGAAAGAAGATATCCCGCCCACCAGCATTCTTCATCCAACTCTGTCATAGGAAATCCTTTCCAGTTGTCTCTAGTTGCTATTCATCCTTTTCATCTCTACTTTGAACCCTCAACATATTGTGTTCCTCTATCTTCCTCCTTTTCGTATCCCTTCAAGATTCCAAGTTAGCGCTTTCCTCGTGATGCAGTTTGGTAATTTCCGTAATGTATGTTCTTTCTATTTTCATCATCTTTTCCTAATTTCCTCTTCATCTGGAAGCTGGTTTGTTCTCTCACACAGTAGGCCGTTGCTGATGGTATCCAGTCAACGGACATTCAGTTTCATGTGTAGACAATTGTTTATAAATACTTGTACCTTTTTGATGGTGGTTGTGGTAGTCATATACTTTTCAGCTCCGTACAGTAGAATTATGTTTTCGTTTGTATTGAAAATTGCGACTTTGATATTGGTTGACAGTTGTTTTGAGTTCCAGATGTTTTTAAACCATAGGAATACTGTCCTTACTTCGCCAATCCTCACATTTACGTCTGCATCAAATCCTCCTTGTTAATTTTTGGTGGAGTTTTGTTCTCTGAGCTGGATGGTTTGGTCGTGGGGATTTCATCATTCTTCATTTCTATCTGAAGTTTGTGCTGATGATGTCGTTCGGAAGAACGATGAAAGCTCCACGACCAAACCATCCAGCTCAGAGAAGAAAACTCCACCAAAATCATCCACCTGAGCTACAAATCTTCTCCACCATCCCTCCTTGTTCATCGATGATGTTGTAGGGACATGTTGAACTTTCCATCTCTTCTAGAGTTTCTCTATCAAGTGTGATTGGGCTAATGTTCTCTGTGTTGTATTTGAGGATCTTGTACTTTTTCTTGTGTGTTTTGGGGCCTACTGTTGCAGAGGCTGCTGCTACACTGACTTTCTTCATCTGAATTTGTTGGTACAACCAAGAAAGAGCAGTATATTAATTATGTAAGGAAAGTTGTTCGTCCTTTGTATCATACCAACAGGAAGGTCGTTATCTATGCATGTTAAGTACTTACAACTACGAAAACAAGAACCATTAGAGTGATAAAACTTGAAATACGACGTTGAAATGAAGAGAATGAGTTTATAGTTTTGTTCACAAATAAGATGTTATGGAACCGGTTGCATTAAGTAAAGTTGAACTCATAGATAAATATGTTTAGTGTGTATTTGGATAAGAAGTAATTCAAGATGTGTTCAGGAGAAATGGAAGCTTTTATGCCAGGGTAATCTGAGTCTCTCTGGGGGCTACTGTCGGTCCCAAGACCGGGTAAAGAAGGAGCGTTGGGCATGGGGTTAGCGACCCTGTCCCGTAGAGAACTAACTCGCTAAAGAAAAATGCTAAACCGCCAATCTGAGATAATTTCCAATTCATTGTAAAAGGATTAGTAACGTTCATTATGAAAAATACAGAATATCAGTGACTAGAAAATAATGTAGTGAAACAGTCAGACAATCGCCAAACGATAAGTCTATGTGATTGGTTAAGGTGTGACTTCATTTTCTTAAGAATGAGAGATATCCTGTTGATGGAAAATCATGGCTTAAATTTCTTAGTGTACAGTTATTACTCGATTCGTCTCAGCTGTTTAGAGTGTGGGGAAGGTACCCATCCAAGACAGTATTAAATAGTCGCATAATATCATGGGTTGGTTGAAGTTAAACATATACACCACTGGATCTCGAGTCAGTAGTGTGTAATAGAAGGTTCTGAGTTTGATTTGCAATAGCAGAGTCGTGAGTGTACAGTACTGGAACAAACCATTCGTTCAGTACTCTTAAGTTTCCAATGATTGTCCAACCACAATTATTTTATGATAAAAATCTATCTTCTCACTATCAGTCTTTTCATTCAAATAGCTGGTTAAGTTTGGAGCATAGGAAGTTTCTTTATCATTATCAGAATGGGATACCTTCCAAAAAACAACAGGAAAGTACTTCCGAAGTAATAAATTTATGTAAATTCGTCCCAACTGAATCAGGAATTGGGTTTACATAGTATCAAATGCATAATTTTCCAATTCAGCTTCAAGTACATATTAACGAAGCATACAATAGGAATCAAGCTTGAATATAACATTCTTCAAATATCCTCTGCTTTTTCTATGCTTATTCATGTGATGTTAGTTTATAATATCACTTTTCAACCAGTTAATGATAAATCATTATCTTTTTATCTAAATAGGACTGTTTCAACTTTTATAGGCTATTCATTAGTGATTCTAAATCCTCTTCTGTAATCTTCTAAAAATTGAAGATCCATTATCATTGTACACACCACTCGTCGCTACTACTAATTGAATGGTCTACTGAAGTCGTTGGATTAGTGTCGTTGTAGTGGCCTTGTCGCTCGACTGATTCTGAGATGACCTAATTTGATTAGTTAGAGGTAGTAAAAGTCGTAACAAGGTTTCTGTAGGTGAACCTGTGGAAGGATCATTTTCATAACGCAAAAATATACATTGAAGCATGCACCTAGCTTCGTACTGGACTGCATGTACCCTGGCTTAGTGGTATTTATCCTAGGCTTCAGCATTGAAGCATCCATTGTACTCTGGAAATTGTGAAACTTCTGTGTAATGTCATTTGATGAAATTAAGAGCTAATGTAGATCATATTCCTCTAAAACATGTCTTAAAAAAATATACACACTTTAAAAACAAACAAACAGAATTCTTAAGTGAATTGTACAGACTGCAATGGAGTCTCATACTAGACCAAAACTGTCGTTCAGTACTTCTTGAATTTCAATGATTCTCTAACATTGATTAATTCATAATCTTCATCAAAATAGTTATCAAATTCACTTGGTATTGTTTACTTGAATCTTCCTATTGATATTTAAGACTGCAATTGATCAGTCTCTTAATGGTATATGTGCATCCTGTGCGTATCACCTTAATTTTCAAGCTTTATAAACAAAGATGGATAGTGACTAGCAGTGATTTCTAGGATACGAAACTTCATCATTTGAGATGGCTGGGACACGTGTTACGTATACCTAACCACCGACTGCCTCGACATGCGATGCTCAATGGTATAGGAGTAGGTTGGAAGAAAGTTAGGGGCGGCCATATAAAAACATGGCACAAGTCCTTGACGTCACTGACAAATGGACTGAGTCATGTTGGTAGGTGTAAACTACCTGGTTGGGATCCGCGAGATGATAGCAACCGATGGTTAGAGACTTTGAATGACATGGCTCAAAATTGTTTGCAATAGCATAGGTTCCCTAACCTTTTGTGTCCTTCCAAATTCTAATCTTCTGAATTCCTCATATTCCTTTCTTTTTCTCTTTCCAAATTTATTTCACTGGATTATACTCTTTAAATAACATCTTTAAACCCTAATGTTTTTGATTACTGTTTATATTCTTACCGCCTCTATCAGTACGGGATTTATATCTCTGTGCTAATGTGATGTGGCAACTCGAACTGATGTACCTACGTACGTATGAATTTCTACGTTGTTACTGACTGATTGACTTATTTGGAACTCATCAGTTGGATGTACATGGATCTCAGAGTTGATGTTCACAAGTGAGTGACTATCAGGACTCAGTAGCTAAGTGGATAACATTATAGCGTGTTCGAAGCAAACGGTACTGAGTTCGAGTCTCAGAGTGAACATCAACAAGTCTAAGATACAGGTACATCAAGCTTGAGGATGAGTCCGAAATAGGACGAAGTGACGCACATCCTAGATTTCACTACTCACTCAAAATAATTAATTCTTAATCATTTACTAAGTTTTATTTCTAAATACTTTTAGGTCCTTCATATGATATTTTGGGATTGTTACGTTTAATGGATCTATTATATCAAAGTCCATTGAAATTTCGTATTTTAGCAGTAAATACCTTTATGGATATATTTAATAAATCATCAAGATATGTTATTGAAATTTTAAATCAATTCCCAGTATTCTTGGATTCATTTTTCCGTTTATTGATTAAATGTCCTAAAGAGTAAGTGTTTATAGCATGTGTAATGTCTTTATGACTTGTTTAATTATCAAGTGTTATGTTCACCAATTCTGAACATTGACTTATTGAGCAGGCCAATGAAGTATAAACAAAATACGAGCAGCCTAGAGTCAACTCTGAGTTCTTATCGAATCTCCGAGATAGTAGCTTCTCGTCTAACCCAATTGATTCAGACTAGAACAGTGATATTTATTTATTCGAACACATAAACATTGGTACAAGGAAGTATCATATACATATGCGCCACACAATAACAATGGGGACAGTAGAAGTTATCATTGATTTGTGTGAGGGCTATGATACTGCCCGCGTGCCCAGACCGAAGCAGGTGGTTTTCTTAGGAGTCCACACCCGGAGCCTTCGACTTAGAGGCCTTTTCCACAAGTCAGTGGAGTAACGTCAAAGGATGCAGTCCCATGATAAACCGGCGAACAACAATTGATTCATACGCCATTTATTTTCCTCAGGCTCCTGGAGCCCATGTTCACCATTGGTTTGGAATGAGGGTTTTCCAACTCCCCTAGATGGATCCTTCGTATTTACTAACCCGGAAATTCGCTTTTTCCCCCTCAATTTCGTGAACAATACCACCGGAACGAGAAGATAGTGAGTAGGACTTTCCTGTCAGTGGTTGTATGCACGTGTTCACGTGAGAGCATTTGAAGAAGAAGAGCTGACTCTCCACCAGGGCATTTGGGGACAACAAGAATACATATAATAATAATAATCCATAAATAGATCCTAGCGGTTATCATTCACTTATTCTTCGTCCGAATATAACAATATGTTATCTATAAGTCAACGATATAAAAAAACAGTATCTTGTGCCTACACTGCATTTTAATAGAATTATATGATGAGATGTTGGAGAAGATTTATAGCTGAGGTGGATGATTTTGGTGGAGTTTTGTTCGAACACATCACTTCTACTTGAAGTTTGTGCTGATGATGTCGTTCAGAAGAATGACAAAAGCTCCACAACCAAACCGTCCAGCTTATATTATTATATTATATTATATAGAGTGCTATGTTCATTCTGTTTAGATGTGTAGTTGATGTATGGTGTTTATATATTTTTCGTAAATCAAGGAAAATATCAAGGAATTTTACCATATTTGCTTCTAACAATGATTCCTTGACTATAAGCAAAGATGAATAGTGGCTAGCAGTGGAATCCAGGACGCGCGTCACTTCGTCCAATTTTGGACTCATCAGCTGGATGTACCTGCATCTAAAATTTGGTGCTCACTTTGGGACTCGAACCCAGTACCGTTCGGTTCAAAAGCTATCGCGTTATTCACTTAGTTACTGAGTCCTGATAGTCACCTGGTTGTGCAATCGGGTGAAGTTTAAATTCACTTGGTATTGTTTACCTGAATCTTCTAATTGATGTGAATTTAAAGCAATATTGAGGCGATGCGCACAGTATGCACATATACCAATAAGAGGCTGATCAGTTGCAGTTCTGTACATCAGTGGGAAGATTCAAGTAAGCAAATACTTAATGAACTCGTAGGCTAGTTTAAAAATCTTGGGAGCACAGAATCGAAAGTACTGGGTTCGAATCCCACAAGCGGGACCGTGGATACACACTGCTGAGAACTTCCATACTAAAACGAAACAGCCGTTCAGTACTTTCAAGTTTTTCAAGACGGTCTAGTTTTAATTGACTTATGAATTCAACTATTAAATTACCATAATCTCCACAAAACCCCTTTCTGATAATACTTCCAAAAAGTTGATTTTTGAAATATTGTCTATGATATACTTGAGCTCTAACATGTTTAAACCACAAACATATTGGTGTATTATCAATCAGTAAGGGGAATTTATAAAGATTGTTATGCTTTAATTATTGAATTCATGAATTGATCTGAGCTAGACTACCACTGAATACCTGGAAGAGATGGACGGTCGTTTCGTCCTAGTATGGGACTCCTCAGCAGTGCGCATCCACGATCCCGCACCTCGCGAGATTCGAATCCAGGGCCTATCGGTCTCGCGCCAGGCGCCTAAGATACTCCTGAAATTTCTAGTGAGAAGCCGTTACCAGTGGAGTTCAACCAGGCCTGTTGTGAGATATCAGCTCACTCAAGACAATGGTGAACGGTGGCGCATTTTCGTGGATTGGTTGAAGTTAGACCTTAACACCATTGGATGCCAGCTCAGTGGTGTAGTTGGTTAAGCGCCTGGTGCGAGACTGGTAGGTCCTGGGTTCGGATTTCTCGGGGGGTGGGATCGTGGATGCGCAATGCTGAGGAGTCCCATGTCAGGACGAAACGGCTGTCCAGTGCTTCCAGGTTTTCCACGGTGGTTTAGCTTCAAATGACTCATGATTTCAATCTGTGTACATATTATATTTATATATCATTTTTGTATTTATTACAAAGGAATACTCATCAACTTGACCGAATATCAATATCTCGATTTGGATTAAGTGGGATTCGCTTACCACAAAAACATTTAAGTGACGTTCATTCAAAACGTCTAGGAGTAAGTTCTCTAATTGTTTTTAATTACTTTTCACAAGAAATACAATTATCAACAGTTCTGTTGTAGTAAACGAGAACACAAATGGGGACAATTGGATACATGAATACAACATTACAGAATCATCGTATTAAAGATGATTGACTCATTCTGGCTCTATGACTATACCTTTGTTTATTCATGTTGGAAATTGTTGTTAAGCATGAAAGTGGATATCTTTCTAGAAGCTGACAGAAATCTGGATACAAGATTTAATGTGTCCATCGATCACCATCAAACTGTAGAGATCATGTTATGAAAGCAGTAACATGTGTACAAGTAGTGACAGGTTAATCAACGGTTGTGGAGAACACAGTGTGAACAATCGAATGTATTTAAACACCATAGTATAGAATCTCTCAATAAAATCTGAGAACCATTCAATAAATACTTCATTTACAAAATGTCAACCAATCGTCTCAGACTTCATTGTTCCTGGACTTCCACAATAATCATTCTTTGCTCTTGATCTAGAAGGCATTTCCAGTTTGATTGATGATACATACTACTTATATCTATCGAAATTAGTAGTTAGTTGAATGACAAATTGAAAGTTGAAATCAGTCATTATTTCAATCTTTGGCGGTCTGCTTGAATATCTGGTCTATCTGTTCCTGTCATTTATATATTTCAACAAGTTATCTATCCTTTTTGTTTGTTTAAACATATTATTATGTCTATTAATTGGATGACATACTCATGCGCGTTTATGAGAAACGTTTACAACCTTGTTCTGTACAACCATCAAAGATTAAAACCATCATCAAAGACATCGTAGTTGCTGAGAGACAATATGTATTGGAAAAGATAAAAATTATTCAGATGTCGATTCTTAAATTGCTTACATCTTATCAGGGATCATTCAATATCTGTCGTCAGGATCGATCAAGAAACAAGAAAAGGAAACTTATTGAAATATTACTTAGCATAGGCTACCTACCAGCACTCTCCATCTAACCCTATCCTAAGCAATCCTTTTCAGCTCTTTCGAGTTGTTATTCATCTTTTTCATATCTGCTTCTATTTCCCGACGTAATATGTTCTTTGGTCTTCCATTTTTCCGAACCCCTTCAGGATTCCAAGTTATGGCTTGCCTCGTGATGCATTTCGATGATTTCCATAATGTGTGTCCGATCCATTTTCATAGTCTTTTCCTAATTTCTTTTTCATCTGGAAGTTGGTTTGTTTTTTCCCACATTAGGGTGTTATAGGCTGCTGTCGTTGAAATATTATGTGCTGAGAATTCTATATTGTACCAAAAATATAATATTGAATAAAGACATTAATAATAATAATAATTGTCAATATAGGGTTGTGAAGATTGATAAGTTTTGATTGAGATCATGAATCGATCAATGTTAGACCACCATTGAAAACCTAAAAACACTGGACTACCGTTTCACCCCAGTATGAAACTCCTCAGCAGTGCGCGTCAACAATATCACACCAGAAGAACTTGAATTCAAAACCTTCAGTCTTGCTCGTGAACACTCCATCTCTAGACCACTGAGATGGCATTCAACGGTGTTATTTCCTAAGTTCAACTAATCCACGATATTGCGCAACGAATAATCATAATGATAATAAGTTGCATTACTTTGAAAACAACATATAAAAGAGGGTTGTGGGAACTTTTAAATTTTAATAAGATCACAAACCGGTCTAAGTGAGATAACCTTTGAGAGCATAGAAGCTATGGACATCTGTTTCGTCCTAGTACGGGACTCTTCAGAGGTGCTCATTCATATCTCCACCATTGTAAATCGAATACTTACTTACTTACTTTCGCCTGTTACTCCCAATGGAGCATAGGCCACCGACCAGCATTCTCCAACCCACTCTGTCCTGGGCCTTCTTTTCTAGTTCCATCCAATTCTTGTTCATTCTTCTCATGTCTATCTCCATTTTCCGGCGTAATGTGTTCTTTGGTCTTCCTCTTTTCCTTTGACCTTCAGGATTCCATGTGAGGGCTTGTCTTGTGACGCAGTTGGGTGCTTTCCTCAATGTGTGTCCTATCCACTTCCAGCGCTTCTTCCTGATTTCTTCCTCCACTGGGATCTGGTTTGTTCTCTCCCACAGTACGTTGTTGCTAATAGTGTCCGGCCAATGGATCTGAAGTATTTTGCGTAGACAGTTGTTAATAAACACCTGTATTTTCTGGATGATGGCTTTCGTAGTTCTCCAGGACCCTGCCCCATACAGTAGAACTGTCTTGACATTTGTATTAAAATCCTGACCTTGGTGTTGGTTGACAGTTGTTTTGAGTTCCAGATGTTCCCCAGTTGTAAATATGCTGCTCTTGCTTTACCGATCCGCGCCTTCACATCTGCATCAGATCCACCCTGTTCATCAATGATGCTGCCCAAATACGTAAAGTTTTTTACATCTTCCAAATCTTCTCCGTCAATTTTGATTGTATTGGTTCATGCTGTGTTGTATCGGAGAATCTTGCTTTTCCGTTTGTGTATATTGAGACCTATTGCTGCTGAGGCTGCTGCCACACTGTTCGTCTTCTCCTGCATCTGTTGTTGCGTTTGGGATAGAAGGGCCAGATCGTCTGCGAAGTCTAGATCATCCAACTGCATCTTAGATGTCCATTGTATCCCGCGCTTCCCTTCAGGCGTTGACGTCTTCATGATCCAGTCGATCACCAGGTGAAAGAGAAAAGGTGAGAGTAAGCAACCTTGCCTGACACCGGTCTTTACTTCGAACGAGTCTGTGACCTGTCCTCCATGCAGGATTTGGCAGTTCAATCCATCATAGGAATTCTGTATGATATTGACAATCTTCTGAGGCACGCCGTATTATCTAAGAAGCTTCCATACTGTTGTCCTATTCACGCTATCAAATGCTTTATCGTAGTCAATGAAGTTGATGTAGAGTGGTGGATTCCATTCAATTAATTGTTTCACAATGATCCTTAGTGTTGCAATTTGGTTTGTACACGATCTATCCTTACGGAATCCTGCCTGTTGGTCACGAAGTTGGGCGTCTACGCAGTCCTTCATCCTGTTTAACAATACCCTGTTGAAGACTTTTCCCGGTATTGAGAGAAGAGTGATGCCCCTGTAGTTATCACACTTGCTGAGATCGCCTTTCTTCGGTATTTTGATCAGAAGTCCTTCTTTCCAGTCTTTTGGTACTTGTTCCTCATCCCAAATCTTATTGAAGAGAATGTGGAGTATCCTTGCAGTTGCCGCTACGTCTGCTTTTAGTGCCTCTGCTGGAATGTTGTCCGGTCCTGCTGCTTTGCCACTCTTGATTTGTCTGATGGCCATGCTTATCTCTTCAATTGTTGGTGAGCCAGAATTGATTGGGAGGTCCGTGGGTGCTGCTTCGATATTGGGTGGGTTCAGTGGGGCTGGTCGATTCAAGAGTTCTTTGAAGTGTTCTGCTCACCTGTTTTGTTGCTCTTCAATGTTGGTGATTACCTCGCCTTTCTTGCTTTTCACTGGTCGTTCTGGTTTGCGGCGATTTCCAGAGAGTTTCTTTGTTATGTCATACAGTTCTCTCATGTTTCCTTCTCTTGCAGCCTTTTCCGGGGTCGTTGCTAAATCTTCCACATATTTACGTTTGTCGGTTCTGATGCTCCTCTTCACTTGTTTGTTTATTTCCGTGCATTCAGCTTGTGCCTTGGCTTTTTCTGCTCTTGTTCGACTGGTATTGATTGCTGCCTTCTTGTTCCTCCTTTCTTGAATATTATCCAGTGTATCAACAGTGGTCCATTCCTTGTGATGGTGCTTCTTGTGACCCAGGACCTGATGACATGTTGAAATGATTGCCTCTTTGATCCCCTTCCAGTTGCTCTCCACAGTAGTTCCTTCTCCATTGAGTAGATCATGAAAGGCCTGGAACTTGTTGCTGAGGACTATCTTGAATTTGTTGAGTTTGTTAGTATCCTGAAGAAAGGCCGTATTGAACTTTTGTGATATTGTCCGCCCCGTTGTCCAGTGCTTCTTGAGTTTCAATTTCATCTTGGCGACCAGTAAGTGATGATCTGATGCTATATCAGCTCCTCTCTTGGTTCTCACGTCCTCTATAGTCCTCCTGAACGTTTTGTTGATGCAAATATGGTCGATTTGGTTTTGTGTAGAGTGATCCGGTGAAGTCCATGTGATTTTGTGTATGCGTTTATGTGGGAATATGGTGCCGCCTATGACCAGCTTATTGAAGGCACATAGATTTGCAAATCTCTCACCATTTTCGTTTCTTTCTCCCAGTCCGTGTCGTCCCATGATGTCTTCATATCCAGTGTTGTCCGTTCCAACCTTGGCGTTGAAATCTCCCATCAGAGTGGTCAGGTCCTTTGTTGGGCACTTCTCGACGATTAACTGCAGCCTATTGTAGAATTTATCTTTAGCGTCTTCATTGTAGTCGTTGGTAGGCGCATAGCATTGGATGATGTTAATTGAAATACCCTCTTTCTTTGTTTTGAACGAGACTTTGATGATCCTTGGTCCATGAGATTCCCATCCTATAAGCGCATTTTGTGCTTGTTTGGACAGCATCAATGCAACTCCTTGTGTATGTGGTGCATTTTCTTCTTCATGGCCGGAGTATAACAGAAGCTCTCCTGAAGTTAGTCGTTGTTGTCCAACTTGTGTCCAATGTGTTTCACTGATCCCAAGCACCTCTAGGTTGTATCTTCTCATTTCTGCAGCAATTTGGAAGGCTCTTCCGGTGTCCCACCTTGTACGAACATTCTATGTACCTAAATAAATGGTCGCTCTGGTTGCCAGAAGGGGCATCGGCCTCGTAACTTCCGAAGGAATTCGTCTTTCATCATGAGGCGTCATAATTCTTCTAAATGAAGACCTTCTGACTCCCGGGGCAGAGTTTAAAAGATTTGAATAATTTTTTCTGGTTAGCGTTTTTTTAGCGAGTTAGTTTTCTACGGGATGGAGACGCTAACCCCATGCCCAACCCTCCTCCTTTATCCGGGCTTGGGACCGGCAGTAGCCCCCGGAGGGACTCCAGGCGGAGTTGTAAATCGAATACTAGATCTTTAAACCACTAAACTACGATAAAATGATGTGCTTGCAGGTCATCTTTTGACACACACATACACACAGCTACAAAGTTACCAAGGAGCATTGATTCACATTTACACTCCTATCATCATGTTTTTCTTTTTTTTAAGTCAACGAATGATTCTGGTCATGGTAGTTCAATTAATTCACAAACTGATGACTTATACTCACCAACTCTATCTATTCCACAGAATAAAACATCAATAACATCATCTTTATCAAATAATGAAGTAGAATCTGTCTT
This sequence comes from Schistosoma haematobium, assembly GCF_000699445.3. Classification (NCBI taxonomy): domain Eukaryota; kingdom Metazoa; phylum Platyhelminthes; class Trematoda; order Strigeidida; family Schistosomatidae; genus Schistosoma; species Schistosoma haematobium. The sequence continues at coordinate 1,566,703 of NC_067198.1, read as the reverse complement.
CAATAGTCCAACCAATACACATATCCCTGATACAATGGATGATATGAAAGATATCAACCTATTGAATTCATTCCCCATTTCAAGTATGAAACAAGAACCTATTACTATTTCAGATCATATTAGAACAAATCAACGTTCAGTTTCAATATCCAATAATTATAATCTAAAAAAAACTTTACCTATTCAATCTCCAGTTTCATCTTCTAACACTTCTCAACATTATACTACTTATAACAATATACATAGTAGTATAAGTAATTCATATAAATTATCATTAAAAAATGATAACATTTTAGATAATTTAACTCAATTAATTATTAAATGTTTACATGAAATTCTATGGATGTCTAGTCAGTTAGAACGTTGGCATTTGAGTACAACCATTACAAATGATGATCCATGGGTGGTAAGTATTCAAAACGTTTTTTTCTTTCTATGCAGCAATTTGGAAGACACTCCCGGTGTCCCACATTGTACGAGCATTCCAGGTACCTAAATAAATGGTTGCTCTGGTTGTCAGAAGGAGCATCGGCTTCGTGACTTCCGAAGGAACTCGACTTTCATCATGAGGGGTCATAAATCCTCTAAATGAAGAACTTCTGACTCCCAGGGCAGAGTTTAAGTGGTTTGAATGATTTTTTTCTGGTAAGCGTTTTTTTACCGAGTTAGTTTTCTATGGGATGGGGTCGCTAACCCCATGCTCAACCCTCCTCCTTTATCCAGTCTTGCGACCGGTAGTAGCCCCATAGGGACTCTAGGCGGAGTTATAATAATCACATTTTCATAGGGCCAGGAAATCATTTTTTTCTTTGAAAAAAATTAAACTTGTTTGCCAAATTTTCCATTTTTCTAATTTACTACTCATTAAGTTAATCATCATCATTACCACCAGGGTGCTTGTTACCTGTGTGGTTACACCACAGGATTGAGCTGTACTAATCAGATTGTAGTGTTAAGACCTATATGGTGTCTGGTTCTCCTGTGAAGCGCGATTGACCTGTACTGCTCGGGTTATAAAGTTTAAGCCTGGGTAGTGTCTGACTTTCATGTTGAACGGGATTGAGCTGTACTATTTGGGTTGTCACGTGAAAGTCTGGATGGTGTCTGATTCTCCTGAAAATCAATGGAAAACTATCCTGGCCCACAAGGGTATTTTATATAACTGTGAAGTTAATCATACTAAGAAGTAATGTTTCAGTTAGATTGAGCAGTGAACAACTATTTAATTGGGTTAGTCAGTTTAGAATTACCAGTTAACGAGAATAGTAACTCGCTTGATACATCAGTAGATACATTCTGTTGTATTATGAATTAGCTAATATTCCTCCATAATACTATTGGTTCGTATATGTTCGAGAAAAGGGTATATTATATTACTCAGGATATTAAAGACTGTTTATGGTGAGACTATAATTTATGGACGACCATTGAGTGATTCTATAAAGACCTTGAGAATATTCACCTATATACTACGGCTAAATGAGGGTTCTAAACCAACATCGAGACGCTATTTAGTCAAATAGATGAATGAATTTCGCGCCGAATGCCAGGAACTGTTATCGTAAAGCTGATTTATTCGTCCATAAATTATAGTCTCTCCATGTTTGTTGATATTAGGGTACATTTTGTTTATTCTATGAAGCACGTTTGCCCCCATATGCCCTGGTACGGCCGACAGTAGGGAGAGTTAGCTCCCCCTCTCTAAATGCTCTCAAGTGGCCACGCATATACAGCCACTGCCAGGGAAATCTTACTCACTGACTTCTCGCGGCACTATTGTTGTTTACGAAATTAAGAGGATGAGAACCGAATGTCCGGCTCTTTAACCGGGTTGGTGGACACGAAGAGTCCTCCTTGGGAAGTTGGAAAATCGTCATTACAAACCAATGGTGCACATGGGCTCCAGTAACCTGAGGAGTTGGATGATGTATGAACGTATTGTTGGTCACCGACTACCATGGGACTTCATCTCCTGACATTACTTCACTGCCTTGTGGATTAGACCTTTAGATCGAAGACTCTGGGAATGCGCTTTTAAGAAAACCATCTACTTCGTTCTGGGCACCCGGACAGTATCACACAGAACATACAAATCAAGTGACTTGTGTTCAAAAGGTTCTATGATGAACTTAAACTTGTTATTAATCTAATACACATCGTTAACATCCTTGTTAATAAGTTCTATTTGGTTATTATATATAGGGATATTATAGAGCTATGGTATCATTTATGGAAATCAGTAGTCAGTATGTTCTTATAAAACCTGCATTTTGGATTATTCAACGACTATTTGAATGCATTATTTATTCATTAGAACAATCATTACCAAATTATAGTAAGTGACTTTTGTAAATTCATTCATTTATTCATTTCATTCCGTCTATAGACTGAGATAAACTTGCAATTTTGTTGTGTTTAATAAGCAATTGCATTTAGTTGTTATGTAAAATAAATGGGATATCGAATTCAAGATGCTCGTTTCATTCCATTTAGTACATGGTCGGCCCCCAAATGGCCTGGTATGGCCGAGAGTGGGGTGAGCCCTTCTCCCCTCTCGAAATGCTCTCACACGGCCACGCGTATACAGCCTCTGTCAGGGAAGTCCTACTCACTGCCTTTTCGTGGCAAGGGTGTTGTTTACGAAAATGAGAGGACGAAAAGCAAATGTCCGTCAGGCGCTTTAACCGGATCCCAAAACATTAGTGCACATGGGCTCCAGTATCCTGAAGGAACAAATAGCGTATGAACCAATCGTTGGTCACTGGTTACCATGGGACTGCATCTCCTCACGATGCTCCACTATCTTGTGGATCAGACCTTTAGGTCAAAGGCTCTGGATGTGGCCCCTTAAGAAAACCACCTGGTTCGGTTTGGGTACCCGGGCAGTATCACAGCCCACACACACAAATATGGTGTGGCGCATATATATTTGATGCCCTCTTGTATCAATATTTGTGTGTTCGAATAAATAAATAAGTACATGGTCAACTGGATCTAAGTGTTGATGTTCACATTCAGACTCGAACTCTACACAATTTTATTTTTAAATTCTTATTATGTTATCTATTGAAGTACTGAATTCAGATAATCACGAACTTATTCAATGAGTATACTGTTGATACCATAATTAATAAAAGTTTAGGTCTCTAAATGCCCTGTGGAGAGTCAGCTCACCCTCTCCAGATACTCCCACATAGACACGTGTATACAACCACTGATAGAGAAGTTCTACTGACTGCCTTTTTGAATCACGGGTGTTGTTTACGAAATTGAGAGTGAAAAGTGGATTTCCGGTGCTCTAACCGGTTAGGTGGATATGAAGGATCCACCTAGGGGAGTTGGAAACCCTCAATTTTTGGTAACATACATACTTCTTGTGTAAATTACTTTGTTACTAGCAGTTTAAAATGGATAGGTATGACTAACAATGGATGTTTATATCTATCTGACATATTAAGCTATGTGTAAATATGATCTAACTGACGAGTCACAGGTATAGATAATTGTATTATAATGATAACTTATTCATTGTTTGCCCAATTCCTGCAGTACATATCTCTATTAAAAATATATGTACTTGACTTATTCTATACTTTGGCTTCTTTTGCAGATCAGAATTTGTTGTTTCCAGGTGCAGTTGATGGAGATAAAGTTCGTAGAGTTGTTCATTTATTTATGATGTTTCTAGTTGATACTACTTGTAATCATAAAAACTGGATCGATTATGAATATCGGGTAGAAGTAAGTCGGCATTCTTATTTATATGTTTGTATATGCATATTAATAGCTAAGTGAATAACGAGATGGTGTGTTTGGAACGAACGGCACTGGGTTCGAGTCCCCGAGTGAACATTAACTCTGGGATGCAGGTGTAGTGAACAGAACACGGGTGGGGACAATCGAATGTATTTGACAGAAAATTGCAGGACTTGTTGATTAAATCTAACAATCAAATAGTAAATACGTAATTTACAAAATGTTCATCAATTGTCTCATAATGACTCAGACTTCATTGTTCTTGCATTTTCATACAAATTGCATTCTGTTTCCATTCTTTACTGTTCAATTCTCTTAGCTCTCTGTTACCAGACATTCTGTTCACGACTAACATAATCTACTACTTATGTCAATATAAGTAGGACCCCTCACTCGTCGCCTTTTAAAGCAGTCGTTCTTGCGGTGGTTCATGCTCGCCGTGCCACATTCTTCGTCTCTGCAGTCTGTGCTACGCTTTCCGTCAAAATGTCGAGTGCGAGACGCGCTGACCTCTACAGCTCTGTCGACCTGCTGGGGCAGCAACATCCGACATCCACCCGGCACCTGGGACGCTTAACACCCGTGCTCCACCGGCTTGCTGAGCCATCTGCACCTGATGTCCGCCCAGCAGCCGCACGTCCCTCCTCTCCGCTCCTCTCCGCTGACAGCAGCCGTTGCATCCGCCGCCGCTCCGCCAGAAAACTTCACTTGACACCACCTCTCCGCACCAGATTCTCCCAACTAGCACCTCAGCTCCAGGCCTCTCTCCTGATTGGCAGCGACACCAAATGTAGTGAACAGAACACGGGTTGAGACAATCGAATGTATTTGACACAGAATTACAGGACTTGTTAATAAAATCTAACAATCAAATAGTAAATACGTAATTTACAAAATGTTCATCAATTGTCTCATAATGACTCAGACTTCATTGTTCTTGCATTTTCATACAAATTGCATTCTGTTTCCATTCTTTACTGTTCGATTCTCTTGTCTCTTTGCTCCCAGACCTTCTGTTTATGACTAACATAATCTACTACTTATGTCAATATAAGCAACATACACCCCACAGGTACTCCCAGCTGATGATTCCCAAATAGAACGAAACGAGCATCCTGTGTTTCCACTGCTAACCACTATTCATCTTTGTTTAAAAACGCTTGTGACTTAAGGCTATATTGAGACAATCCGCACAGCATGAAATATCAATCAGGTGTCTCTTCCTACCATGGGACTCCTCAACACTGCATCCAAGATTCTGTGGGAAATTGGACTTAAGACTTTCAGGTCATATAACCAGAACTTATGCTTTTGGCCACTATGTCCTCATTTGATAGTTTACATATTTACTTACACCTTTTAAAACTCTTGGAGGAGCGTAAGCCGCCCAATAGTATTTTTCATTCAACCCTGTCCTGGGTAATCCTATTCAGTTCTTTACAGTTGCTTTTCATCCTTATGACATTTGCTTTTAATTCTCGTCATAGCGTGTTTCGTGATCTTTCTCTTTTCCGTTTCCCTTCAGGATTCGTGATACAGACTGATGATTTCTGTAATGTATGTCCTATCCACTTTCATCGTCTTTTTGTAATTTCCTCCTCAGCTGGAAGTTGGTTTTGTCCTATTCTATAGTAGGCTGATAGTTTACATGTCTAATTTCAAACAATTCATGATATTGCACAACTACCTACCAATGATATTTGAAGATGGTTGAGTAACAACATCGCAAATTGATTGATGTTAAACATGTAAATAACTGATTGTCAACTGAATGATCTGAAGGTTTAATTGAGTTAGTGAATGGCGGAATTAAAATAAGTTTAATACAACAGTAAAGTTTCGAATATATATATTTCGGACAGTCATTGATCTGAACAGACAATCAAGGAAACGAAGCGAAGAACAAAGAAAGAGAAGCGAACCGAACCGAAATGACTCACAGTGGAGAAAGCGAGTGATCCAACTCGATGTAATCAAGCATGAATCGATTTTATAGTCAGACAAAAATAAGTTACAGACATAGGATGAATAAGATAAGAAATACACATACATACTTTTACATAGAAACAATTAAGGTAGACAAGCGAATAATTGGCAAGGTTAAAATGTAACTAAAGAAGAATGAATAAACTGCGCTGTCCGAAAGCTAGAATAAGTTATGTGGGTTGCCATAGCAACCAACACTACAAGTTACATAATATTAACTACAGTGTATCATATAGGTAGTTGGTTACGTTTATAAAAATGCAACAAAACAACAGAACCACGGTGCATTTTTTTATTATACCTGGATACATGTTTGAATTATTTTTTCTGGTTAGCGTTTTGTTTTTAGCGAGTTAGTTTCCTACGAGATGGGATCGCTAATCCCATGTCCAACCCTCCTCCTTTATCCGGGTTTGAGACCGGCAGTAACTCTGGAAGAGCTGCAGGCGGAGGAAACTAGGAAATGACTAGGACATACAATACAGAAACCACCAAACTGCATCACAAGGCAAGCTTTAACCTGAAATTCTGAAGGGAAGTGGAAAAGAGGAAGGCTAAAGAACACATTACGTCAGGAAATAGAAACAGATATGAAAAGGATGAATAATAACTTGAAAGAGCTGGAAAGGATTGCTTAGGACAGCGTTGAATGGAAAATACTGGTAGGGGTTGTTGAGGACGTTAGATCCCCAGAACTCACTTGGAAAAGGACCTAATTTTGTAATTTCATTTGGAAAATTTGGATTTCTTTGTTTTCGCACCAAAAGCGCTCTTTTCACCTTCACGTCGTATTTCTCACTTGGGAGAATCTTAGATGCTATTGGTCCGTTGTGTTTTTTAGTATGCTATTTGGTAACTCTCCCCAAGGACGGTTTTGTGCTGTATATATACGTTTTGATTTGTGTCTGTTGTTATCACTCGTGTTTCCTGGCTTTCTGTGGAATATACTTCCCTGTTCGGATTTCGAGTTCTCTCGCTAGTTAGCGGGGTGAGACGCAATATAAAAGCTAGTTTATTGGCCATTGGTCACAAATCTTTGCTCCGTTCGCAGTCTAGGTGAACTCGTAACTGCTCCAAACCGAGCAGTAGCTTATGCTCCTCAACGAGGAGTAACAGGCGTAAGTAAGTAAGTAAGTAGAGGTCGTTGTTACAGTATAATCTTTACCATTTTCCTATTCTTCATGTTGATAAATACTTTACTTCTCTTTCTGTTTATTAGTTAATGGAATCCTTACTACATTTATTGCAAGAATCACTTCTTATATGGGAATTAAATTCATTACAATGGAAAGAAGTTCAAGCATTAACTATACATTTAATTCTATGGTGGATTATTAATAATAGTTATTTACAATCTCGTCTATTTATTTATTCATTAACTCAATTACATTATATCATTTGTCAATTGGAATCAAGATCATGTTTTGAAGAAGTAAGTTCATTGTTGTATTAACCTTCTACCGCCAAGCATTTCAATTTCGATTGATGATACATACTACTTATATCTGTTGACATCAGTAACACACACCACACTCATTTCCACTTTAAAGCAGTCGTTGTTGCGGTGCTTCTGCTCGCCGTGCCACTTTCTTCCTCTTCTCTGTAATCCGTACCACGCCCTCCGTCAAAATATGGAGTTTGCAACGCGCTGACCTCCATAGCTTCGTAGACCTACTGGGCCGTCAAAATCCGATGTCTACTCGGCGGCCATACGTCCCACTGTTCCTCTTTGTCAACAGCACCCGCTAAAGCCAAAGCTGCCCCGCCAGAACACTCCATCCGACGCCACCCCCCTGCAACGGACCGCTCCGACTAGTACCTCAGCTTCAGGTCCGCAACGATGTTCGCAGGACAGAGCCCTTCCCCTTCTGGCTGATAGCGACACCCAATGTAGTGAACGAGGTCACGCTCGCGGAATTCGAACTCAGGGCCTTCAGTCTCGCGCGAATGCTTAACCTCTAGACCACTGAGTCAGCCGGTATCCAGCGGTGTTAATGTCTAACCTCAACCAATCCACGAAATTGCGCGACCATCTTCCATTGTACTGAGAAGATACCTTCCTCTACCCGACACGGATTAGCTCCATTGGTCACAGATTCTCACTAGAACTCTGAGAATTTCCTCACGAAACTAGTCACTAGTGAGCACATAATAATTATCAGCATAGAATTGTTGAGATTATTAAGTTTTTGCTCGAGACCATGAACCGATTGGTGTTAGACCACCATTGAAAACCTGGAATCACTGAACGGCTGTTTCGTCTTATTGTGGGACTCCTCATCAGTGCGCATCCACGATCCCGCTCGCGGGATATTCTTCACTATTCAATAGAAATGTTTAGCTTATATTCATTTCTTTACAGTGTTTACTCCCTCAGTTTTTTTTTGTTAATTTCTATAACATAACATACTGCTTTTGATGTAACAAGTAGATTGAACAATATCTTCCATTGTTTTTCATGGTATGACTTCTACCATTCAAAGTTTATGGCAGTGAAATTGTCCATTTGTTCTACTTTCAATCAATTCACGATATTGTGCGACTATCTTCTACTTTGTTTGGTGGGTACATTCTTCAAGCCTAACAGGATTAAACTTTAATGTTCATGACTTCTTATTAGACCTCTTCATTTCAAACTTCAGTTGTATTGCCTTTTATAATGTAGGTGGTTTAACTTAGAGCCTTTCAATGTCAGTTTGGCAATATCATAAACGCTTGCTTTAAGATTTGAGCTTCTAGAAATTAATACACAAGGGCTAAATGATATTGACTTCAATTGTAACCAAATGCTTTTTGTAGGTTTGTTATCTTCATGAATTTTCTTGTTGTCATTGACTCTATTATTAGATTCCCGACCTTTGTTGCTACCTTGACGTGGTGGTCGGGCTTGCCTATCGTGATGAAGCAACCGAGCTATACTGGCTGAAACAACCGTTCTTCAAGGTCCTACCATGCCAGACAGTCTGTTGAAGAGCAGTAAGACTAAAAGCAACAAACCCAAGGTCCGAAGGCGAAGTCGTACTGCTGACTGTACAGAGGTTTGACAGCAGTAAGGTGTTTTCTTCCGACAACCGGTATGACAGCGATGCTGCCTTCCCACAAGGAGGGGTGGGGTTAGAAAAGATCGACCCTAAAAATGCACACCTCGCCTTATCCCACGGATATCCGTCTCCGGCGGTAAGGTCTCAACAAGTACAGAGCTAACACAAAAATTACTCATAAAAAGGTCGTATGTGACCGACCTCAAGCAGTTGTCCCTTGGGCACTGCGGTCACGCTTTCAGGTCACAAAGACCACCTCTAATCCAATTTCCTTTTCAGGTACCTCCAGAAGAACCCTTCCATGGTATGGGCAATCGGGAAGTGATAATCGCCCTCATACCTCTAACTGCACTCAAGACCTTGTGTATTCATAGCTATCATTAGATTAAAAGAGACACTAAAGGAACACTTTTTTTATCCAGAAGGACAATAACGGCTTCACAATTCAAGTTAAATGACCAAGTTATAAATCATCTTCAATACTGTTTCTTCAGAATTTGGGGGGGGGGTATTTGAGGTTGATTCCACTGTAACATTCAGCCTTAAGAAGATTAGAGTTTAACCTGAAAGTACCTTATGAGCTGGGTTAGCATAGGGAGTTGTAAACGAGATGATCTGGAAGAGAAAATGACGAAAGAAAAATGAACCGGCAACTCAGTTAAGCATATAGAATGCACTTACTTTAATAATGAAAGCAGTTGACAACGATCACAAATAGCACAAGCATAAGATTGAGACAATTCGATGATCAAAACAAGAAGTTAATAGTGTACCACATGTCAGTTATTCGAAGTTCTTGAATTCATACTTTTACTCTTTATTCATTTAAATGATAATGGATCATCAGTTAAGGAAAATGCAGCAATTTGGATGACTCTTCCGGTCTCCTACATTGTACGACCATTCCATGTACCTAAATTAATGGTTGCTCTGGTAGTCAGAAGGTGCATCAGCCTCGTGACTTACGAATGAACTCGGCTTTCATCATAACGTATCATAACTCTTTTAAATGAAGGCCTTCTACCTCCCAAGGCAGAGTTTAAATGGTCTGGATAATTTCTTCTGGTTGGCGTTTTTTTACCGAGTTAGTTTTCTACGGAATGAGGTCGCTAACCCTAAGTCAAACTTTGCTCCTTTATTCGGGTTTGGGACCGGCAGTAGCCCCAGAAGGGTTCCAGGAAGGGTTAGTTAAGGAGAATACTCCATTTTTATCATTTGTTAACGAAGCCTATTTTTTATCTCCTATTATCTAGATTGCATTTCTTGTTTATCGTTTGGACAAAGTAATTGAAATATGGTCAAGATATGAAGAATCCATGATAAATGTAGATGATATACATAAACTGGAAAAACTCAGTGGAATTCCCAGTGATCATTCCGTGAATATTCCTCTTAATCACGATGTAAGAAATGTAAATAAAAGTATTCCTTCTGAGACTAATCCTATCAGTGACCATTTATCATCACATATGAATACCAATTCACAATCACATAATCTACTTTTATATTTAACTCCAATAATCTTTAAATTATTTAAAGATTATAGTGTACTATTAGAAATGGAAAAGTGGACACCTAATTTACCAAAGATGACATCTGATTTTCTCGAAAAATTTAAAGTTTATCGTACTATACCACATGGTGAATGGCAATGCTTTCTTGAATATCGTGTATGTTGATAGATTTTATTTTGAATTGTATTTTAAACTATTTAAATGATTTAAGTAACTAAACTTTTTCTGTAAAATATTTATGTTTTCTTACGCTAAAAATCTGTACAACGTATATGTTTACATCCTTGTTTCAACTCCAACAATTGCTAATTCATTTTTAGGACTCCATTATCTTCATATTATTGATTTAACTTTTGCAAAAGTCACAAATATTAGAGAGTTTTTAATGGTGGTCGACCCATGAGTTCAACTATTAAAATTACTTTATTCTCCATAAAACTCCATTCTGCTAATAATCATCATGTGCTCGCTAATGATTTGCTTCGAGATGGATTTTATGGAGTTCTAGTGAGAAGTTGCGACCTTTGGAATCCAATCTTTGTCCGGTAGAGACAGATTAATCATATCTTTTTCAATTATTTAATTGTATGATGTTATATCATTCCTACCTTCTGTGATCCCATGTTTAATAATGATAAATAATATCTCAAAAACCTTTCGACTATATATTGTATATAGAAGGCAGCCTTTGTGAACAATTCATCCAGTCTAGGTATGGAAGATGACCATATTTCGATCAATCGACTAACTTCATTCTTTTGGGATGTTTCAAACAAATTACTTAGATTTGTATTGTAAATAGGATATGGGAAGATGTTCTCAAACTGATCAACTTTATATATCCACCTTTTTTGATGTCAGGAGATATCTCTGGTTAGATCAGGCAATTTACGTACTAAACGTATTTGTATTTTTGAAGAATATTTATTTTTAACAGTTGGGATCATGAGTCAGTTGAAGTTAGACCACCATGGAAAACTTTGAAACACTGGACGGCCGTTTCGTCCTAGTGTGGGACTCCTCAGCAGTGCGCACCCATGATCCCGCCTCTCGAGATTTGAACTCAGGTCTTATCGGTCTCGCACCAGGTGCTTAACCAACCAGACCACTGAGCCGGCATCAGATGGTGTTAATGTCTAACTTCAACTAATCCACGAAATTGAGTGACAAATCCATCATTGTCATCAGTGAGTTACTACCTCACAACTGACCTGGTTGAACTCCACTGATCACTGCTTCTCACTAGAACTCCAGGATATATATCTTGAAGCCAGTTACTAGTGTACATATGTTGATTAGTATCAGAAGTGTGTTTTGTGAATATTATAATAATTTAATAGTTGAGATCATGAGTCAATTGAAGCTAGACCACCATGGAAAACCTGGAACATATAAACATAGGTACAAGAAGGCACCAAATAGATATGCAACACATAAATCATTTGATTTGTTTGAGGGCTAGGATACTGCTCGAGTTCCCACACCGAAGTAGATGGTTTCTTTAGAGGGCCACATCCCGAGTCTTTGACATAAATGTCTGATCCACAGGGGAGTGGAGCAACATAAGGAGATATAGTCTCATGGTAGCCATTGATCAACAATATTTTCATACGCCACTTGTTCCTTTAAGATCCTGGAGTCCATATACACCACTGGTTTGGAATCAGGATATTCCAACTTCCCTAGATGGATCCTCCATATCCACCAACTTGATTAAAACTCTTGAAATCCACTTTTCATCCTTTCAATTTCATAAACAACACCCGTGGTGCGAGAAGGCATTGAGTAGGACTTCCCTCACAGTGGTTATATACGCGTGTCCATGTGAGGGCATTTGGAGAGGGACAGTTTACTGTTCACACTGTCGGCTGTACCAGGGCATTTGGGGGCATTTAAAAAATAGTGTATTGTGTTTAAATTCAAATAAGATAGAAATATTCATTTCATTGTCAAAGAATGTGTTCAGTCAATATCAGTCAGAACTATTCATCTAGTTTAAGAAGAGTGCTGTAATGATTAGAAGGTTTTATGTGATAATGAAATGTCCACTGAGCCAACACCCAACGGTGTTGATCTCTAACTTCAATTAATCCATGATCTTGAGCAATCCTTCATACTAATAATAATTATGTACCAACTAGTGAGTAGGTACAAAATGGAACTCCTGAAGTTGTAATGAAAAACTGTGATCAGTTGAGTCCAATCCGTATCGACTATGAGACAGTTATCAACCTCAAACAATACATGAAAGGTTGATCAAGATCAAGGATCAACTAGAGTTAGACATTCACACTGTGAGATACCGGTAAGTTTAGTGGTTTAGAGATGAAGTGTTCACGCGCGAAGTCGTAGGTCTTGGGTTAGGGACAAAACAGCTATCCAGTACTTCTAGACTTTCAATGGTTCTCTAACTTAGATAAACTTATGAATTCAATTGTTAAAATTAATTTCAAAAAATTTCTATAGTTGAGATCATGAGTCAATTGAAGCTAGATCACCATGGATGACCGTTTCATCATATTGTAGGACTCCTCAGCAGTGCGCATCCACTACCCCGTTTCATGGGATTCGAACCCAGAACCTATCAGTTCTACAAATCCCTATTCTATTATGTAATATGAGATTCTCATTATCAGTGAATGATACCTTTCTTGTTTGTTTTAGCTTCAACCAGTAGCAGAATTCTATACAATTCAATATATCATCAGTACAGCAACAAATCAAAGTATATATCGTGCTAAAGCTAATGACGATATTGAACAATCACGTTATAAACATAAACATTATTTAGATAATATATCATTTAATTTACATTCTTATCTAATACATAACATATCTGAAATATCCAATGAATCATTGATCATTCCATGTGTTGTTGATCCATCAACTTCTGAAAAGTCAACCAATCATTCTGTAACCATGACAACAAAACATATCACATCAATCGATAATAATCAATATGATATACCTCAATCCTTATCAATTATTAACAAACAAAATTATTATCCAACAGAAATAGAAAAATATAATCAACAAATGAATTATTGGCATGCTTTATCATATCGATTAATGTATACATCATTGAATGCTCCATGGTTTATAAGGTGAATTTATATTGATTATTGATTTTATTTATTTTGATTCCTTCCCTTCCTCTCCCCCACTTCTTAATCAAGTTATAACGGATTAAATTCACTTAGTATTGTTGTTTACTTGAATCTTCTCATTGATGTGTTAAGACTGTAATTGATCAATCTCTAACATTGGTATATATATGTGCATCCTGTTTGGATTACCACGATATTGAGTTAAGTCACAAGCATTATAAGCAAAGATGGATAATGACAATCAGTGGAATCCAAGAAACACGTTTCACCCTACTAGGGACTCGTCAGCTGGATGTACCTGCATCCCAGAGTTAATGTTCACTGTGGGACTGGAACCCAGTACCGTTCGTCTCAAACACACCATCAAGTTATCCACTTAACTACTGAGTTCTGATAGCCACTTGTTTGTGTAATGGGGTATTGTTTACATGAATCTTCCCATTGTTGTTTAGGACAGCAATTGATCAGTCTCTTATTGACATATGAGCATACTATGCATATTGCCTCGATATTGCCTTAATTCACAAGCATTATAGACATAGATGGATAGTGGGTAGAATTGGAATTCAGGATACGCGTCACTTCGTCCTATTTGGGATTCGTCAGTAGCTCGTCAACAGCTAAGTAGATAACGCGATAACATGCGTCCTGAATTTCACTGCTAGCCACTATCCATCTTTGCTTATAACGGATTAGATTTAAAACACTACAGGTTTTTAATCTCATTAATAAAATTTGCTTAAAATTTATATTTTACGGTTAGCATGTTTTGTTGCTGTTGTTGAGCGAGTTGGTTTTCTGTGGGATAGAGTCCTTAACCCCCCGCCCTATAACCAATCCACCTCCTTCATTCTGGGCTTGAGACTGACAGTAGCCCCAGACGGGGATAGCATTTAAACAATTCATTTTGAGATGGTGGAGAAGATTTATGGCTCAGATAGACACAAGTGGAGACAGTCTAATGTATTTGAATACAACATTACAGAATCTCTTAGTAGAATCTGAGATCCATACAGTGAATGCGTCATTTGCAATATGTCAATAAATCATCTCAGACTTCATTGTTCTTTCGTTTCCTCACCAATCATTCTCTTTTCTTCGATCTTCTTAACCTTCTGCCTCCAGGTATTTCAGTTTCGATTGATGATACATACTACTTATATCTGTCAATGTCGGTAGCCTACATCATAGTAGGAGTTTAAGTGTTTAAAGGATCAATGATTACCTGTACTAGCAGTTACGTTATTCAGTAATGAAAGATCTTTTTATCATTTGCCTATAACTGTTTAGCTGTTTCATAGCCTAATATCATCCATTGAAAACTCGTTTAGCAGGTTTCAGTCAATCATAATGTTTAAATAGAAACAAATATCCATAATCTATTAGTTTATTGAAGACATCTTGTGAAGACTTTATCAATTCGAAGTTAGTCTTCATTACACAGTGACATAATCTATAGAAACAAACAGCTATTTTTAGTAACGGGGGGGGGGTGGCACTTAATTCTTTGAATCGAGAAGCTTCCAGTTCTTCACAATGGTTCGAATTCATCGATTTTAATCAGTTTGCAATATTTTAAGACTATCATTTAGTACTATTTATGATGAATTGCTGCAGTTGTGCTTGTCATAAGATATTAAGTCATTTCATTTAGGTTCATAGATATTTACTACTTAGAATGATAATGGCTATCACCGGAATCTAGGATGTGCGTTTCGTGGAGTAGATTTGTAGCTTCGGTGGATGATTTTGGTGGAGTTTTGTTGTCTGAATGCGTGTTTCATCCTCTATGGGACTCGTCAGTTGGATATATTTGCATCCCAGAGTTGATGTTCACTCCGGGACTCGAACTCAGTACTGTTCGCTTCAACACATCATGCCGTTATTCACTTAGCTACTGACTCCTGATAGTCACTATCCATCTTTGCTTAAAGAAGCTTGTGACTTAAGGTTATATCGAGGCAATACACTCCGTATAAAACATATGCCAACATGAGACTGATCAATTACAGTCCTAAATAACAATGGAAAGATACAAGTAAAACAACACCAAGTGAATTCACTATATAGAGGTTTTCAATTATAATGTAATCTCTTCTAATCATCATATTTCTCGTCATTATTTTATTCATCTCATTGTTTTTTTCTTTGAAATGTTAGTTATGCAAAAGTTGAACATTGGCGTTTATCTGCATTGGAAACAATCAGTCGTATACGACCAAAATTAGAACCAAATGTAACATTCAATTCACATATAAATGCTAGTGCTAAACGAGATGGTTTATCTTTAATTAAATTTATACAATCACGTATACGACCACATTCAGTAGATAATGATCATACATTATCTACAACATCTATTTGTCATTCATTATCCACATTGAAAGCTTCCTCTAGTGAAGCTAGTTTAGACATTTCACAGAATGATGAAATAGAATGTAATACTGATGTTATTATGAGACAAATTATGAAACATCCTCAACTTTTGAATCAAACATCCATTGAAGGAAATGATGATCGTCATGGATCGACTTCAAATAATGATGATATAATCCATATAGAAAATGAAGTGTTTGATTTATCGGATGATCGACGTGGTACATTAATTCCAGATGAATCTATAAAAACTCCGTAAGTTTCTAGTTTTTGTGATTTAGTATTGTTATCAGAATGGGTTTTGTGGAGATTTTTAGAAATTTCATTGGTTGAAATAATAATCACCTGCTCACTAGTGACTGACTTCAGAAGACACTCCTGGAGTTCTAGTGAGAAGTCGTTACCAGTGGAGTTCAACCAGGCCTGTTGTGAGATATCAACTCACCGAAGACAATGGTGTACGGTGGCGCAACTTCGTGGACTGGTTGAAATTAGACATTAACACCGTTGGATGCCGGCTCAGTGGTCTACTGCCTAAGTGCTCTCGCGCGAAACCAGTAGGTCCTGGGTTCGAATCTCGCGGTGTGCGGGATGTCAGGACGAAATGGCCGTCCAGTGCTTCCAGGTATTCCATGGTGGTCTAGCTTCATTTAGTATTGTGTTTATTGAATTTTATTGATAATGAATAGTAATATTGAAGGTTTGTTGCTTTTATGACCTCCAAATGCTCTGGTACTGTCGAAGGTGGGGGAAAGTCAGCTCTATCCCTCGAAATGCTCACACATGGCCACGTGCATATTACCACTACCAGGAAAGTTCTACTCACTGCGTTCTTGCGACACTATTGTTGTTTACTAAAATGAGAAGGCGAAAAGCAAATATCCGGCGCTTTAATCCGGTTGGTGGATATGGAGGATTCATCTAGGGGAGTTGATAAACTCTGATTTTAAATCACCGGTGCACATGGGCATCAAGATCTTGTGGAAACAAATGGCGTATGAGCCAACTATTGGTCACTGACTACCATGGGACTGCATCTCTTGACGTTGCTCCACTGCCTTGTGGATCAGACCTTCAGATCGAAGGCTCCGACTATGGCCCCCTATGAAAATCACCTGCTTCGGTCTGGGCACCCGGGCAGTATCTTAGCCCACATACGAATCAAGTGATCTGTGTGGCGCATGTATATTCGGTACCCCTTTGTACCAATGTTTATATGTTCAAATAATAAATAAATAAAATGCCTATATGAATATTTCTTATACACAGATATTCAGCATCTGTGGTTCATTTCTCCTATCAAGAAGCTAAATTAGTGAATAGCGTTGTGTTTTTTTAGTTTGGAACGTCCGGTCTTCTTTCTTACACAAATGGGAAATTCATATACCCTAGATACCCTCCCATTTGTCTATTCTACAGGACTTAAACACAACTCAGATCAAGAACACTTGACTGACCTGACTAGAATGTTCAGCATATTTCCACTTCAATAACCGAAAAAAGTCACAATAATCATAAGGGTAGGGAAATATATAACTCATTTAATAACTGTCAGACAATCTACTGTGATATGTGCTACTGATATCGACAGATATAAGTAGTATGTATCATCAATCAAAAAGGAAATACCCTAAGGATCCTTCATGTATGGAATCACGTATAATACTATTCAGTAGTTACCTTACTGATGTTCATTTGAACACATTTCTCTATTTCACTCAATTCATACAAAGCTATTTACCATTTTGTTCTCTATAAAAGCTCTTCAATATAATGAACATTAAAAGGTTATAACTATCAGTTAGTGAGGTCATCAAATTATAAGTTCCTGGCATGTAGAAGTAGTTAATTCAATGGTAGTAATATATAAAAGAAAGATTGTAGTACAGGAAGAAAGAATTAGCTTGTAGAAAGAAAGATATGGAACGATTTTAATCTCATAGTTTAAGGGAAGACAAAGAATGTATACACCTACACCATTGTGACCGATTCTGAGCCATGTCATGCAAAGTCTCCAACCATTGGTTATGATAGTCACGCGGACCCCAACCAAGTAGTCTGCATCTCCCAACATGGCTCAGACTAGAAGTTAGTGACTTGACACACTGATGTTACGTTTTGGTTTGGCCGACCCTAACTTCCTTCTAACCATCCTTAACGCCAGTTAGCATAGCACGTCGTGGTAATCGGTGTTCAGGCATACGTAATACGTGGCCCAACCATCTCAGTCGATGAAGATCCACAACCTCATCAAGTGATTTTCTATTATTCCTTAATACACTGCGTCTAACCTCACTATTACTTACCCGGTGATTTTAGCACATATGAGCTATATTCCTAAGACATCTAATTTTGTCCAACAAAGATAACTAGTTTGAAATTTCTTGAATGTCAGTTACACATCGGTGGAGCAACAAAAGCATATGAATCAATAGTTCATTTGAAGATTCTAACATCACTATACATCCTTTCATTTGAATACCTCATCATCGAATACATTAGCTCTAATTCACTTGGTATTGTTTTACTTAAATCTTCCCATTGATATGTTCGGACTTCAATTGATCAGTCTCTTATTGGTATATGTGCATATTGTACGTATTACCTTCATATTGCCTTAACTTAAAAGCATCAGGATTCAGTAGCTAAGTGGATAACGCGATAGAGTGTTTGAAGTGAATGTTACTGAGTATGAGTTCTAGAGTGAAAATAAACTCTGTGATGCAGATACATCCAGTGAATGAGTCCCAAATAGAATGAAATGACGTGCATCAAAATAGATTTCACTTCTAATCCCTATCTATCTTTACTTTTTCAGAATCATCTTATCCAATTCTTCGAACACTTCCATTAAAGATTCAGTCAATGATGATAACCAATTAAATCAACTTAAACTAAGAAACAATTCTAATAATGAATCCTTTATCTCATCTATATCATCTCATCAATCAACTCCATTGAATTCATTGAATTCATCAATGATTCACTATATACCTCAAATACAAAAAGGTAAAGGTATTCTATTCAGTGTGAATACACAATTAATTCTAGCAATTAAAGTCATTCAAGGTATATTAACATTAACACAAAATCGTCTAATATTTGATACATCTATTCATAATGTCATTCATGATAATAATAGTAATCTATCTACTGATGATAACAATACTACTTATGATACTACTGAATTATCAATACCATTTGGATATAAAATTATCAATGAAAAATTAGATGTAAACAATACAAAATTGAATCATTGTAAGTTAATGAATCCTTTTAATTAGTTTATGGTGTTGATTTTGATCATAAGCTTATGAAGTATTCAGTTGTTGTTGTTGTTGTTTTTGTGTGTGAGTGGCCTCATATCTGACATTTGAGATCATGAGTCAATTGAAGCTAGACTACTATAGAAAACCTGAAAGCACTGGACGACCGTTTTGTCCTATTGTGGGACTCCTCAGCAGTTCAATGAACTCATGATCTCAACTGTTTAAAATTACTACAATCTCCACAAAACCCATTCTGATACTAATCAACTTATCCTCACTAGTGACTGGCTTCAAGAGATATATCCTGGAGTTCTAGTGAGAAGCAGTGACCAGTGGAGTTTAACCGGGTCTGTTGTGAGGTAGTAACTCACTGATGACAATGATGGATTTGTCACTCAATTTCGTGGATTAGTTGAAGTTAGACATTAACACCGTTGGATGCCGTCCGCCTCACTGGTCTAGTTGAGTAAGCGCCTGGCGCGAGACCGATAGGTCCTGGGTTCGAATCCTGCGAGGCGGGGTCGTGGATGCGCACTGCTGAGGAGTCTCATACTAGGAAGAAATGGTCGTCCAGTGCTTCCAGGTTTCCCATGATGGTCTAGCTTCAATTGACTCATGATCTCAACTGTTGAAATTACTACAATCTCCACAAAACCCCTTCTGATTCTAATTTGATCATTTCTAATTGATTGTTATTGATAATATACATGTCGGCGATTCTCAACACTGCTCATCAACAATTCCATAATGAAAGGACTGGAACACTTGATCTCTAGTCCATTGAACTTGCTGGCATCCAACGGTGTTTATGTCTAATTTCAATCGATCCTTGATCTTGAACAACCTTTCATGTATTTTTTGAGGTTGATAACTGTCTCATACCGAACACGGGTTTGACTCCATTGATTGCGGCTTCTCACTAGAAATTCAGAAGATCTGTGTTTAATCTAGTTACTGGTGAGCATATGATTATTATTAGTAGTATGAAGGGTTACTCAAGATCATAGATCGATTAAAGTTTGAGAATAACATCTCTTGGTGCTGGCTCAGTGGTCTGAATGCTAAGCGCTCGAAATTGAGACCAAACGTTCTGGGTTTGATACTTTTTGATGTGGGAACATTGATGCACACTGCTGCGGAGTCCCATACTGAGAAGAATTGATCATGCATTGATTCTATGTTTTCAATGGTAGTCTAGATTGGACGGACTCATGAATTCAACTATTAAATGCCAGATAATTTGATGCAAGAATAAATGATCCAGTTAAACTCATCAATCTAAATATATATGAATGATACCAACAATTCGTCATACTTGTATTTCGTTTTAAAGAATGTTTTTGATTATCTACTTGACAAAGCGATCAACATATCTATATAAATCAAAGCAAAGCAAGGATCGCATTCATACAGTTGAAGAATATATGGAACTCAAAACAATTCTCAGCCAATATCGAAGTCAGTATCTTCAATATGAACGTCAATACAGTCCTAATGTATGGAGGTGAAACGTGGAGAACTACTACAACCGTCATCAAAATGGTATAAGTTTTTATGAATAGTTTTTCACTCAAGATACTCAATATTGGTTGGCCAGATATCATTAGCAACAGCCTACTGTGGGAGAGAACAAACCAGCTTCGAAGTGAAGAGGAAATTAGGAAAATACATTGGAGTTGGATAGGACACACGTTGAGAAAATCATAGAACTGCATCACTAGGCAAGTTCCAACTTGTAATCCTGAAGGGAAGCGGAATAGAGGAAGGCCAAAGAACACATTACGTCTGGAAATAGAATCAGATATGAAAAGGATGAATAACAATTGGAAAGTGCTAGGAAGGTTTGCTTGGGACAGGGTTGGATGGAGAAGTTTAACATGCGTAAGTAAGTAGGTAAATATAAATCAAACTTCACTTCATTTCATAAGCCAGTGTCTATCTGGACTTAGTAGATAAGTGAATTGCTCAATGGCATTTAAAACAAACGCTACTGGTTTGAAGTCATGGAGGTAGATATCAACTATGGGATACAGGCATATCCAGCTGATAATTCTTACATCAGACGAGACACACATCTAAGATTCCACTGGAAGCCAATATTCATCTGTACTTTAACTATCTACTAGATAATTTACTCTTTATATTTTTCATTTATTTCACTTTTCAGCTAGACAAATATTCTATATTCGATATAATTGGTCATTAGCTAAATTACGTGAATTACATTTACGTCGTTACAATCTACGTCGTTCAGCTATTGAGATATTTTTTGAAAACAATTCTAATTATTTTTTTAACTTTGAAACTAAAGTAAGTTGAAGTTGAGGTTAGTTTCTATCATATTTACCTATCAAACTTATAGAGCACTTTATTTATTCCCACTCATTATCATGGCGTTTAATACTGTTGAAGTTGTGATATCTGACATAGAAACCCAGAGAGAGGGGGCATTTACGCAACTAAAAATTGAAACAAACTGAACATGGAAACGTACCACTGGAGCTTTAGGTCTTTAATTATGTGTTTGGATTATCTCACAGATCTAGGAGGAAACATCTTTTCGAAATAACTCAAATCAACAGTCTATGTTTCTATGTATTGTATTGAGAGATCATGATTGTTTAACTTCTCAAATAAGAACTGCCAAATAAAACATAAAATTATCGCGAGTCATTCGAATGTACCAATTTTTATGTTTGCGATAAGTTCATTAATTTTATTTAAACTGTTTAACTACTTATAAGTAGGCAAACGGGCTGTGTAAAATAAACCTGATCAGTACGAACTTTAGTTAGAAGTGAGATGTTCGACATTTGTACTGCTGATGATGTCGTCTAGAAGAATGATGAAAGCTTCACAATCAAACCATCCAGCTTAGAGAATAAAACTTCATCAAAATCATTCACCTTAACTATATATATATATATATATATTCTGCATTATCTGATTTTCAATTACTGACATTTACTTTCATGTTTGAATAAATCTAGATTCGTAATAAATTCTATTCGATCATTATGAGTTTACGATTACCAAGATTAGTTTATAGTCAAAGTCGTAATCCTAGAGAAACACTTAAATTATCTGGACTTACAGAAGTAAGTTATGATGTAATTCATTATGTTTATCTTATTTATTCTATTTCATTGAATTTCATTAAGATATATATTAACTGTGTATCATTGAATGCTGAGATTAACATACTTATCATGTGATCTGTTGATTTGGGATTCGATTTTATTCTCGTTCTCTTTTCTTTGATCTTCTTAATCTTCTGCCGCCAGACGTTTCACTTTCGATCGATGATACATACTACTAATAACTATCGACATCAATAGTGCACAGTACAAGGTCATTTCTTGACAAAGGTTGATTTTAAAATGAAACATAATTGCGTAACCCTACATTCATTGTCTTAGGTGGATAAATGTCTCACAATTGACACCCATTAAACTCCACTGGCGGTTTCATCCTATTGTGGGACACGAAACGGCCGTCCAATACTTTCAGGTTTTCATGGTAGTCTAGCTTCAACTGACTCATGATCTCAACCAGTATTATATAAGTAGTAAATTCTTTGGGTATTTCAGTAGTAAATGAGCAGGAGATTAAAAGTCTTATTGATTTTAATCTCTATTAACTAACCTTTTGGTTAACATTTTCTCGAATAAGTTAAATTTCTATTAGGATGGAGTTGGTAACCTCATGCCCAACCCTCCTCTTTTATCCAAACTTGAGACCGGTAGTAGCCACAGAGGGGAAAATTAATCATTTTGTTATTTCCATTTTATTTCTTGTTGTTATTCGTGTAAAGGATCACACCTCTTTTTGTTTATTCTCAGAGATGATTAAAAAATGGATTATAACAAGAAATAGAGAGAAGTCTAAAGATTGAAGAGAGATGAAGCTGTAGTGAAATTAAAGAAACAGAGAAAGAGAAAAAAAAGATAAACACACACACACCCACAAAGAAAAGAAAAACTAGTGGACAATATTATAAGCAAAGATGGATAATTAGATGGTGGTTGGAGGTAGTTAACAGCAAACCCTGGACCCAGGTTTTATGATACTTGGCACTTGGCAGCAAGGTCTACCTGTAATCTTGATGGAACTGGTGCTCCCTGACGGATGGCCGATAACATTCGATCTGCAGTAAGAAGGAATTGACACACATGACATTGATCACCCAGTGATCAACCAGTTGTGATTACATCTCAGTCCTACAGGAAGTCAGTCGCGGCCCGGATAGCCCTGTGGTAACATCTTTGACCGTGAAGCTGGGTGACACGAGATCGTATCAGTTAGGGAGCACTAGTTCCTTCAAGATTACAGGTACACCTTGCTGACGAGTGCCAAATAGCACGAAACCTAGATGGGGCAGGGTTTCCTGTTGACTACCTCCAACCACCATCTGATCTCAACATAGTGTACGCAATGTCGAGTCATCTAGACTTGTGGCCACATTGAAACTTAGACGATAGCAATCGATCTGCACTAAGAAGGATTTGATATAGATAAAATTTATAACCACCCAGTGATCAACCAATTGTGAAAGATGGATAATGGATAGCAGTGAAATCCAGTTTAACGCGCGTTTCGTCCTATTCGGGACTCGTCAACTGGATTTACCTGCATCCCATAGTTGATGTTCACTCCAAGACTCTAACCCAATACCATTTGCTTCAACCTCCATCGCATTACCCTTTTAACTTCTAAGTCCCGATAGCCACTTGCTTGTGCGATGGGGTGAAGTTTAAATTCACTTGGTGTTGTTTTACTTGTATCTTCCCATTGTTGTATAGGACTGTAATTGGCCAGTCTCTTGATAGCATATGTTCATCCTGTGCACACTGCCTCGATATTGTCTGAAGTCACAAGCTTTATAGGCAAAGATTGATAGTGGCTAACAGTTGAGTCCATTGCATCCCACTGAATAAGCTATTAGTTATCAAAACTTAGTAGTTCTGTGGATAACCCGATGGCGTTTGAAGCGAACGTTACTGGATTCGAGTCGTGGAGTGAATATTAACTCAAAGATGCAGGTACATCCATCTGACAAGTCCTAAATAGGACGAAGTGACGCGCATCCTGGATTTCACTATCTATCTTCGCTTATTAAGGATAGATTTCGTTAAATTAGGAATTCATGAAATCAGAAGAAAATCTAGTCGAAGAAAAAGCATTAAAACTGATACCTTCCATAAGTGTAGTGCTTGTTACTTAAAATATACATAAAAGTAATGATTGTTCTTTTTCTATATTTTCAGCGTTGGGTAAATAGAGAAATATCAAATTTTGAATATCTAATGCGTTTGAATACAATAGCTGGTCGAACATTTAATGATTTAGGTCAATATCCTGTGGTAAGTAGAGATCCTCTTTGAAGATGATTGTTTGAATTTAGTTTGCTTAACATACTGATATCAAATAAGTAAACTATTAAGAACCTGGAAACACAAGATTCTTGTTTCGTCTTAGTTTAAGAAACCTGGAAATTGTATCCCTTAAACTCGTACATGGGATAGAGTATTGTCAAGTAACCCACTGGTTTCTCGTGATTCTTTGTGGTGTGAATCAGTCTTAACTTATAGTCTGTAAGAATATAAGTCATGTAGGACTATACTTTATGCATTGAAATAAGTTATAGGAGATGATATTAGGTAGTTAACTTGATGTGTAAAGCTAATTATTGGTTCCCTACTTTAAGACATAATTATGACATGGTTACAACCTACGTCTGAATAGATTTTGTGTAAAAGGTTTTTGGTAGTTATTAAGTGTTAGAGTTTACATCAATAACTGGTCTTAGTTAAACAACCATTGAAAATCAAGAAATATTGGACAGTTTTTTTCGTCTTAATATGAGGCTTCTTTGTACTGCGCACCTACGACCTCCCTGGAGGTTGGAAAGAGGAACAACAGGTTTATTGATAAGATTTTAGCATCCTCATCACTGTATCAGCATACAATGTGATACAACTTCATTCAGTTCACAATATAAAATAATCATCTTCCAATACCATTGGTGAGTTACTGTATTTCAGCTAATATGATTAAATCCCATTGACTACGGCTTCTCACCATGACTCCCAGCATTGATTTTCGGTTCTTATCTCACTAACGTTAGCATATGATGTGAACTATGAAATGCAACAATCTCAGAAAATCCTGTAGTCTAGCAATAGTTGTATGCTTGTTAGTTTCTAATATTGAGGGACGATTTCCAGAGTTCTAATGAAAAGCCAATGACTAATTGAATTCAACCACGTCGAGTGTAAGGCAGTTACTTACCAACAGTACTACCAAATAGTTTTGCAATATCATGAACTAAATGCAGTTATCAGAAGGGGGTTTTGTGGAGATTTTAGTAATTTTGTAGTTGATTTCATGAATCAATTCAAGCTTGACTAGTGAAGCAGTGACCGGTAGAGTTCAACCGGGTCTTTTGTGAGATAGTAACTCATTGAAGACAGTGGTGGATGTTTCGCTCAATTTCGTGGATTAGTTGAAGTTAGACATTAACACCATTGAATGCCTCCTCAGTGATCTACGGATTTAGCTTTCGCGCACGAGACTGATAGGTTCTAGGTTCTAATCTCGCTGGGCGGGATCATGGATTCGAACTTCTGAGGAGTTCCACAATGGGACGAAACGGCCGTCCAGTGCCTCCAGGTTTTCCATAGTGGTCCAACTTTAATTGATCCATGGAATCGGCTATACATGCAGTTAGTTTAAAAGTATAAAAGTGGATATTATCGTTTTGTTTTTCTTTTTCTTCTTCTGAAATTTCTTGGTACAGTTTCCTTGGATTTTAGCTGATTATACTTCTTCAGAATTAGATTTAAATTCACAACATACATTTCGTGATCTTTCACGACCTATTGGATTAGCTAATCCGAAATTCATTGAAGAAGTCAGAGAGAAGTGAGATTTTAATCTATTTGAATCATGTTTTATTATTGATTATATAAAGATAAGACATATATATTTGATCTTACTTTTGTGGAGAATACTGGTTGACAGCCTATGCTCCATCAGGAGTAACAGCCGTAAGTAAGTAACTTTTGTGGAATATCAGTAACACATAAATCATTCGATTTGTGTGAGGGATTGGATACTGCCCTGGGTGCAAAAACCGCAACAGGTGGTTTTATTAGGAGGCTACACCCGGAGCCTTCGATCTGAAGGTCTGACCCACAAGCCATTGGAGTAACGTAAGGAGATGCAGTCCCATGGTAGCCGGTGACCAACAATAGGTCCATATACCATTTTTTCCTTCAGGATACCGGAGCCCATTTAAACCATTGGTATGGAATGAGGGTTTTCCAACTTCCCTAGGTGGATTCACTATGTTCATCAACCCGGTTAAAGTGTCGGACATTCGCTATTCTTCCTCTTAATTTCGTAAATAACACCTGCTTGAGAAGGCAGTGAGTAGGAGTTCCCTGGTAGTGGTAGTGTGTACGTGGCCGTATGAGAGTAATTGGAGAGGGAGAGCTGACTCTCCCCACTCTCAGCCGTATCAGGGCATAGTGACAAGTACTATTCATTTCTTTTTGAGAACTGATTCCAGCGGATTAATTTCCATACTATTATCTTGTAAATATTTAATGTGGAATAAAGAATAGATCATTTGGAGAGCTGAGTAGTACCACTAAACAATGACATATTGATCTGATACTTTCCAATCGATTCATTACATTTAACATTCAACATTAAATTTAAGTTATTTGAGTGTCGCTTGTTGAACTTTTTACCTGAGTAATGTAGAAAACAAACATTGAACAAAATTCTTCTATAAAATCATGCTTGTAAGTATCGGTATTATCTTTTTGATTGAAATCATGAATCGATCGATGTTAGACAACCACTGGGAACTTGTAAGCGTTGGACATCCGTTTCGTTCTAATATGAGGCTCCTCAGAAGTTCGCGTTCAAGATTCTGGGTACGAACCCCGCGTGTGAGATCGTGAATGCACACTTCTGGGGAGTCTGGTACTAGGACGAAACGGCCGTCCAGTGTTTCCAGGTTTCCACTGGTGGTAGTCTAATATCGATCGATTCATAATCTCAATCAGAAACTTAACAATCTCCACAACCCAATATTGATAATCAGTATTATCATTAATTACATTTACAATATATTGAATTCATTTACCAGAAGGGGTTTTGTGGAGATTTTTAGAAATTTCACTGACTGAAATTATGAGTCATTTGAAGCTAGACCACCATGGAAAACCTGGAAGCACTGGACAGCGCGAGACTGATAGGTCCTGGGTTCGAATCTCGCGGGGTGCAGGATCGTGGATGCGCACTACTGAGGAGTCCCATACTAGGACGAGACGGCCGTCCAGTGTTCCCAGGTTTTCCATGGTGGTCTAGCTTCAATTGACTCATGATTTCAATCAGTAGAATTCATTTACATTTAAATGCTTTAATTGAGATTTTGTTTTTTTTCTCTATGTTATATTACCTACTAAGATATAATTCATTTGAAGATCCAAGTGGTGTTATGCAAAAATTTCATCATGGAACTCATTATTCAAGCGCTGCTGGTGTCTTGCATTATCTTGTCCGTTTGGAACCGTTTACAACGTATCATGTAAATTTACATGGAAATAAGTTAGTATAATTCAGTTAGTGTTTATAATATTTCTTATAAGATACTGTTGTTAAACCCATGTCCAACTTTCCTCTTTTACAAAATACTAGGACTGATAGTAATCCTAGAAAGGCTTCAGGAGGAGTTACTTACTTAGTGAGGCCTGTTACTCTTAGTTGAGAGGCATAGACCATCGACCAGGATTCTTCAACCAACTCTGTTCGGGCTTTCCCTTTCCCCTTGTTTTTACATGCTGTTCATTCCTTTGATATTTACCTACAATTTCTGGCTCAATATTTTCATTGACTCTCCTCTCTTCGTTTGAATTTCAAGATTTCAAGATAACACTTGCCTCGAGGTTCAGTTTGATGAAAACCACAATGTATGTCCTATCCACTTTCAACATCTTTTACTAATTTCCTCTTCATTTTGGAGCTGGTTTATTCTCTCCTACAATAGGTGGTGGTATCCGGTCTACGGACGTTGAACATTTTACGTAGACAATTGTTCATAAGTACTTGTACATTTTTGATGATTGTTGTAGTAGTCATCCACGTTTCAGCTTCATACAGTAGAACTATGTTGACATTCGTATTGAAGAATTTGACTTTGATGTTGGTTGACAGCTGTTTCGAGTTTCAATCGTTCTTTAATTGTAGGAATGCTGTCCTTGCTTTTCCAATCTTTTCCTCTACGTCTACATCAGATCCTCGTTGTTCATTGATGATGCTACCCAGATAAGTGAAACTTTCCACCTCTTTCAGAGTTTCTCCATTAAGTGTGATTGGGTTGCACTCTGTGCTGAATTTGAGTATCTTGCTTTGTCGCTTGTGTATGTTGAGGATTACTGCTGCAGAGGCTACTGCTACACTGGTTGTTTTCATCTGTATTTGTTCGTGCATATGGGATAGAATAGCCAGGTCATCTGCAGAGTTCAAATCGTCTAGTTGCATACAAGCTGTCCATTGTATTCTGTGCTTTTCCTCAAATATCAAGGTCTTTTTAATCCAATCAACCACTAGAAGAAAGAGAATGCCCGAGAGTAATCAATAGTCACTTTATCCTACAGTAAGGCTCTTTCACACAAATTCTATTTATTTCTATGTTCAGAATAATTAATTACATCAATATCAACTCTGAGATGCTGATACATTCAGCTGGATAAGTTTTACGTATTCTTCAACAGAAATCATGAAATCCTATTAGAGTGTAATGGTATTGGAAGTTTTATCGATTTTTCAAAACTTCTTAATAGTTCATTTTGTTTATTGGTTGTTTGAATAATCCCATTGATGTTTAAGACTACAATTGAATAGTCTCTGTTGTTGGCTTATGTGTATGCTGGATATTGGTTAGTAGTGGAATCAAGGACACGAGCCTTTTTGTCTTATTTGAGACTAATCATCTGAATATACCTGAATTATAGAGTTGATTTTCTGCTAGGTTTGAAGCTATCAAGAGTTCACTTGATCTGCGAACGAGAACAAAGACTCAGTGACCAATGACCAGTAGGCTAGCTATTTGATTCGTCCTAGCCCCGCTAACTAGACGGAGAAGACCAAGCTTCAAACCTGGCATTTTCACTCCATAACTCGAACCCAGTACCGTTTACTTCAGACACCATTGAGTTATCCATTTACTTAACTACTAAGTTTTGATAGGTTGCATAGATGTTCCTATTGATGTTAAGGACTGAAATTGATCAATCTGTTTTGTTTTTTCTTTCTTTTAAATGATAGATTTGATGTTGCAGATCGTCAATTCTATTCTATTCCAAAAGCATGGCGTTTTATATTAGATAATCCAAATGATAACAAAGAGTTAATTCCGGAATTTTTCTTTTTACCTGAATTTCTACGAAACAGTAATAGTAAGTTATATCACACTTTTAAACCTAAATAAATATTGATTGTAAGGAAAGATAACTAGTGATTAGTAGTGGAATTCAGGACGTACACAACTTCGTCCTATTTGGGTCTCTCATCAGCTAGATGTACCTACATCTCAGACTTGTTGGTGTTCACTCTGGGACTCGTACCGTAGTATCGTTCGATCTGAACTCCAGATCGTTACTCTCTTAGCTACTGATTCCTGATAGGCACTAGCTTGTGCAATGGGGTGAAGGTTAAATGTACTTAGTATTGTTTAATTGAATCTTCTCATTGATGTTTAAGACTGCGATTGATCAATCTGTTATTGGCATATGTGCACATTGCGCGTAACTCCTCGATTGATAATCATCACAACTTCTTACTAGAATTCCAAGTAATCACTTCAGAAATCATTTTATGATAATTGTTTCTGGTTTATATATCAAGGTGTAAGTTGATATTCACCAATTAAATCACACTTGACAGAGAAGATTTGGAAGATGTAAAAATCTTTACATATTTGAGCAGCATCATTGATAAACACTGTAGATCTGATGCAGATGTGAAGGTGAGGATCTTCAAAGTAAGATCAGCATATCTAGAGTTGAATAACATCTGGAACTCAAAACAACTGTCTGTCAACCAACACCAAGGTTAGAATTTTCAATACAAATGTCAAGACAGTTCTATTGTATGGAGAGGAAAATTGGGGAACTACGAAAGCAATCATCCAGAAGATACAGATGTTTATTCAGAGTTGTCTTCGCAAAATACCTCGGACACTATCAGCAACAACCTAAATTGAGAGAGAACAAACCAGATTCCAGCAGAGGAAGAAATCAAGAAGAAGTGTTAGAAGTGGATAGGACACACATTGAGGAAAGCACCAACCTGTGTCACAAGGCAAGACCTCATCACTTGGAATCCTCAAGACCAAATGATGATAAGGAGGCCAAAGAAGAACACATTACATCAAGAAATGGAGACAGAAATGAGAAGAATGAACAACAATTGAATAGAACTAGGAAGGAAGGTCCAGGACAGAGTGAGTTGGTTGGAGAATGCCGGTTGGTGGCCTATGCTCCACTGGGAGTAACAGGCGTAAGTAAGTACTTAAGTTGATATTCAATACATAGATTCAATAATCATGAAGAACTAGTTTAAGTTCATCTTCTGGTCACGTTCAAAATGTTTCAATGGTTAAGATCATGGGTCAATTGAAGCTAGACCACCATGGATAGTAACTCACTGAAGACAATGGTGGATGTTTCGCTCAATTTCGTGGATTAGTTGAAGTTAGACATTAATACCGTTGGATGCCGGCTCAGTGATCTACATGTTTAGCTTTCGCGCACGAGACTGATAGGTTCTAGGTTCTAATCTCGCTAGGCGGGATCATGGATGCTTACTTCTGAGAAGTCCCACAATAGGACGAAACGGCCGTCTAATGCTTCCAGGTTTTCCATGGTGGTCTAGCTTCAATTGACTCCTGATCTTAACCATTGAAATTACTATAATATCCACAAGGCCCATCTGACATTTGAAATAACCTGAGATTTATAGATGACCAACATGAACACATCATGTACTTATCCAGCTTAAGTCTTATATGGTCATGTTTTCATTAGTTTATTTATCATTCCCATTGGAATATTAACTTATACTTACATTACTATACTCTTTCTTTATTCACAAACAAACAGATTTTGATTTAGGCTTTCGTCAATATAATCAAAATCGTATTCATGATGTAGAACTACCGAATTGGGCTTCAACACCAGAAGAATTTATACGTAAACATCGTGGTGCATTGGAATCTGATTATGTTTCATCACATTTACATTTGTGGATTGATTTAATTTTTGGGTAAATTTTAATTAATTACTCATATTATTATTATTAAATACGTCGTCACAGTCGAACTGATAATGTGTTCCTATCAGAGGGGTTGAGATCATGAGTCGATTGAAGATAGACCAATATGAAAAACCTGGACGCATTGGACGGTTATTTCGTCCCATTGTGGGACTCCTCAGCAATGCTCATCCACGATCTCGCCCCGCGAGATTCTAGTGAGTTCTAATGAGATGCAGTGAGATAGTAACTCCCTGAAGACAATGGTGGACGTGTCGCTCAATTTCGTGGATCGGTTGAAGTTAGACATTAACGCCGTTGGTTACCAGCTCAGTGGTCTAGTGATTAAGCGCTTGCGTGCGAGATTAATAGGTCCTGGGTTCTAATCTTGCCAGGAGGGATTGTAGATGCGCACCGCTGACGAATCCTATACTAGGACGAAACAGGCGTCCAGTACTTCCATGTTTTTCATGGTGTTCTATCTTTAAATGACTCATGAAGTCAACTATTAATACAAATGAATTAATATTTATTTATTTCATTATTTACAGTTATAAACAACGTGGTCCAGATGCAGTGAATGCATTGAATGTATTCAATTTTGTAACATATGAAGGTGCTGTAGATTTAGATAAAATTAGTAATTCATGTGAACGTGAAGCTTTAGAAAGTATGATACAGAATTTTGGACAAACTCCAAGTCAATTACTTAAAGTAAGTAAATAATTTCTATGACATATCATCTATATATAAAAGATTGTATGTGTTCTTTTAAAAATTCACTGTTCAGAGACACTACTTACGTATATGATAAGTCTTCTTCAAGTCCCCAAATACCCTGATACGGCCAAGGTTAGGGAGAGTTAGCTCTCCCACTCCATATGCTTTCATATGGCCACGCGTACATAGCCACTGTCAGGGACGTCCTACTTATTGCGTTCTCACACAACGTGTGTTGTTTATGGAATTGAGAGGACGAAAGGCGAATGTCCAACACTTTAACCGTGTTTGTGGATTTGGAGGATCCATCTACAGGAGTTGGTAAACCCTCATTCCAAACCAATGGTTTAAATGGGCTCCAGTATCCTGAAGGAAAAAAATGTTTCATGAACCTATTGTTGGTCACTGGCTACCATGGGACTGCATCTCCTTACGTTACTCCAATGGCTTGTGGGTCAGACCTTCAGATCGAAGGCTCCGGGTATGGCGCCCTTAGAAAACGACCTTCCTCGGTCTGGGCACCAGGGCAGTATCACAGCGCACACACAAATCAACTGACTTATATGGCACATATGTATTCGTTGCCACTTTTGTACCAATATTATTGTGTTCGTTTTACACCACAAGTCTCTTAAACACTAAAGCCAATACCTACTTTAAACATCGTAAATGTTGATTGGATGACCTTTTTAGTACGCAGTGAACCAGAGAACCATGTAGTTTGTTTATATATTCACAATTGATTGGTCACTGGGTGGTAACCAATGTCATGTGTGTCAATTCCTTCTTAGTGCAGATTGATTACTATCGACCAAGTTGTAATGTGGCCACTAATCTAGGTGACTCGACATTGCGTGCACTATGTAGAGACTAGATGGTGGTTGGAGGTAGTCAACAGGAAACCCTGCCCGATCTAGGTTTCGTGCTATTTGGCACTGGTCAACAAGGTGTACCTGTAATCTTGAAGGACCTGGTGCTGGGTGACACGGGATCGAATTCGTAAAGAAGCGCCAGTTCCGTCAAGATTACAGGTACACTTTGCTGACGAGTTCCAAGTAGCACGAAACCTCCAACCACCATCTTGTTTATATATATTCGATAATTTTAATGTTTGAATATACTTTCTTGAAAAAAGCCAAATGAAACGTTGGATTTACTTGAAATTCATCCTTCCTCTTTAATGTCTCATATCAATAAGGTGCCCAAATATTATGAAACTATTCGATGAAATTTAGACAAAAGTTCTTATATATGAAACCCTTGATTGTTTGTTTTTTATGATTTTTCATTAATAACATTCAATTTAATCCTATCGAAATCATTTAAACAAATGATTTTGATCAACTAGGTCATAGTATTGTAAAGAAATTCAGCGAGACGATAGCAACCGATGGTTAGAGACCTTGAAAGTGACGGCTCGAAATCGTTTTCAATGGTGTGCACAGGTGCATCCACTCTTTGTGTTCTCCCAAATTCTAATCTTCTGAATCCTTCATGTCCCTTTTTTCCTCTTCCCAAATTTATTTCACTGGATTATACTCTTTAAATAACATCTTCAAACTCTAATGTTTCCGATTACTGCTTATACATTTACTACGTCTACCACTATGGGATTTGAATTGACAATTGTATCTCTGTGCTAATGTGGTAAGGAA
The DNA here is from genome assembly GCF_000699445.3 of Schistosoma haematobium. NCBI lineage: Eukaryota > Metazoa > Platyhelminthes > Trematoda > Strigeidida > Schistosomatidae > Schistosoma > Schistosoma haematobium. The sequence goes on along the minus strand of NC_067198.1, from coordinate 1,532,952 downwards.
ACTCGAACTGATGTACGTACGTACGAAGTTCTACGTTGTTGATTGACTGTCTGATTGTAAAGAAATTACTTCTTTTTGATGTAATTTTGTTCTCTGAGCTGGATGGTTTAGTCGTGGAGCCTTCATCATTCTTCTGAACGATGTCATCAGCTCGAACTTCAGGTAGAAGTGAATTCGTTGAATTTCTTCACATATGGTTCACAGCTTGTCTTTTAGACCTGGATGTTTGATTGGTTTTTGTTGACATTAAATCTGTCATTGTTTAGTTCTTTGTCTTGGTTGTATCTCCCACCATCTTGAAATTACTAGAATTGATTTGGATCACTTCTTGTGGTTATAGATGACTTGATTAGATGTATGGTTACAGGTAATATCAAACAATACTTCTGTTTTACAATCTCCAAATGATTTAGATCAAAGTCAGACGAATTGAAATCTCGATAGCTGCTTGTAGTCAACTACTGAAGTCTGTCAGTCAGCTGGTTGGGAAACCTGTCAAACGTAAGCTAATTTGATATTATTTGGAGGACTTGACACACATGACATTGATCACCACCCAGTGATCAATCAATTGTTATTACATCTCAGTCCTACAGGAGGTCAGTCGCGGCCCGGATATCCAAGTGGTAACGTCTCTGACTGTGAAGCTGGGTGACACGAGATCGAATCCGCCAGGGAACACCAGTTCCCTCAAGATTACAGGTACACCTCACTGACAAGTGCCAAATAGCACGAAACCCGGGTCCAGGGTTTCCTATCGACTACCTCCAACCACCATCTAATCTCAATATATAGTGCCTGCAGTGTTGAGTCATTTAAACTTGTGACCACATTGCAGCTTGGTTGATAGAATTCGATCTACACTAAATAAGGCCTTGATATACATGAAATTGATCGCCACCCAGTGATCAATCAGTTGTGGAGGAAGTATTACATCTGACATTCAAATGATCTTCAATGACTAGATTAGAATATTGAACTAACAGATTCATATGTGTAAAGTATGCAAACTGACTAATCTAGTAAAATATTGTGTTACATTCTAACTTTTTCACCATACACCAATCAGACTACATTTAATTCATGTTCAGTACGAGTTATTCAAATTAAATGATTTTAATTATCTGATCAGTTTAGTGTTTGTCATAATCATTTAATTATCTCTGTTTCTTTTTAGTAGTTGAATTCATGAGTAGATCTAAGCTACAGCACCATTAAAAACCTGAAAACAGTAGACGGCCGTTCGGTCCCATTATGCGACTCCTTAAAATTGTGCATCTACGATCCTGCTCGCGAGACTCAAACCCCAAGACCTTCGGTCTCTCGAACGAACACTTAACCTCTAGTCCATATGGCTGAGATATTGTCCGGGTGCTCAAACCAAAGCAGGTGGTTTTATTAGGGGACCACTCTCCAAACCTTTGACCCAAAGGTTTATTCCACAATTCAGTGGAGCAACGTAAGGAGATGCACCCCCATAGTAACCGGTGACAAATGATTGATCCATACTCCATTCTTTCATTCAGGACCCTGGAGCGCATGTGCACCCTTTGTTTGGATTCAGGATCCTCGGTGTCCATCAACCCGGTTGAAGTGTCGAACATTCACCTTCTATCCTATCAATTTAGTAGACAGCAGTAATGCCACGAGAATACAGTGAGTAGGACTTCCCTGTCAGCGGTTGTATGCACATGGTCATATGAGAGCTTTACGAGTGAGAGAGCGGACTTTCCCACACTCAGCCCTATCATGGCATTTGAGGGCTTCTCAGAATATTTCATACCATGACCAAAAACCATTATGATAAGAAGAATAATTTTTACAAACTTCTAATCAATAATAATTTTAATTCACTTGGTATTGTTTTACTTGAATCTTTCCATTGATGTTTAGGACTGCGATTGATCAGCCTCTTATTGGCATATGTGTATTACTTCGATATTGCCTTAATTTACAAGCATCATAAGCAAAAATGGATAAAGGCTTGCACTGGGATCCAGGACGTGCATTTCGTCCTATTTGGGACTCTTCAGCTTATAATACTTGTAAATTAAGGCAATATTGAGGCAATACACATAGTATGCATATATGCCAATAAGAGACTGGTCAATTGCAGTCTTAAAACTCAATGAGAAGATTCAAGTAAAACAATATCAAATGAATTTAAACTTCACCCCATTGCACAAGCTAGTTTCTATTAGGATTCAGTAGCTAAAAGTGGATAACGTGATGACGTTTGAAACAAACGGTGTTGAGTTCGAGTCCCCATATGAACATCAACAAGTCTGAGATGTTGGTATATCCAGCTGACAAGATTCAAATAGGACAAAGTGTCGCTTGTCCTAGATTCCACTACTAACCACTATTCATCTTTGCTAATAATGATTTTATTATTATTATTTTTCTTTCAATCTATAATTACAGGTACCACATCCAAAACGTTTAACCTATTCTGAATGGTTATCTATATTAATTCATCAATGTAGATTACCTGTTATTAGTTTATTAACTTATACTAATCTTAAACATGACAATTCAATACACAAACATAACTCCTTAATACAATCAACATCTACTACTACTACTGCTACTACTACTAATACTACTAATAGTAGTAGTAGTAGTAGTAGTAGTAGTAGTAGTAGTACTAGTACTAGTACTACACCTAACAGTACAAAGCCTACAACATTCTTTCAACGTCTTTTATCTGATAATAATCCAAATGATTATTTTCATTCAATATTCAATACTCATACATTATTTGATAAGATTGAATTCATCAATCATAAATGGTGTACTATAAAACATTCAAATATCAATGATATTGGTATTAGTATAGAAACATTAAAATTAAAAGAGAATACAATAACTCAATTGAATTCAATCTATTTAATTGTTATACCAGCATTTTGTTGTCCATCTAAACAAGAATCAACTATAGTGAATACAATCAATAAAGATTTATCTTATACAGATATTTATCGTTCAACAAATATATTAAAAACTCGTTTATTCTCTACTGGGAATTCATCGATGTTATCAGCAGTAGCAGCAGCTGCTGCTGCTGGATTAGTGACAACAACAATGGCAGCAACAACTACAACACCGCCACCACCACTACCACTAACAACAACAACAATATCTGAAAATCAATTACCAAAATCTAATTGGGAACGTTTAGCATCAGCTGTTTTTACTATTAATAGTAGAGGTATTATTGATCGATATTTCTGGATACCAACTGATCAACAATCTATAGAATATAAGAACAATAATATTGAACCTTTAGAACAATATGGTTTATTCTATGATTCATATCGTTCATCACAATATGGGTAAGTTGATTGGTAGGAATTATCTTAAATTAATCAATAAAATGTTTTTTTTTTAACTGAAATATCAGGACTTAGTAGCTAAGTGAAGAACGCGATGGCGTTTGAAGGGAACAATACTGGGTTCAAGTCTTGGAGTGATTCCCATCAACTCTGGGATGAAGGTATACCCGGCTGACGATTCCCAAATAAGACGAAGTGTCGATTGTCCTGGATTCCACCGCTAGCCACTATCCATTTTTGCTTAAAAAAGAACCCAGCATGTGATTTAAAGCAATCTACACAGGATGTACATATGCCAACGTGAAACTGATCAATTGCAGTCCTAAGTAACAATTGGAAGATATAAGTAAAACAATGCCAAGTGAATAACTGGTAATTGAGATTTTCCAATACAACACACCATGCACCAATCCGGTCACAATTGACGGAGAAAATTTGGAAGATGTAAAAACCTTTACATATTTGGGCAGCATCATTGATGAACATGGTGGATCTGATGCAAATGTGAAGGCGCGGATCGTCAAAGCAAGAGCAGCATATTTACAATTGAAGGATATCTAGAACTCAAAACGACTGTCTGTCAACCAACACCAAGGTCAGAATTTTCAACGCAAATGTCAACACAGTTCTACTGTATGGGGTGGAAACCTGGAGAACTACGAAAGCCATCATCCAGAAGATACAAGTGTTTATTAACAGTTGTCTACACAACATACTTTGGATCCGTTGGCCAGACACAACTAGCAACAACGTACTGTGGGAGAGAACAAACCAGATTCAAGCTGAGGAAGAAATGAGGAAGAAGCTGTGGAAGTGGATAGGACACACATTGAGGAAAGCACCCAACTGCGTCACAAGACAAGCCCTCACATGGAATTGTCAGGGCCAAAGGGGAAACGGAAGACCAAAGAACACATTACGTCAAGAAATGGAGACAGACATAAGAAAATTGAACAAGAATTGGATGGAACTAGAGAGGAAGGCCCATGACAAAGTGGGTTGGAGATTGCTGGTCGGTGACCTATGCTCCATTTTGAGTAACAGGCGTAAGTAAGTGACTGGTAATTGAGTTTTTCCAAAAAATTCAATAGTTTGAATCTAATGTTAAGTATTAGTTTCTATCAGATTTCAGTTGTATGTTATTGTTGACTATTGTATCTAGATCATCCTCATTGAGTTTTATATAAATTAGTCATTATTGAACAAGAAGGATTTGATGTAGATGTAAAGGTAGGGATTTGGAAAGTAAGGGGCAGCATTCCTATGGTTGAAGAACATATAGAACTCAAAACAACTATCAACTAATATCAAAGTCCAAATCTTCAATATGAACACAGTGATACTGTACAGTGCTGAAAACTGAAGAACTACTACAACCATCATCAAAAATGTACAAGTATTTTTAAATAGTTGTCTACGCAGGATACTCAACATCAATTGGCCGGGTAATATCAGCAACAGCCTTCTGTGGGAGAGAACAAACCAGCTCCCATTTAAAGAGGAAATTAAGAAAAGACATTGGATAGGAAAAACATTGTGGAAATCATCAAACTGTATTACTAGGGAAGTGTTATATTAGAATCCTGAAATCAAAACGAAAAGAGGAAAGCCATGGAATATATTGTGTCGGATATTGCAGGCGGGTTTCAAAAGAATAAACTGAATGTAGGAATAAATGGAAAGAGGAGGTCAGAACGGAGTTGGTTAAAGAATCCTGTCTGATGGTCCACGCTCTTCCATGAAAGGTAACACGAGTAATTAAGTAAATAAGTAAGTAAGTGAGGATTAACTACACCATAAAATAACTAGCTAATCAAACACTACGCTTCATTAAATCTCTATTCAATATGTAAGAGGTATTATACAACACGACATAATTTTTTTCTATAACAGCTGATAATATTATCTGGTCATTTAAAGTGGATGCGCTTTGATGAAGTGTCTCACAATAGGATGAAACCGTTGTCCAGTGCTTCCAGGTTTTCCATGGTGGTCTAGCTTCAATTGACTCATGATCTCAACAACTGAAATACATGAATTGCTTGAAAGTTGGAATATCATATTTGTGAGGAAAAATTTCAACTGTGAAAATACTACGATCCTCACAAATCCCCATACTTATAACGATCATATGCCCGCTAGTGACTAGCCTCAGAATGGGTCTCCTGGTGTTTCAGTGAGAAACCTTGCCCAGTGGAGTTCACTCCATGTCAGGTGTTAGACAGTTATACACTTTAAGGTAATGTATGAAGGGTTACGCAGGATCGTGGATCGATTGAAATTAGAGATTAACACCTTCGAATGCCAGCTCAGCGGTCTAGAGGTTAGGCGTTTGCACGAAGCAATAGGTCCTTGGTTCGAGTTCATTTGGTGCGAGATCGTGGATATTCACTGTTGAAGAATCCCACATTAAGACGAAATGGCCATTCAGTGCTTGAGAATTTTCAATAGCGATGTAGCTTAGATCGATTCATGAATTCAACTATAAAAATTAGTACAGTCTCCACAAACCAAATGGATGAATTGATTTTGCGCCAAAAATCCAAGACCTATTATCTTATACCTGATTGGTCCGTTCATAAATTATAATTTCACCAATATTTCTTTTATAAATTTTACTAAATATGTAAATACTACTTAAATCTTGATGCATATTTGATTTGTTTGATTCTTCCCATTGAAGTTTAGAACTGCACTTATTTGATCAATCTCTTTTCGATGTATGTTTACATCTTGTGAAGATTGTCATGATATGTCTATTAAGTCATAAACGTTTTAATCAGAGTTACATCATATCTAGAAGTGAATATCAGAACTCAATAGATAAGTGAATGATGTGTTAGGTGTATGAACAAAACAAAAGGTACTATGTGTTGATTCTGGATGTAAATGTCAACAGGGGTGTGTAAGCACATCCCATCCAGTTCGCAATTGTTTAATTAGAGAGCTCTTTCTTGAATTCCATTGTTAATTACCAATCATTTCTGTTTAACATGAATTAAATTTCAAACAAGTACTATTGGATGCCGACAATTTCAGTAGTCTAACGGTTAAGATTGCTAGGTTCTAGGTTCGAATCTCGCGATACGAGATCATGGATGCATACTGCTGATGAGTTCCACACTAGAATGAAACAGCCATCAAGTACTTCCAAGTTTTCCATAATGGTCTAACTTCAATTGACTCATGAATTCAACTATTTGAGAAAAAAATTACTAAAATCTCCACAAAACCTTCCTTTTCTGATAATTTTGTTTTTGTTCTTATTTCATATTTTCACAATAGCTCTGTTGGACCATTTGATTCATCATGGATTCATTTCATTGAAAATATAAATAATTTTAAACTTGATGAAATATTTTCTTTAAATTTATCTAATACAAAACAATCTTCATCTTTAAATACTATTGGTTCACAATTATTTGCATTAACGTATGATGATAAATGGTTATTTATTGGTGGAAGATGGGATGGACGTTTAACTATATATAATATGTATCAATCAAAAATTCATGCTTTATTAACAAGTCCACATATAGATACAATTAGTTGTGTTGCTATGGATTCAGCATATAATTTAATTGATCGACAATCATTTACATATCATGGTGATTTTAATAAAATCAATAAATTCTTAATAGATCAATATAAGAATTCAATTAGAACACATTATTATATTATTACTGGTAGTCGTGATGGTACATGTGCTATATGGGATTTTGATATTTTAAATGAAGAAGATAATGATGATCGTGATCGTGATCATGATTATGATCATAATGATGATCGTGATGAAGAAGAAGATCTCATAGAGTTTCGATATGATCATTCACCTTTTATTAATGATTCATTATTATCATCATTTAATCAAAGAAAATTATTAAATAGTAATAAGTTTTTTGGTAGTCAAGATGATCTATCAATGAATTTTGATCCAAAGACTATACATGATGAACATGATCAAAAGGAACATCCTTCATGTTATCGATCTTTTGATGAAACTGGATCATCACCATCATCATCATCAAGATTATTATTCAATACAATCTATTTACCTAAAATGAATTATCATTTACAATATAAAAATGCTGGTATACCATTTTATCCATTTCATTCATATAAATCTAAAAAATCAAAACGTTTAGCAAAAATAATAAAAATTTTCTATGGAAATTTATATGGTAACCCAGTAACATGTGTTGCATTAAATATTGCCTTAGATACAGGTGTCATGGCAACAAATGCTAATCATGATCTATATTTATTTAGTGTAAAATTATCAAATTGGTCACGTGTACTTAAATTGAATACAATCGAATCAAATATTATAAATGAAATACATTATCCATTTGAGATATATCCAAATACAGAAAAGATATTTTTACATAGAAATAGATATACTACTGTCAATCATCTACTTATATCACCTAGATTAGGTTTAATTTATATACAATGGAATGTTATTATAAAAATCAATCAATCTAATATAAATAAAGAAGAAATTGGACCTAAATTAAGTTTATTTAATTCAATCGGTGAAAAATTATTAGAAATTTCACCATTTATTTATACTACTGATTATAATCATATAAGTAGTAATGAATTAAATCAAATAATTGTTACACAAATTTTATTAACATCAACACCAATTCAATCGAAATGTACTTTTCATAATGAAGATGATGATGATGATGATGATCATCATCATCATCATAATACTGCAGAATACTTAGATGATCATTTCAATCATTCCATATCTCAACATATTCTAATGTCATTTAATACAGGACATTTGATGATTTTCATGGCAGAAACATTAGTACCTATTTATTGTATTAAATTAAATGAAGGAATTAATAATCTATCATTATTATGTAATCTTTCATCGAATCAATATCTTATTGAAGGTATTCATCTTATGTTATCATTAATGAATAATCAATTAGTAATATTTCAAACAATACGAAAGAAAATAGAAAGAAAGCAGTTAGCAACAAGACAAGTATAAGTATGAAATTGTTTTACTTGTGTAGAATCAATAATGAAATAGAATAAATGATTTATATGATGCCAAAGATTCTTATGATTAACATATTTCAATAAACAAAAAGCACCACAAAAAAACAGATTTCGTAACAATAATTTATGAATGAACCAATCAGATTGAAGATAACCGATTTTGGATTTTGGCGCGAAATTCCTATTGGTGAGACTAGAATTGATGAATGAACCAATCAGATTGAAGATAACCGATCTTGGGTTTTAGTGTGAAATTGCTATTGGTGAGACTATTATTTATGAATGAACCAATCAGATTGAAGATAACAAATTTTGGATTTATTTTTTGACGTGAAATTCACTCATTCATTTGGTTAAAGAGCATTTTGGTATTATAACTAATGTTTATTCCTTATATTAGTGTATAAAGCTCATTTGGTCCTAGTGATTAAATGGATTGTTTCGAGATCACTGTAGCGCGTTAATCAAAGGTTGTTCATAAATTCCTAGATCTCACCTTCATATTCTCTCTTCTTATTTTTTTTTGTTTAATTTTAAACCATATAGTATTTTTGTGTAAATTTTTGAAATATATCTATCTATCTTCAGAAGTACGATGGGTATCTACGTCAGACGATAATCTTCTTTAAATGATTATGATTTCTTTGTGCAATTTTTCTATTGTCTCCTTTAATAGTAAATGAACTAAATGGATTTCTATGTTATTCTATTAAAATTTATAGAAGTGAATTCATGTAATAAGAATATGTTGTTGGCAAGATTCTCTAAGAAGAATTCATCATTTCAAAAGTTTCATTGTTTGTTTTGTTTTTGTTTATTTGTTTATTGTACACAATACAAACAAAAATAATCGATTCAAGTTATTTTTGTATTTTTTTTCTTTTCCTTTTTTTTCTCCCCCCCCTCTCTCTGTCTCGATAATAGAGTTTTTGTTTGTTTGATTTTGCCTTAACGGTTTGTGTTTTCTCATGGTTTTATTTTTTTAAAATGTTTATTTGATGATTAATAGATAGACGTTTTGTTGTTGTTGTTTGCTTGTTTATTTTTACACTTTTGTCTTCCTCTATTTTATACATTTTTATTTGTAGATGTGTGTGTGGATGTTTGGATAGATGTTTTTTTTAGCTAAAATATACGTATTCCTATGGAAGTTATTTATTTAAATGCATAACCATTGGTACAAACAGGTATCAAATAGATATGCGACATATAAATCATTCAATTTGTGTGAGGGTTGGGATACCGTCAGGATTCTCAAAACGAAGCAGGTGAATATCTTAGGGGAGACCGCACGGAGACTTTAACCTAGAGATTTAATCCAAAAAGTAGTAAATCAACGTCAAGAGATGCAGTCCCATGGCAGCCGTTGACCAATAATTGCTTCATATGCCGTTAGTTTCATCAAGATACTGAAGTCAATGTGCACCATCGGTCTGTAATGAAGATTATCTAACGGCGCTGTGAACATTTAATGTTCCATAAACATAGTGTTCAGCATTTTAACCAAAACCAACAGTTCAATCGATAGAACCAACCAAACAAATACGATTATGATCGGCTATCGCAGTATGTTAACAAACATCATATGTACATAACAATATAGCACATATTACATAGAACACATATGTAGGATAGTAAACGAAATAGATCAGCATGAAGCGTTAGAGCCCAGTCAGTCAGTCAGTCAGTCAGTAACAACGTAGAACTTCGTACGTACGTACATCAGTTCGAGTTGCCACACCACATTAGCACAGAGATGCAGTGGTCGATTCAAATCCCGTAGTGGTAGAGGTAATAAGAGTATAAGCAGTAATCGGGAAGATCAGGGTTTGGAGATGTTATTTAAAGAGTATAATCCAGTGAAACAAATTTGGAAAGAGGAAAAAAGGGACATGAAGAATTCAGAAGATTAGAATTTGAGAGAACACAGAGAGTGGATGCACCTGCGCCATTGCAAACGATTTTGAGCCATGTCATTCAGGATCTCTAACCATCGGTTGCTATCATCTCGTGGTCCCCAACCAGGTAGTCTACACCTAACAACATGACTCAGTCCACTTGTCAGTGACTTCATGGACTTGTGCCATGTTTTGGTTTGGCCGCCCCTAACTTTCTTCCAACCTACTCCTATACCACTGAACATAGCACGTCGAGGTAGTCGGTCGTTGGGCATACGTAACACGTGTCCTAGCCATCTCAACTGATGAAGTTTCACTACTTCATCAATTGATTTGCCAACCTTACCTAGTACCCGTTTCCTAACAACTGTGTTACTTACTCGATGGTCCCATGATATACGAGCAATGTTTCGAAGACACCTATGATCGAATACTAGTAACCTACGAATGTCCTCTACTGTTACCGACCATGTTTCACTGCCATGAAGTAGGACGGAACGAACTGCTGCGCAGTAAACACGTCCTTCAGTTGATAGACGGATATCTCGCCTACGCCATAAATGACGCAAGTTGGCAAAAGCTAGTCGAGCCTTCTGTATCCGTGCTGAGATTTCGTCACACACCAGACCACAAGGGCTGATGAGACTTACAAGATAAGTGAAGCGGTCGACACACTCAACTACTTCACTCCCTATCACTAGTTCGGGTGTCGATGTAACCCAATCCTGAAGCAACATTTTGTATTTCGAGGGAAGAATCGCATGCCGAACATGCTTGCATTGCTGCTTAGAGTGGTCAGAAGACTCTGCATTTTGTCAGCGTCTTCACCAAATAGAACTGTGTCATCGGCATATTCCAATCAACAAGTGAATCTCCTGGTAGAAGTTCAACTACTGGAAATTTAAATGAGGAAAGTGTTATCTCTAAAAGTACGTCAATGACAAAGCTAAACAAGAATGGAAAGAGTGGGTAGCCCTGACGAACACCACTTGAGGTAATCAATTCTGATGACAGTTCGCTCACTCTACAAGTTGTGTTCGAGTAGAGATCCTTTATAAGGTTAATGTACTTCTTTGGTACTCCTTTCAGTGACAAACACTGCCATAGAACTTCACGATCAACAGAGTCGAATGCTGCCTTAAGGTCGAGAAATACTACCATTGTGGGGCGTCTGAACGAGTGTCTGTGTTCTAGAACCTGACGTAGTGTGAATATCTGATCTATACAACCACGTCCAGGTCGAAAACCAGCCTGATTTTCTCTAGTCTGCTCTTCACGAGCTTTGGTTAAGCGTCGAAGTATTATTGAAGCTAATATTTTAGACACTATATTAGTCAAACTGATTCCTCTGTGATTGTCACAAGAGGACTTTTGTCCTTTCTTATAGACTGGCACAATCAGTGATTGAGACCAGTCAGATAGGATTACGTCCAGTTCCCAAATTCTACCTAAGACCTCGGTTAATCTCATTGCTAATACTGGACCACCATCCTTAAAAATCTCAGGAGTAAACCTGTCAGGGCCTGCTGCTCTCCCTCGTTTCAGATTTCTTATGGCTTTTTCAACTTCGTAAAGGGACGGAGGACCTAAATTAACTTGCCATTCAGGTTGACTAGAGATCGTGGGAAACCGAAGTGTGGCTGAAGGCCAGTTGAACTGATCCCTAAAGTGTTCTGCACATCGATCCAATCTCCTGGATTGAGAATGAATAATATGTCCATCTTTCTCTGAGATTGTTTCGCTAACAGTCGGTTTCCTAATGCCGGTTTCCTTAACAAGTCTGAACAATTGTCTGCTATTACCTATTGCCGCTGCCTTTTCCATCTCTCTTGCTTTCGCTACCCACCACTGTTCGCGATCATTGCGTAGACTTCTTGTCAGCTTGCGCTTAAGCTGACTCCGCTCTTCATTATGTTCAGAGCCAGGTGGAATGAGTTTCCGAGCATCCATCAGTGCGATAGATGCTGCTGAGATCCAGTGTTGCTCCCTAACCTTCTGGTTTACCTTACTAGCAGATATCACTGCTGTTTCCACAGCTTTTCGGATATCATTCCATGCTGCATCGGGGTGGGCATCACATACATGGCTGCGTAACTGTTTTCCTAGTTGTTCCTGAAATATACTCTTAGCTTGACTATCATTAAGTAGGCCCCTAAGAGGTTTCCTTGCACCGTCTTTCCTACGTCCAGTAAGACGCAAGCAAATACGCGCTCGCACTAGAGCATGATCTGAATCTAAGCATGTGCTCCAGAATGAGCAACAGTCTTCTGTGGAGCCCCTCCATCGGTGGCTGACAGCGGTGTGATCTATTTGGGTCCAACGTTGGAACGAATTAGGGGGTCGCCATGTTAGAAGATGTTTTTCCTTATGCTTAAAGTTAGTATTTGCAAGGAACAGGCGGTTATCTGAGCATAGCTGCAACAGACGGTCGCCATTATCTGTTCTTTGAGCCACGACACCATAAGATCCACCTAGGTGTCTTTCCTCATCGCTTAGTTTACCTACTTGAGCATTAAAGTCACCGGCCACTATTACTACATCCGAGCGCTTAGCTTTTCGGAGAAGGTCGGAAAGCTTTCTGTAAAACTCATCTTTAACATCATCTGAGCTGCAGTCAGTGGGAGAATAGGCAGAGACGACGAAGAGGCAACGACGAGTATCCCTATCTTTCCGGATTCTTACTTTTCCGTTCAGTCGGACAGCGCACAAACGGCTGTCTACTGGGATCCACTCTAAGAGAGCTAGTTCTGCCCTAGGACTCAATGCTATGCTTACGCCGGCGAGGCCGCGGGAAGCAGAATCAGGGCTTCCAGATACACGAAGCATAAATCGAGTCGGTTCTTTATTTTGGTATGGTGAGGTCAAATGAATGACGCTACTTGGATCCTGTATGCGCGTTTCGGAGACGCAGCACACATCGATGGCGCGAGATTCTAAAGTTTTAGCTAAGGAAGCCTGCTGTCCTATTTGGCAAAGTGTTCGCACGTTAAAAGCTCCTACGTGTAGTTTAGAGCGTGGTTTCAGGAGACCAGGAATGGCGTTCCACGTACTCGAATCGTTTGCCCTAGCGGTGCGAGGTGATAAAGAGACGTGGGGAGGGTTAGTCGAGGAGATAAGAGAGGTATTAGAAGGTGTAGGAAAGATTTGAATGTGACCACCTTGGTCTCTTGTGCTGTCACGGGTATGAGGGCTGATATCACTTCCCGGCTGCCCACACCGTGGAAGGGTATTTCTTGAGGAACCTGAAAAGGAAATTGGATTAGTGTTGGTCTTGACGACCTGGGAGCGTGACCGCAGAGCCCAAGGGACAACTGCTTGAGGCCGGTCGCGCACGGCCTTTTTGTGGAAGGTTTTTGACGTGTTAGCCTCGTTCTTCAAAGGGCCTTACCGCCGGAGACGGAAATCCGTGAGGTAAGGTGAGGTGTGACATTTTTAGGGTCGACCTTTTCTAACCCCATCCCTCCTTGTGGGAAGGCAGAATCGCTGCAGATGCTGGTTGTCCGAGGGAAACACCTTGCTGCAGTCACACCTCTCTACAGTCAGCAGTACGACTTCGCCCTCAGACCTTGAGTTGCTGCTTTTAGTCTCACCGTTCACCAATCGACCTGCCTGGCATGTTAGAACCTACAGGAACATATGCTCCAGCCAATATAGATCGGTTGGGTCATCACGATATGCAAGCCCGACCACCGCGCCAAGGTAGCAGCTTCGGTCGGGATTAGGGCTCAAATCACGCTTGAAACCAATTGACTGGTGTTGGGATACTGTTACTAGATCACCAAGATCATTCTTGTCGCATTTGCGAGATTTTCATTGGGAGAACAATGAGTTAGGATTAGTATCCCTACATAACATGACGAGTAAGAGCAGGTGTAAATCGTCAATCACAACCCTTAATATACATGTATATACTATACATCACTAAGTAGTACTCAATTAGGTAGATAACACAAAGTAAATCCCATTGAAAAACATTAATCCGTTCAACAGTTATGAAGGATAATGTGACCGGAAACATTCCTATAGAATGTCTTTGAGAACATTAAAAATGCTCCACCATCATGAAAGAAATATTTTATATATATTTTTATGATGTTGTTAAATGAGCCTGATAACTATCACACAATCAACATGCGACTTGTATGCGTGTAGGTATATACGCTGATCATTTCATTTCTTCTATATGTCAACCTTTAACTTTATATTTTCGGACTTAAGTGTCCCTTATTTTAACTCACGTATAAATTCTTTAACCAGTTCGAAGTCCTGTGGCATGAGGTAAGTAATTGATATACATATCCTTAAATCGTTACGTCAAGTAATGATAGGATCCAATGCCTCTCATTGTGATAGCTACTCGAGCACTAAAATCTTCACGACATAACATTAAGTCATCTACAAACAATTTACTATCCTCACGCTCATACCACAATTAGATATCGTGTCGACCTCCGTGTCCCAATATCCGGAGCACGGTTTATGGTCATCGCTCTCGCATAACATCTGACCTAATTGGTCTAGCCGAAAACATTGTGCAGTCCAGATTCCAAGTCAATACGTAAGCTTGCTCAGCTTCGTGTCGGATACAAAATGTACCGTTGCAAAGTTGGATGGGATTCACACATCAGATGGTAACTTCGCACCATTGGTTTTTCGACCAGGCACATATAATAATTATCTGAACCTGCGGTTCCTCTCGTACTAAACTGGATTACCATAGCAACGGCCAGATTGAACTCTACTAATGTACTCATTAGTATGGTAAAACTAACCTGTCTCACGGTGGTCTAAACTTAACTCACTTTCCCCATTAGTGGGTGAACAATCCAACGCTTGATGAATTCCGCTTCACAATGATAGAAAGAGCCAACATCAAAGGATTAAAAAGCGACGTCGCTATGAACGCTTGGCCAAACTAGTTGGTGAAGCCTGGTAGGCCCTTCTGGAGAAGAGGCTACATTGAAACACTGCACAACTACCGGGGCTCAGTAGTTGTTTTTGCAGGTTTTTTGTCTTTGATTTTACTTCCTGTCAGGTGTTTGCTAACCACCTATGTACTACATAGCAGTGATTGATTATGCCTTTCGCAGTTGTTGGGCCTTTATTACAGCCAGGATACGGAAATTTATTTACATTATTTATGGAGTTATTTTATTTATTGGGGTTTTAGTTTCAGTTTTAGGTAAATTGCCGGAAGCTCTTTCAACTCATCCGAGCCACTGGCAACGAGAAGGTCGGTGTGAACGAAACAATCTGTGGGGATGACGGAATGCCGATCAATAACATCAAACCACGTCCTGGACGATGGGCCGGGTTTTTTGAGGAGCGGTTCAACTGGTCTGCTGCTCCGACAACATCGATCAGACGGTTCTGCCCTCCATGGCCGGTGACGACTGATTCACCAAATGAGGTGGAATTTCGCATGAAACTCCAACTCTTGAAGCGCTACAAATCACCAGGCTCATATGACCTACTTCCGGCCCTTTTTAAAGATGGTAGTGACTTTCTGACTAAGGAACTGTTCGAGTTGTTCACAAGGGTTCAGCAGTCAGAGAGTGTCCCAACGTCATGGAGTGAGTCGATAGTTGTCCCTATCTTTAAAAAAGGTTCACGTCGTTCCCGTGACAACTATCGGGGGATAAGTCTACTTCCGATTGCGTCCAAGCTATTGGCTTCCGTCATACTTCGTAGGTTGTTCAAAACCCGAGAATGATTGACTCGCGAGGGGCAGGCTGATTTTCGTTCTGTTCGAAGATGTATTGGTCATATCTCTACCCTCTGCCAAATGTTAGAAAACCGTTATACTTATCACAGGCCAACAATCGTAGTGTTTCCTGACATCAGGGCTGCCTTCGATTCGTTGGACAGGACTGTTCTCTGTGATTGTCTATTGAAGAAGGGTGTGTCTGAGAAGTTTATTAACATATTGAAAGCCCCATATACAAACACCTCAGGCACGGTGAGGGCATACAACCACCTCTCTCCATTGTTCAATTCGAGCAGTGGGGTTAGGCAGGGTTGCCCAATCTCACCATTTCTCTTCAAGTTTGCTATCGACAACGTTCTGGATACAGTTCTGATGGATGTAAGTAATGGCGGTGTGAATCGGTTGCCTGGAGAAAGACCTCTTGACCTTGAGTATGAGGATGATATTGTCTTACTGTGCGATAATGCCCAAGACATGCAATCCGCACTTAATCAGTTGGCAATCAATGACCGTAGGTACGGTATGTGCTTTGCACCTTCTAAGTGCGAAGTACTTTTACAAGACTGGCAATACCCTGATCCTCCACTCACCATCAGCAGTGAGAATATAAAAGTTCATGTATCTGGGTAGCTGCATAAGTGCTGTTGGTTTTTTCATAATGATCTAACTTCAATTGACTCATGAATTCAACGATTCAAATCTATAATATTATTGAGAGTTGATTAAATCTAAACCTGGAATATCAATACTGGGATAAAGATAATATTCACTTGATAAATAGAACTAAAAGTACATTTTGAATTGTACTGTCAATCACTATGCAAAATAAAGAAGATATACCAATTAGTGCATAAGTTAAACATAAATGTGTTATGTTACATCTATCCATCCATCCATCCCACCCATCCATCCATTCATTCATTCATTCTCTAACTCCTTCATTCCAAGTTGTGTTATTTTGCATTTATGCTTCATACTACTTTTTTCTTCTACTTAATTATAAGTGAAAATAGTTATGTCTGCCTATTTCTATTATACTGATTGATATATCCAATATGTTATTATGATTATACTACCGTTATAGTTTGAATGTTAAAGATTTAGGCGCCAATCATAATTTGTAAAGAAACCTAATATTGTGTGTGTGTGTGTGTGTACATATATAGGGTGTGGAATGAAGGGTAGAGAAAAGAATTAAAGTAACCAAAATTTTTTTTTATTCATTAGTTGAGATCATGAGTTAGATTGGAGTTAGATCATTATGGAAAACTTGAAAGCACTGAACGGTTGTTTCGTCTTGTTGTAAGACTCTTCAACAATGCGCTTACATAAATAGAAGACTAGAAGTCAAGATAAGTATCGGTTGTATTAATTCTTTTGGCTTTACAAGATATGGAGATTTTTGCTAACAATATAAACTATTGAATTATATCCTTCGTTTTTGTTTCATAGGTGATTTTCATCAATTTTATAAGAAGGAGAAGGTAATGGGTAGTTGTTTTGTCATCCTATAAGACTCCACATCAGTGTCCATTTACAACTCAGTCGATGTTTCTATTTATTTATTTATTTGAAAACACAAATATTGGTACAAAGGGGCACCGAATACATATGCACCATACAAGTCACTTGATTTGTGTGTGAGCTGAGATACTGCCCTGGTGCCCAAATCGAAGCAGATGGTTTTCTTAGGGAGCTACACGCCGAACCTTCGACCTAAATGTCTAATTCATAAAACAGTGCACCAACGTAAGAAGATGCAGTCACATGGTAGCCGGTGACCATTAATTCATTCATACACCATTTGGTCCTTCAGGATACTGGAGCCCTTGTGCGCCATTCGTTTGGAATCAGGACTTTCCTGTGTGGATCCTCAGTATACACCAACCCGATTAAAGCTCCGGATATTCGCTTTTCGTCTTCTCAGTTTCGTAAAAAACAATAGTGCCACGAGAAGGCAGTGAGTAGGACTTCCCTATCAGTGGTTGTATGCGTGTGGCCATGTGAGAGAATTCGGAGACGGAGAGCTGACTCTCCCCACTCTTGGCCGTACTAGGGCATTTGGGGGCACTCAATTGATGATTGAACTTAAGACCTTCAGATTTAGTGACGATCACTTTAACATTAGATAACTGTGTCAGTTTCCAGTGGTTTGTATTTCTAAATTTTATTATTTCATGATATACAACTATCCTCCGATGCAATTGTTAGGTAAATGTTTCACACCCAGGATGGTTAGAATCCCATTGTCACGGCTTCTCAATTGAACTTCTGGTATTACTTCTCGAAATAAGTCAACAGCTAGCACATGATCATGGGTTTCTGGAAGTTGCTGAATTTTATCGTTTACATCACAATCTGAACTTGATTAGGTAACCACTGAAGACCATGAAGCACTGGACAATTGTTTTGTTTTAGTATGTAGATTCTCATCCGTGCGCATCGGCGACTTTATCTAAAATTGATATAATCTGTAAAGTCTAATAATCTCCATAACCCCATCATCCTGCTTGCTTGGGAGCTATTTTTGGGTATTTAATCTACAGAGTAGTGGATAAGCTTAAAGGGGTGTAGCATAACGTTAATCGGTCAGCATATTAAGCTAAAATAGTATTTGATTGAGATCATGAACCGATTGGTGTTAGACCACCGTTGGAAACTTGGAAGCACTGAACGGCTGTTTCGCTCCATTATGGGACTCTTCAGCAGTGCGCGTCTTTGATCCCGCTCGTGCGATTCCAACCCAGGGTCTTCAGTTTCGCGCGTGAACGCTTAACCTACTGGACCACTGAGCTCTCCGGTATCCAATGGTGTTAGTGTCTAACATCAACCAATCAACCAAATTGCGCGACCATCTTTCAGTGTACTGAGGTAGGTACCTGACTCTACCCAAACGGAATAACTCCATTGGTCACGGCTTCTCATTAGAACTGCGAGATTTCCCTCACGAAGCTATTCACTAGTGAGCACATGAAAATTATTATTAGAATGGGAGTTTGTGAAGATTGCAGTATTTCTTTTTTTAACAGTTGGATTCATGAGTCGATTTAAACTAGACTGCTATTGAAAACTTAGAAGTATTGTAGAGCCATTTCGTCCCAATATAAGACTCTTCAACAGTGAGCATTCACGATCCAATACCAAACGGACTTGATCATAGGACTTTTGGTCTCACACGAGAACAGTCAACCTCTAGATCATGGATCGATTGACGTTCGATATTAACACCACTGAACACCAGCTCAATGGTCCAGACGTTAAACATCCTTGCTTGAGACTGAAATTCTGGTTTCGAGTCCGTTTAGTATGGTATTATGGATGTGCACTTCTGACGAATCTCGTACTAGAACGAAATGATCATCCATTGCTTCCAGGATTTCAGTGGTTGTCTAAATTTAATTGATTCATGAATTCAACTAGTAAATTACTACAATCTCCATAATACCTCCTTTCTGATAATAATCATCATGTGCTCACTAGTGATTGGCTTCAAAAGGTATTTCCTGGAGTTCCAGTGTGAGGCAATGACCAGTGGAGTTCAATCAGATCAGTTGTAAAATAGTAATTCACTGAGGAAAATGGTGAACGGTTGCTCAGTTTCGTGAATTGGTTGAAGTTAAACATTAACACCGTTGGATGCCGGCAATTTCAGTGGTCTAAAGGTTATGTGTTCGTGTGAAAGACCAATGGTCCTCTGTTCAAGTCCGTTTAATGTGAGATTATAGGTGTACACTCCTGAGGAGTTACATACTAGGACGAAACGCCCATCTAGTGCTTTCAGGTTTTCAATAGTTATCTAGCTTAACTCAACTCATGAATCCAACTATTATGTAGGTAGTTTATTAAAACTATTTAGATAAAATTAGAGAAATAATACATTAATTTTCCATTCATTTTAGTCATAAATGGGCAATAGAAAGAATGAGGAACATAGAAAAAAAAGAACATGTCAATCATTCTACTGTCTATAAAATCCCTTACATACTAATAGACATTAGAATCAGTTTTATCAATGCTCTAAGTCTACTATGGGCGTATTCACTTGATCTCTATGCTTCATCACCATCTTCATCATTATTATCATCATCATCTTCTTCTTCCTTGTCTTCTTTGTTTCTAAATCGTAATCATTTAAAAGGTTTTATTGCTGTATAAAATAGTGAGAAAATTGTCATAGTGAAACAGGAAATTTAAGTTATTATCATTCCTATTTGTTAAGCATTAAAGAAACATATACAACTCTATTCAGAGTTGACTATATACTCTTGTTTAGCATTATTTCTGTAGTGATAAGAAAGAAGAGAGAGAGGGGGGAGAAGGGGGGGAGGGGGGGAGAATCATTCACGTTATCATTACTAAGCACTGTATTATATACAACTCTATTCATAGTTGACTATATACTCTTGTTTAGCATTATTTCTGTAGTGATAAGAAAGAAGAAAGAGAAAGAGAGGTAGAAGGAGTGGGAGTGGGAGGGAGGGAGAATCATCTGCATTCTCATTATTGTCAGTAATTATGAATATTGGTTAGGTCATAAGTTCAAATTACCATTTCAATCTATTTCCGTTTACAAAGAATAGAATAGAAATGTTATTGTTATGATTGAATTATAATATCCATTGTATTCTATACATGTATACTCATATATATGTGTGTATGTATATTATATTGTGCTTATTAGTAGTATAATTGACATCTGTTTTACAGCTGTTTCTTCATAAGAATAATAAAATAAAAATCTTAATCTTCATTACAATGATCATAATTTCACAGATTGAAACCATGAGTCAATTAAAGCTAGATCACTATGGAAAATCTGGAAGCACTGGACGGCCGTTTCGTCCTAGTATGGGACTCCTCAGAAATGCGCATCCACGATCCCGCACCCCGTGAGATTTGAACCCAGGACCTATCAGTTTCGCGCTAGGCGCTTAACCAACTAGACCTTCCTTCGTTTAAATACTATATGTTTGGAAACAATAAAGAATTTAGAGCTTATACATTTATTCCAAGCAAAGATCAGTGTTAGACAAAACTGCTCATATACGTCATTCATTATTTTCTTGTAGTTGATTAAATTATGAAGACCTTCATATTACAGGGAAGCACAGAATACAATGGACAGATTGGATACAACAACAAATGCAGGTGATAACAGCCAGTGTATCAGTGGTCTCTTTAGTAATTAGCATCAAAATATATAAAGATTGAAAATGTCACAAGTGTTTGTAGTTTGACAACACTTTAACAAGTAACTTACTTACTTACCTAGTTACGCCTGTTACTCCTAAAGGAGCACAAGTCACCGACCAGCAATCTCCAACCCACTCTGTCCTGGGCCTTCCTCTCTAGTTCCATCCAATTCTTGTTCAATTTTCTTATGTCTGTCTCCATTTCTCGACGTAATGTGTTCTTTGGTCTTCCTCTTTTCCTTTGACCTTCAGGATTCTATGTGAGGGCTTGTCTTGTGACGCAGTTGGGTGCTTTCCTCAATGTGTGTCCTATCCACTTCCACAGCTTCTTCCTCATTTCTTCCTCAGCTTGAATCTGGTTTGTTCTCTCCCACAGTACGTTGTTGCTAGTTGAGTCTGGCCAACGGATCCGAAGTATTTTGTGTAGACAACTGTTAATAAACACCTGTATCTTCTGGATGATAGCTTTCGTAGTTCTCCAGGTGTCCGCCTCATACAGTAGAACTGTCTTGACATTTGTATTGAAAATTCTGACCTTGGTGTTGGTTGACAGTTGTTTTG
Organism: Schistosoma haematobium; assembly: GCF_000699445.3. Classification (NCBI taxonomy): domain Eukaryota; kingdom Metazoa; phylum Platyhelminthes; class Trematoda; order Strigeidida; family Schistosomatidae; genus Schistosoma; species Schistosoma haematobium. Next base: position 1,511,240 of record NC_067198.1, on the reverse strand, counting down.
AGCTCCAAATGTTCTTCAGTTGTAAATACACCGCTCTTGCTTTGACGATCCGCGCTTTCACATCTGCATCAGATCCACCATGTTCATCAATGATGCTGCCCAAATATGTAAAGGTTTTTACATCTTCTAAATTTTCTCCGTCAATTGTGATTGGATTGGTGCATGCTGTGTTGTATCGGGAAATTTTGCTTTTCCATTTGTGTATATTGAGACCTACTGCTGCTGAGGCTGTTTCTACACTGGTCGTTTTCTCCTGCATTTGTTGTTACGATTGCGATAGGAGGGCCAGATCATCTGCGAAGTCGAGATCGTCCAGCTGCATCCTAGATGTCCACTGTATCCCGCGTTTTTAACAAGTACCACCTTCTATAAATGAATCGTGCCCGTCCAGTGAAATCAAAAGTCAGAAGCGAGGAGGTTTGAAGATATATTTTTGATAGGCTATCAATATATCGAGAAATGACTGATCTAAGCTGGTTAGCAATTGCACAAGAAGTTGAATGTGGAGTCTCCACTTGTAATCAGGTGCGAATGTATGACCGAGCACCTTTAGCTAGGTGAGTTCATTAAAACTAATGTGGTCAGCATCCAATGTCGAAGACTTACATAGTTATTGATATTGGGGATTTATTTACCGCTACAGGGTGAAGAAAAGATCCCAATAATAAGACACAGTGAACACCAAATAAATCACTGTGGAAGAGGTCAAATTCTTTATCTATCTGGAAAGTTTGATCGGTAAAAAAAGCAGATCTAGTGTAGATGAAAAGGCACAGAGTAGTAAATTAAGATCAGTATCACTACAATTGAAGAACACCGTGAACTCAAAACAACAGTCAGACAACATTATAGTTAGAATATTCAATGCAAATATTATGACAGTTCTATTGTATCAAGCTGAAACTTAGAGAACTACTACAACCATCATCAAAAAAGTACAGGTAATTATAAACAGTTGTCTACGCATGATACTCAATATCCGTTGGCTGGACACCATCAACGGTTAACAAATTAACTTCCTGCTAAAGAGGAAATTGGGAAAAGTTAATGGAGGTGGATAGGAAATATATTGTGTAACCTGTGTCATATGGTATGCCCTGTCTCTGTATTCTGAAGGTGAAAGAAAAATAACTAGACCAAAGAACAGATTAGATCCCAAGTCGTAGGCAGATATCAAATAAATCAATAGTATGTAGGAATAAGTAGAAAAGGGACGCCAGAACAGTTTCAGATTTGTTTTCACTGACAAACTAAGCTTGTTAAGCTACTTTAATTCTTATGAAAATGCAAAATACTATGATCGAAATGTCGAAGTAGTTGACATACTTTTCAGTATGAAGATATGCGCCCCAAAATACCCTGGTACGGCCAAGAGTGGGGAGAGTCAGTTCTCCATGTCTAAATACTCTCACATGAACATCTACATACAACCACTGACAGGGATGTCCTACTCATTGCCTTCTCGTGGCACTAGTGTTGTTTACGAAACTGAGAAGACGAAAAGCAAATGTCTGGCACTTTAACCGCGTTGGCGGATACTGAGGATCCACAGAGGGCAGTTAGAAAATCCTGATTCCAAACGAATGGTGCACAGGGGCTCCAGTATCCTGAAGGACCAAATGATGTATGAACCAATTGATGGTCACCAGCTACCATGTGACTGCATCTTCTTATGTTGCTCCACTGTTTCATGGATTAGACATTTAGGTCGAGGGTTCGGCGTGTGATAATCACTCATTCCAACCATAACCTCTTGTAACATATCTAATCTTAAAATATGGTATGGCAACTTGAACCGATGCATGTATGTATCTGGTCCCATGTTGTAGCTGACTGAACCTTAAAATCAACAGTTATAACAAAACGGGTTACGTAATAACTCAATAGATTTCCATCATCCCAATTAAGTATTTGAATGATTTTAGAATTTCTAAATAGGAGGATTGATTGTGTATTAAAATAGAATTAAATCGGCAATAGCAGTTCATACCGTTTTCAACAACCATCAAATCGTTTTCGAAAACATAAAAAATATTACAAAAAGTAATTTTAATAGATGAGATCATGATTCAATTGAAGTGAGATCACCATGGAAAATCTATGAGAACTGGACGGCCGTCTCGTCTTATTATGAGGTACCTTAGCAGTGGGTATCCATAATTCCGCCCCGCGAGACTCGAACCCAGGACCTATCAGTCTCACGTGCGACCACTTAATTATTAGACCTCTGAGCTGGCATCCAACAGTGTTAATGTCTAACTTCAACCAATTCATGAAATTGAGTTACTATCTCACAACAGACCCAGTTGAACTCCACTGGTCACTGCTTCTCACAAAAACTCCAAGAAATACCTCTTGAAGACCGTCACCAGTGAGCATATTACGATTTTCCATATAATGCTTAATACTACTGCTCTCAATAGAAAAAAAGGCTTCATTGTACATCTGACTTGAACTATCTATTCAAGCTACCGTGTCTGATTCTATTCACAATTCACATTAATATCGTACATACAAATTAAACTTTATCATTTCACACCACAAAGGTCACACATTTTTTCATCCCTGACCCTGCACACACACACACATATATATATATATACTTTTATATACATGTCGCTTATAAATCACCTTGACCGAAATGACATAACATTGTCTTGTTCAGATCTGTTTTTTTTATATTGTTCCTTTGTACTATTTAAACATGGATTGATTTTTATCAGAAGGGGTTTTGTGGATATTATAGTAATTGGATGCCGGTTCAGTGGTCTAGAGGTTAAGCACTAGCGCACGAGAACGATAGGTTCTGGGTTCGAATCTCACATGGTGAAATCAGTGGATTCGTACTACTGAGGTTTCTCACAGTAGGACGAAACGGCTATCCACTGCTTCCAGATCTTACATGGTGGTCTAGTTTCAATTGATAGTGAGACTATAATTTATGGAAGACCACTGAGAGACTCTAGACTGACCTTGAGAGTGCCCACCTGACAACTAGGATCAAATGAGGATTATAAACCAGTGTGAAGAAATAGAATTATGATTTACAGTTGATGGTTAAGGTTAGGAACTAGATTTTGGGGTTTTCATCACGAACTGACATCAGCTATAATGATAAAACTCTATTTAACCAAATGGATGAATGAATTTCGCGCCAAAATCCGAGATCTGTTATCTTATACGTGATTGGTCTGTTCATGAATTATAGTCTGAACCAATTAACTCATGATCTCAACTATTAAAATTAATTCTGATTTGGTTATTTATTCTCTGAAGAAGTGGCTTACACTGAGTCACGAAACATCAGATATTACAAATATATTATTCTTATTTAATCAATCTTTAATAATCCTTCAACATCGATTGTGAACTACTATTCGATATAGATTTAGTCTTCGAAATAATTTTCATACGAATATATCAATCATTAAATAACTACAGTACGACTAATTTTCATGGAGTTTTATTGTTTGATCTAGATGGTGTGGTCGTGGAGCTTTCATCATTCTTCTTAAAGACATCACCAGTACAGACATCAGGTAGAAGTCTAGACTTCTACAGTACGACTAAGTTGAAAGGTACTTTTTTCAGGAAGAAACTGTTTACAATTCACTTATTTACTTACTTACGCCTGTTACTCCTAATGGAGCATAGGCCGCCGATCAGCATTCTCCAACCCACTCTGTCCTCAACCTTCCTTTCTAGTTTCATCCAATTCTTGTTCATTTTACTTATGTCTATCTCCGTTCCTCGGTGTAATGTGTTCTTCTTCGGTCTTCCTCTTTTCCTTTGACCTTCAGGATTCTATGTGAGGGCTTGTCTTGTGACGCAGTTGGGTGCTTTCCTCAATGTGTGTCCTATCCACTTCCAATGCTTCTTCCTCATTTCTTCCTCCGCTTGAATCTAGTTTGTTGCTAATAGTGTCCGACCAAAGGATCCGAAGTATTTTGCGCAGACAACTCTGAATAAATATCTGTATCTTCTGGATGGTGGCTTTCGTTCACAGTACACTATAAATACATCATAGGTTCTGTTGATAATTGAGATTCATGTATGAATAATCGATGAGTGCTTGGCAAATTAAAGGCTCTAAAGCTCTTGAAAATAGAAGAACAATTAAATTTACATTCATTTGGTATTGTGTGTTTGAATCTTTCCATTGATGTTTAGGGTTGAAATTGATCAGTCTCTTATTGGAATATATACATTCTGTGCGGATTTCCTTGATATTGACGTAAGTCACAAATAGTATAAGCAGATATAGATTGTAGCTAGCAGTGTAATCTCAAAACACATATTTCGTCCTATTTGAGATACATCAGGTTAATGTATTTTCATTCTAGAATCCCGAAGTGAATAGCAAGTCTTTGATGCAGACAAATCCAACTGAAGAGTCCCAAGTAGGACGAAACATGCGTTTTGGATTCTACTGCTAGTCACTAACTATCTTCGTCTATATTTAAATTTATAGTTAAGATAGTTTTAATTACAATATTTCTCATGTTCTAATACAATTAGTTTACAGAATAACAAGCTTAATGTTGAAACCTCGTATTTTTTGTTTCAAACGCCTAATGTGTTATTCACTTAATTACTGAGTTCCTAGAATTCTCTCCTAGATATCATACAAATTGGATTAAAATACTTATGGTAATACTGAAACAATCCTTATAGGATTCATATACGCCAAATGAGACCGACCGATTACGTTCATTGACATTAACAGAAAGAAATAACACAACACTGACAAAATTCATTACAACTTACTGAATATTATTACAATTGAGTTATGTTCCACATTGAATACTTTCGATCTATTTCAGTCAGTAATTCACTGAAAATAGTCAATTCGCAAAAATTTACGTTATAACTTAATCAAAGTGAATTATTGAATTTGGACTGTGTAGTTGAATAGTAGTCGTTGTTGTCCAACTTTCGTCCAATGAGTTTCACTGATCCCAAGTACCTCTAGGTTGTATCTCCTCATTTCTGCAGCGATTTGGAAGACTCTCCCGGTCTCGCACATTGTATGAGTATTCCATGTACCTAAATAAATGGTTGCTCTGGTTGTCAGAAGGGGTATCAGCTTCGTGACTTCCGAAGGAACTCGACTTTCATCATGAAGCGTCATAACTCTTCTAAATGAAGACCTTCTGGCTCCCAGGGTAGAGTTTAAATGGTTTAAATAATTTTTTCTAGTTAGCGTTTTTTTAGCGAGTTAGTTTCCTACGGGATGGGGTCGCTAACCCCATGCTCAATCCTCCTCCTTTATCCGGGTTTGGGACCGACAGTAGCCTCCGGAGGGACTCCAGGCAGAGTTGAATAGTAAGATACTGGTCCCAAGATTTGAAGTTATTGGATTGTATCCAGTGTGAAGTCATAGTTGATCAATTGTTGAAGAGTCCGAAAATAAAGGCTGAACAGATGCTTGATACTCCATAACATTTTTTATGAATCTTTGATTGGTTCCGGTTAGTCGTAAAGTTAATTACTCACAAATTATACATTGAATGGATGCTGTCTATATATCAATTACTTCAGAAATATTCTATATTGATTATCGTGTGGATCCATTTCAATCCGAACTTACCACTATCAAGTTTTCACTGAAAGATCATTAAGCAATGAGTCAAGACTACTGTCTTATTGGGAGTAAACTATTTCATCATGCTATCTAAATATACTACTGCTAAACATGAATAGTTGAATGTCATAGAGAATATTTCATTCAAATGATGCTTAAGTATGTTATTGCTCTACAAAATGATCTACTTTAGAGTGGTATCATGACAAGAACTGACATTATGGTGAATGATTAAACTGGATAGTCAGATCTCACTTCAAAATGTATATGATGAGACTATAATTCATGGACGACTTTTGAATGAATCTTAAGTAACCTTGAAAAATATTAGCCAATCAGGGGACAATAGTATAGAGTAAAAATATACTATACAATACCGAAGAATTGGAGTAGATACACTTTTACATGGTTTAATAACTTTTCAAGATTAGGAAGATGTTCAGAGGTTCTGAAATTGTGATGCATGCGATAGAAAAACTCATTCATATGGCTTTATAATAGTCAACCTCTGGAACCATGATAAGGATTCATAAACTCTTCCGGCCTCGATCATATAGCTTCAATATTGTTTATGTGTACTTCGGCTGTTGCGTTCACAAAATGCCGCTTGTGGACCACAACACGATGCATATGACTAAGTCTATGTAGGCATCGATACGCTCTGCAGTCATTCGTATATGTTTTAGTACCCGGTTGCACATATTTCCGTATAATTGCTATTATCGTTGAAGCCTGTCGGTTTTCAACTCATTGGAAGTGTCCCTTTTGAGATGACCCATTGTATATTCCAAAGACCTGTGAAGTATATTTATGGAAGTGCTACTTATATAGTCTTCTTCAGCACTACGTCCTCTGTTGAATTTTCGTTTTCTGACAACCGTTTCGTCTGTTGTGAGATAGTAACTCAATGAAGATAATGGTGAATGCGTCGCTCAATTTCGTGGATTAGTTGAAGTTAGACATTAACACCGTTGGACGCCGGCCATCTCAGTGGTCTAGTGGTTAAGTGCTCGCGCGCGAAACCAGTAGGTTCGGGGTTCGAATCTCGCAGGGGGCGAGGTCATGGATGTGCACTGCTATGGAGTTCCTTACTAGGACGAAACGGCCGTGCAGTGCTTCCAGGTTTTCCATGGTGGTCTAGCTTCAACTGACTCATGATCTTAGCCATTGAAATTGCTACAATCTCCACAAAACCCATCTGATATTTCAACATTTCTCCCGACTCCCTCAAACTACTCGTGTAAGCTTGTTATTCTTATTGCACATTTATCTCTACAACATTCACGCCATCGAACTGCCGAAGCTTCAGTAACATATGCAAATGTTGCAACCAGTGCTACTGGTGCGTTTATCATACAGTTCACAACAATTATCACAATTTGTCTTAGTCTCTATCTGGATCAAGCGAGAAAAGTTTCTCTTCTGGAAGACTTCTTCCATCAAGAGACAACATCATCACGGTAATCTGCACAAAGTTCACAAGTCATTTGATTAACACAATCACAAATAAAGGAACTTTCTGGTAGTCTCATTTGTTATAACCGCTCAATTATAACGTCTTTTTTTAAAATCCTCTGTAAATCGATCATACATAAGCATCAATTACTGAAATTGAGGTCATAACCTTGAAATCCCTCAAATGTTTTTGATTGGTTCATCCATAAATTATAGTCTCGCCAAATGATCTTCATTCATCGTCGATGAAAAAGGAGAACCAGATGCAAACGTAAAGTCGAGGATTGGCAAAGCAAGGGTCGCATTCCTACAGTTTATAGAACTCAAAACAACTCACAATAAATATAAAAGTCAGAATCTTCAATTCCAACGTCAAGATAGTTCTACTGTACAAAGCTGAAACTTAGAGAACTATCACAACCATTATCAAGAAGGTACAAGTATTTATAAATAGTTGTCTACGCAAGATACTCAACATTCATTGATCGGATAAAATCAGCAACAGCCTACTGTGGGAGAGAACAAACCAGCTTTCAGCTGAACAGGAGACTAGGAAAAGACATTGGAAGTGAATAAGACGTATATTACAGAAATAATCTAACTGCATCATGAAGCATGCCCCAACTTGGAATCCTTATAGGAAACAGAGAATTGAAAGGTTAAAGAACATATTACGTCGGTAAATAGAAGCAGATATGAAAGAGAATGAATAGCAACTGGAAAGGATTGCCCAGAACAGGGTTGTATGGGAAGAGTGCTAGTGAGCGGCCTATTCTCCTCCACGAGGAGTAACAAGCGTAAGTAAGTAACTAAGCAATAATCTTCATTACAATCTAATACATATTCATGAATTGATTCTGTCCAATAATTTAACCGTTCATTCTATATTGGGTGGTATTTACACAATATTCTTATTCAAATTGTTTATTTTACCTACATTTTTTAAAAATAAAAAAAAATTCCTTGTTTGTTTATTTTTGTTTTTTTTTCTCTTAAAATGAATCTAAACGGCCGAATTTCATCTTGACAACATAAACTAAACGGATTACTTAGTTGGCGCCAATTTTTTTTTTGAAATTTGATTTGTTTTAGTATATTTTGATAAAGTTTTAATAAATAAACAAATAGTTTATGATTAGAAAGGGGGGAGCGGGGTCTGTGGAGGTGATAGTCATTTTTATTAGTTAAATTCATGAGCTAGATCACTATGGAAAATCTGTTAGTAATGGATGACCGATAGGTTCTAAGTTCAAATCGCGCATATAGATTCTAATGAGAATCAATGATCAGTAAAGTTTAACCGGGTCAAATATGAGATAGTAAATTATTGAAGATAATGATGGAAAGTGGCTCAGTTTTGTCAGTTGGTTGAAGTTAAACATGAATACCGTTGGATGCCGGGAATTTCAGTGAGAGTTCTCGTGAGAAATGGATAGGTCCTGTTGTAGTGAATAAAAACATCGGTGGGGACAATCGAATGTATTTGACACAAAATTACAGGACTTATTAATAAAATCTAACAATCATAAAGTAAATACAAAATATGCAAAATGTCTATTAATTATCTCATAATGACTCGGATTTCATTGTTCTTGCATTTTCATACAAATTGCATTCTGTTTCCGAGATGGTGGAGAAGATTTATAGCTCAGGTGGATGATTTTGATGGAATTTTGTTCTCTGAGCTGGATGGTTTGGTCGTGGAGCTTTCATCGTTCTTCTGAACGACATCATCAACACAAACTTCACATAGAAGTGAAGTGTTCGAATTTCTCCATATGCGTTTCACAGCTTGTTCTGTACACCTCGACATTGATCGGTTCTTATTAACTTTAAATTTGTCATTGTTTACTTCTTTGTTTTGGTTGTGTCTCCCATTGGTTTGATTTTTGTGTTGCGAAAAACACTACTTCGGACAAAGCGGACGCCCTCTCCACCTTCGCCTGCATGAATATCAATTAGCAGTCAAACGACGTGACATTTCCTCACTTATATCAATACACGTGGACAACTGCGGACACTCATTTGACTAGAAAAATGTGAAAATCTTGGATAGAGGAAATTTCAAAAACACCAGAGAATTTTTAGAAGCCCGGCACTCAGGTCAATCAGCAATCAACAAGCACATTGAAATCGATTAAATTTATCAACCAATCAAGAAAATTATGCGCAAACATAGGAACAAAATACTGCGTCTGTCGATTCAATGGAAGGTGTTGTTTCCGATGTAAAGTGTGATGAGTCATATTGTAATGAAGGAACGCACAGGTGAGGACAACCGAATTATATGCAGCACAACATTACAGAGTTACTTGGTGAAATAGAAAAACCACACTATAATACTTAATTTGCAAAATGTTCAATCATTGTCTCGAATTTCATTGTTCTTGCATTTCCATACTAATTGCTTTCTATTGCCGTTTTCTTGCTTTCTTGATCTTCCCAATCTTTTGCGGCCAGACATTACATTCCTGACTTGCACCATATACTACTTATATCAATATAAGTAGCACGCACCACAATATTACTACTAAAACTTATCCAAAATGAAGAGGTATTCAAATACAATACAATCGACAAACGAAAGAACTTATCTGTATTTAGTTGAATAACTCACTTAAGGGGAAAGTAGTTTTATCAATTAAGTGATTTTCTTTAAACTCAATTGCCTATTGAGATTAATGAGGAAACCACAATTAATACTCAACTTAGATTAACATTTAAACTATTCAATTTGATGAATAGAATTCAATTCAAAGCAATGGATCATGCAACAGGATATTGATTATTAAAGAGTGATCAATTCGTGTAGATCTCTATGTCACTGAATAATATGAGTTTAGATCTTATTCAGATCATCAGTCTTCTCATATTTTCAAATATGCCATCATGACAAATGCCAACTTACTTGAAAGATCTATGTATAAGAGTTTGTGGATCGTTTCTAACTAATTAACATATGAAGTTTTAACAAACGCAAAGATAAAATTAATTATGAATATGCTAACTTCATAGACCTTACAACTCATCAATGTCTAGAGGTTAAGCGCTCACGTGCGAGACTGACAGGTCCTGGGTTCGAATCTTGCGAGGCGGGATCATGGTTGTTCACTACTGAGGAGTCCCACAATTAGATGAAACGGCCGTTCAGTGCTTCCAGGTTTTTCATCGTTATCTAGCTTCAAATAACTCATGATCTCAACTACAGGATTGTCATAAGTGTCAAATGTAATGAACCACGGTCTGTCAGTAGATAGTGACTCATCAGCGTATGTTAGCTCAATGTACAATATACCAATTTATGCTGCGACATTCGCATAGCAGATCACATATTCTCAACAACCTAAGGCACGATTACGGTTAAATGGTTTATTCATTAAACACGATGGTGAAGAAATTCTTTCTAACTAAACAAGTTATGGATAAGACATTACAACGATTAGAATGAATACTATTTGTTTATACAATAATTACTAGTGTCATATTGTACTGATCCATTTTATATTGATGAAGTACCAACGAAACCACAAGTTTGGTTAGTTCAAATTCAAGATAACAGTAAAGAAACTTGAATGTAATGACCAATAATCATTAAGTCTCATTTGGAGTTATTATACAATTCATGTGTTCGACGAAACTTGAACAGATGTTACTCGATGCTATTACCATAGACTTAACTATTTAGGCATTCATGTTACAATTAACTTCTTACCCGAATCAGATAGTGACAAGAGTTCAATCGGCTACAACTACTTACCATTTGGATAAAAAGTAATATGCTTCCAGATTACGTAATACTATAGATAGACTCTTAAAATCCGTTATAATTAAACAAGATGACACTTTTAAGGATAATAGAATATTTACTTACTTACTCCTGTTACTCCTTGTGCAGAAACATAGACCGCCCACCAGCACTCTCCTCCTATAACCCTTCTAGAGTTACTGCCGGTCACAAACCTGGGTAAAGGAGGAGGGTTGGGCATGCGGTCGGTAACCCTATCCCGTAGAAAAAAATCTTGCTAAAAGAATGCCAACTAGATAACAGGACATTGAATAGGATTTATTCCACTATTTTCTGTAATAGTGAATAATAAACGATATATTAATAGAATCTGAATTTACAACTAACAATGTTTGTGTATTTCTAATGATTTAAGGTATTTACTTACTTACTTACTTGCTTACTTACGCCTGTTACTCCTAATGGAGCATAGGCCGCCGACCGGAATTCTACAACCCACTCTGTCCTGGGCCTTCCTCTCTAGTTCCATCAAATTCTCGTTCATTTTCCTTATGTCTATTTCCATTTCCCGGCGTAATGTGTTCTTCGGTCTTCCTCTTTTCCTTTGACTTTGAGGATTCCATGTGAGGGCTTGTCTTGTGACGCAGTTGGGTGCTTTCCTCAATGTGTTTCCTATCCACTTCCAGCTCTTCGTCCTGATTTCTTCCTCAACTGGGAGATTTAAGGTATTTATTTTACAGAAATTACAATTCATTTTCTTAGAAATGTAATGAACAAAGACTCAGATGAGGAGGATCGAGTGTACAGAATATCTTGGTAAAATATCAATACCATACACTGAATCATAATCTTCAAGATAATTCTACTGTACGAAGCTTAAAACTTTGAAAACTATCACAACCATCATCAAGAAGGTAAAAGTTTCTATAAATAGTTGTCTACGCAAGACAATCAACATTCATTGACCAGATAAAATCATCAACAGACTATTGTGAGAGAAGAAAAATTAGCTTGCAGATGAAGCTGAAAATTAGAAAAAGACATTGGAAGTGGCTAGGATCATCATCAAACTGCATCACGAGGCAAGTCCCAACTTGGTATCCTGAAGGGAAGCGGCGATGAGGAAGGCCTAAGAACACATTATGTCGGGAAATAGAAGCAGATATAACAAAAAGGATGAATAACAACTGGAAAGAACTGGAAAAGATTGTCCAGAACAGGGTTGGATGAAGAATACTGTTGGGCGGCCTATGTTCCTCCACGAGGAGTAACAAGCGTAAGTAAGTAAGTAAGTATTTAAGTAATACACTGAATACTCTATTTGCAAATCTTCCATCATTTAGGCTTCACATTCTGTATGATTCTTCCGATCTACAACTCATTTTTCTTTAATTCTGTTTTCTTCAAGCCGACCTTTATAACCTTCTGTTTTCAAAGTTTCCAGTTCCTATTGGTGTTAAATACTACTTATGTTGATAGATGCAAGTAGTATACACCACAGTAATATTATTATACCTATTATTATAAGAAGGGGTTTTGTGGAGATTTTAGAAATTTCACTGATTGAAATCATGAGTCAATTGAAGCTAGATCACTATGGAAAACCTGCAAGCACCGGACGGCCGTTTCGTCCTAGTATAGCACTCCTCAGCAGTAGGCATCCACGATCCCGCACCCCACGAGATTCGAACACAGGATCTATCAGTCTCGCACCAGGCACTTAACCATCTAGACCACTGAGTCGGCCGGCATCCAACGGTGTTAATGTCTAACTTCAACCAATCCATGAATTTGCTCCACCGTACACCATTGTCTTCAGTGAGTTGATATCTCACAACCGACCTGGTTGAACTCCACTGGTAATGGCTTCTCACTAGAACTTCCAGGTTTCCCATGATAATCTAGCTTCAATTGACTCATGATTTCAATCAGCGATAATCCTATTATTATCCAATAATAACAGTTATCTTCCAAATATTATGAAAGCAAATAAACTAATTATCAACATTTAAACATCTTATGTAAACTATATGATTGATGTATCCTAATGACAAGTAGAATTCATTATTCAATGTGAATATTACTAATAATCATAATAATAGTAATCTGTTAATATTTTAATAAATCCAAAGAATCAAAGTGTGAGAGAATTAATGATAATAATAATAATAATAATAATAATAACGAGAGTGAATGAATGAGTGAATGAAGAAAGAATCATGAAATGAAAGATAAGAGTGTGGGAATTTTCTGAATGTATACTTTAATTGTCATAAACTAGGAGGTATTAGAGAATTAGTTTGTTCTAGTATAAGAATTCTTATCAGTAGACATTCACTATCCCATTAACGACTGAATTCAAGACATTTATATCTCACAATTGACCCCGTAAACGTCATAAATCATCTAAATTCAATTAAATTGTAAGACTTTACAATCGTCTCTTAATGTTGCTGATGGGTATAAATCTCACATGAGACATGGTTGAACCCCATTGGTCATGGGTTCTAAATAGAATTGCCGGAGTAACCTGTCGAAATTATTCAACAGTAAGTACATGATTATTGTTAGGTAGGTGTAAACTACCTGGTTGGGATCCACGAGATGATAGCAACCGATGGTTAGAGATCCTGAATGAAATGGCTCAAAATCGTTTGCAATGGTGTGTGCAGGTGCATCCACTCTTTGTGTTTTCCCAAATTCTAATCTTTTGAATTTTTCATGTCCCTATTATTTTTCTCCTTCCAAATTTATTTCACTGTATTATATCCTTTAAATAACATCTTCAAACCCTAATCTTTTCGATTGTTGCTTATACTCTTACCGCCTCTACCATGATGGGATTTGAATCGACAACTGTATCTCTGTGCTAATGTGTTGTGGCAAATCTAACTGATGTACGTACGTACGCATGAATTTCTACGTTGTTACTGGCTGACTGACTGACATGATTATTAGTAGCATAACGGTTCTATAGGGATTGTTGAATTTCATATTTTACATCACTAAATGCAAATTATTGGATATCGACTTGATGGTGTTGAAATGAAACAATCAAGGTGAAACTTGAAGGTCCTGGGTTCAATGCTCGGTGGATCTGCATTGATAATTAGTCTCTTACTAAGATGAAACAACTGTTCAGTGTTTCTTTATTATCAAACTAAGATAAATCAGTTTAGGGATTGTGGAGATTGTTAAGTTTCTGGTGGAAATCATGAGTCGGTTGAAGCTAGACCACCATGGAATACCTGGAAGCACCGGACGGCCGTTTACGTCCTAGTATGGGACTCCTCAACAGTACATACCCACGATCCCACACCCCGCGAGATTCGAACGCAGGATCTTCAGTCTCTCGCGTGAACGCTTAACATACTGAACCATTGAGCTCGCCGGCATCCAATGTTGTTAATGTGTGACCTCAACCAATCCACCGAATTGCGCGACCATCTTCAACTGTACTGAGGTAGACACCTGTTTCTACCCGACACGGATTAGCTCGACTGGTCACGGCTTCTCACCAGAAATCCGAGAATTTTCTCACGAAGCTAGTCACTAGTAAGCAAATAGTAATGATCAATTTAGGGGTTGTGGAGATTGTTAAGTTCTTGATAGAAACAGGTGTCTACCTCAGTACAATGGAAGATGGTCGCGCAATTTCGTGGATTCGTTGAGGTCACACATTAACAACATTGGATGCCGGCGAGCTCAATGGTTCAGTATGTTAAGCGTTCACGCGCGAGACTGAAGACCCTGTGTTCAAATCCCGCGAGTGGGGTCGTGAATGCGGACTGCTAAAGAGTCCCACAATGAGGCGAAACGGCCGTCCAATGTTTCCAGGTTTTCAATGATGATCTAGCATCAAACTCTAACCAAATGGATGAATGAATTTTACGCCAAAATCCATGACCTGTTATCTTATACTTGATTGGTTCGTCTATAAATTCTTTTCTTTCTAAAATGTCTGATTTATTTGACCAATCTTTTCTTATTCTCATCGACTAATCTTATTCAATAATCTGATTATGACGAAAACGATCAAATAATATTGAACATATACAAAAAGACCATAAACTAATGTATCATATTCACTTGGCAATTCATTCACCATACTTAGAGACAGGAGTACACAAACAGACCCACACACACACACATACATACACACATACATACATACTACATACATACATACATATACACTACTATTCACTATTCATGTATCCATCTAATGTAACTTATACAATATGAAATCAATTACAGGTGTTTATTTACAGTACTTTTGCATTACTCTTTGTATTGGTGCATTTTATTTTAAAAATACTGATCGTTTTGTTCAATCTTATCCTGCTTTTATTGATTAACTATCAGCTGAGATTGTTCTTTTCTTTTCTTTTTTTCTTTTTTTCATGTATCATTCTAAAGGAAGAAACGAGAAGAAACAAACTGAAATGGAGAGAAAGAGGGAGTGAGAGAGAGAAAGAGAGAAGAAGAAGAAGAAGAAGAAACGTATCCATAAATGTGGAATGTATTTCATATATGTTCACCTTTAAAAAGGAAACAAATTGGATTAGGAAAGTAATGTAAATTTGTTATATTCTATGGATTCTTATCAGTTATTTAGTATAACTGAGTTGAAAAAACAAGATAACGTTCTATGATCAACTTTCTACTTGGTGTTTCTGATGATAATGTTGTTGTTGTTCAGAAGAACAATGAAAGGATCATGGCTAAACGATCCAGATCAGTGAACAAAACTCTGCGTAAGTTATAAATCTTCTCCACCATCTCAAAATTATGAGATCCGATGGTGGTTGGTGGTAGTTAACAGGGAACCGTTGACCCGTGTTTCGTTCTACTTGATGTACCTGAAATCTTGAGGGAATTAATGCTCCCTGATGAGTTCGATCCCGTATCACTCAGCTTCACAGTTAAAGAAGTTACCACTGGGTTACCCGGGACGCGACCGAACTCCTGTAGGACTGAGATGTGGTCACAATTGGTTGATCACTGGGTGGTGATCAATGTCGTATGCGTTAAGTCCTCAAGATTACAGGTGCACCTTACTGACGAATGCCAAATAGCACGAAACCTGGATGTAGGGTTTCATGTTAACTACTTCTAACCACCATCTTATCTCAACATAGTGTACGCGATGTTGAGTCACCTAGACTAGTGGTCAAATTGCAACTTGTTCGATAGCATACGATCTGCACTAAAGAAGTATCTGACATACATCGCATTGATCACCACCCAGTGGTCAATCAATTGTGATTATATGAGCTCAGTTATAGATACTTGAAACAAGTTAAACGTGGCTCATGGTATAGAAAGCTGTAGAATTCCAGAGACTATTGAAAATATGTTTCTTGTTATCGGGAGAATTTCGATACATCGTATTATATGTACTTGACAATGTTACATCAAATGAACGGTAACACAGTGTTAAATGTATTTGACTTTGAGCTTCTGTATTACTGGTTCGAAACCTGTTCCATTTACTTTGGTTTTAAAAAATGAGATTATGTTTTAAACCTTAACAAAAACAAGATTGAACTATTCTGAGGAGGAGGAGGAGGGGAGTATAGATCTCATCAACTTTGTATTACATTCCGATTGTTGAAATATATTCACGTCAAACAATACTGTAGAACAATTTATGGCATATAATGAATACATTATATTAATTTTAATAGTTGGGATCGTGGGCCATTTGAAGCTAGAGCATCATGGAATACCCGGAGTCACTGGATGGCCGATTCATTCTATTGTGGGATTCCCCAGTAGTGTGCATCCAAGATCCCACCTCGTGTAAGATGGTCAGTACTTCGCAGATGACCTGGTTCTTCTACCGCACACGCAACAACAAATGCAAGAGAAGACGACCAGTGTAGCAGCAGCCTCAACAGCAGTAGGTCTCAACATACACAAAAGGAAAAGCAAGATTCTCCGATACGACACAACACACAACAATCAAATGATACTTGATGGAGAAGATTTGGTAGATGTAAAAACCTTCACATATCTGGGTAGCATCATTGATGAACACAGTGGATATGATGCAGATGTGAAAGCGCGGATCAGTAAAGCAAAAGCAGCATATTTACAATTGAAGGACATCTGGAACTGAAAACGACTGTCAACCAACACCAAGGTCAGGATTTTCAATACAAATGTCAAGACAGTTCTACTGTGTGGGACGGAAACCTGAAGAACTACGAAAGCTATCATCCAGAAGATACAGGTGTTTATTAACAGTTATCTACGCAAAAAAATTCAGATCCGTTGGCAAGGCACTATCAGAAACAATCTACTGTGGGAGAGAACAAACCAGATTCAAACGGAGGAAAAAATCAAGAATAAGCTCTGGAAGTGGATAGGACACACATTGAGGAAAGTCCCAACTGCGTCACAAGACAAGCCCTCACATGGAATCCTCAGGGCCAAAGGAGAAGCGGAAGATCAAAGAAGAACACATTACACCGAGAAACGGATGCAGATATGAGTAAAATGAACAAGAATTGGATGGAACTAGAGAGGAAGTCCCAGGACAGAGTTGGTTGGAGAATACTGGTCGGCGGCCTATGCTCCATTGAAGGTATCAGACGTAAGTAAGTAAGTAAGTAATTAAGTAATGAGAACAACGTGTTCGGATCATTCAATTGTAGTCTAATGATCTATATCTTCAGCTTCAATTTATCTACATTATGATGCTATCATCGTCCAATGCTATCGTTGTGATCACACCTCTTCAACGTAGAATTTCGAAACAATTTTCTTAAAACTTTTAATTTATGATGTTCATTCAACTGACGAATCTCAGACAGGACGAGACACTTATCCTAAATTTCACTATTAACCATCAATCATGATATAATGTATATCATTTTCAGTCTAAACTCATAAATTGATGATATAACTCATTATCAGAAGGGGTTTGTGGAGATTTTAGAAATTTCACTGGTTGAAGTCATGAGTCAATTGAAGCTAGATCACTATGGAAAACCTGCAAGCACTGGACGGCCGTTTCGTCCTAGTATAGCACTCCTCAGCAGTAGGTATCCACGATCCCGCACCCCACGAGATTCGAACACAGGATCTATCAGTCTCGCACCAGGCACTTAACCATCTAGACCACTGAGTCGGCCGGCATCCAACGGTGTTAATGTCTAACTTCAACCAATCCATGAATTTGCTCCACCGTACACCATTGTCTTCAGTGAGTTGATATCTCACAACCGACCTGGTTGAACTCCACTGGTAATGGCTTCTCACTAGAACTTCCAGGTTTCCCATGATAATCTAGCTTCAATTGACTCATGATTTCAATCTGTGAAATATAACTTATTAATCTATCAATTAAGGTAGTGAATTCCTAAACTAGATATTTTATAGTTATCTTATGTTATTTAATGAGATCACCTATATACTGTACAAATCCCATTGTTTATGATTAAAATAACAATGGAATGTATTGAACTTATCAGGGGGTAAAAGAATTTGATGAATTAAACACTGTGTGAATATTCTATTTTAAAGTAAATGTATGTTATTTATTGTAAAGAGTTCAATGAATTGGTTTTGTCAATAAACTTAAATTATTCTCAGAATGAGGTGTGTTTGTGGATATTGTAGTTAAAGTTAGACCATCATGGAAAATCTGGAAGTACTGGACGGCCGTTTCGTCTAAGTATGAGGATCCTCGACAGTGCATATCCATGATCCCACATTAAACGAAGTTGAACTCAGTACTTTCTTTCTAGACCACTGAACGTACAGGCATCCATCAGTGTTAATGTCTAACTTCAATCAATACAAATAAGGACGAAATAACCATTCAGTGTTTGTTAATTGAACAGGGTTCTGTGGGTTATTTGACCAAAACGACTGAAAACGACCTTAAGATAAATATTTAGAAAAAAACCCACCATACTGAGTATATTTGAATGTAACATCATGTGATTACACCTCACAGATATGTACATTATTCTTGTGCCGGTAATTTGTTCAGTAAGAAAACGAAATGTTGCAAGCAGAGATGGATAGCGGTTACCATTCGAAACCAGGATGCATGTTTCGTCCTATCTGGGACTCGTCAGCTGAATGTACCTTCATATCAGAGTTGATGTTTACTCCATCACTCAAACAACCAATACAAAATGAATTAAAAGAAGTGTTAGTTATCGAAAACCATTATTTTGGAATTGATCATGAAATTAATCATGAGAGTTAAACATTGAGAAGCAAACTACCCTAAGTATCTATCGATAATAATAACACTTTTATACTTTCTTCAGGATTAAATATTTATTAGTTGGATTCATGAATGGGAAACTTGGAAACATTGAACGACCGTTTGTTCCTAGTATGAGACTCTTCAGCAATGCGCATCCATGATCCGGCTCGCGGGATTCGAACCCAGGACCCTAGATCTCGCTCACGAACGCTGAAAATCTAGTCCGCTGAACCGGAATCCAACAGTGTTTATGTCTAACTTCAGTCAATCCACAAAATTGTACCACCGTCCACCATTGTCATCAGTGAGTTACTGATTCACAACAAACTTGGTTGAATTCCATTGGTTACAACTTTATTGAAAATTCAATAAACCAACAAACTTCATAACAGAAATCAATCTCACATCTATTATTTTAGTTATTTAAACACATAAACATTGGTACAATGAGACACTAAATACATATGCGCCACATAAATCATTCGGTTTATCTGAGGGTTTGGATACTGCCTAGGTTCCCAAACCGAAGCAGGTGGTTTCCTTAAGGGCCACACCTCGAGTCTTTGATCTGAAGGTCTGATCCACAAGACAGTGGGGCAACGTAAGGCGATGCAGTCCCATAGTGGCTAGTGACCAACGATTGGTTCATACACCATTTTCCCTTGGGATACTGTAGCCCATATGCACCATTGGTTTGGTACCAAGGTTTTCCAACTCACCCTCGGTATCCATTAACCCAGTTGAAGCGCTGAACTTTCACTTTTCGTCCTCCCAATTTCATAAACAGCACTCCTGCTTCGAGAAGACAGTGAGTAGGAATTCCCTGCCAGTGATTGTATGCACGTGGCCATATGTGAGCATTTGGAGAAAGAGAGAGAAAGAACGAACTGCTCCCACCCTTGACCGTACCAGGGTATTTGTAGGCTCGATTTCACATCACTAAGAAAAATCATCCTCTAGGAACAAATAAGTCCCTAGTCTCATGATTCGTCATTTAACAAAATATTCATAATTTATTCGGTATAACATTAAACTAAAACTGTCATCAACTTGAAAAAACAAAAAAAATTTAAATTTTCTATTTTTGGAAGGGGTTTTGTGGAGATTTTAGAAATTTCACTGATTGAAATCATAAGTCAATTGAAGCAACTTCGTGGATTGGTTGAAGTGAGACATTAACACCGTTGGATGCTGGCCATCTCAGTGGTCTAGTTGGTTAAGCGCCTGGTGCGAGACTGATTGGTCCTGGGTTCGAACCTCGTGTGGTGCGGGATCGTGGATGCCCACTGCTGAGGAGTGCTATACTAGGACGAAACGGCCGTCCAGTGCTTGCAGGTTTTCCATGGTGATCTAGCTTCAACTGACTCATGATCTCAACTGTTGAAATTACTATGATAACTACAAAACCCTTTCTGATACTAATCAGTAAGAAAAAGACAAAACAAGTTTCACCTGGATTCACCTACCAGCTCCGAACGTCTTAGTTTTTGATGGAGTTTTGTGCTCTGGGCTGGTTGGTTTAGTTGTAGAGCTTTCATTGTTCTTCTGAACGACATCATCAGCACAAACTTCAGGTAGAACATAGTAAAATCTAAGAATTAAACAGTAAGCTATTCATTTGCAAAATATTCATCAACCGTCTCAAACTTTATTGTTCTTTCATTTCCACATCAATCATTCTCTGTTCTCGTTCTCTTTTCATCAATATGTTTAACCTCCTACCGATAGACATTTCATTTTCGATTGATGTTACATACTACTTATATTTGTCGATATCAGTAGTATATACCACGAAAGTAAGAGTGGATTTTCTGAAGAGTTTAGAATCTTAGGTAAGTTTTTATCAAGAACTAAATTTAAAAATGAGAACTATCACACTTCAGCTGAACTAAATGTTCTGCATTATGTTTATGACTTACTAAACAGTCGTAAACTAGTGTAGGGTTAGTAAAATGTCACTGAGCCATAGTCAAATCATCCTGCAGTTGAGTCACTGAATCATCGATCCTTGTCAAGGTCAAGGAAAACAAACGCACATCAGTTAATTGTACTCCATGAACCAGCTCATGCAGTGGGGGTCTTACTTTCGCTTGTATCCACTTTAACTAATATATTTCAGTAATAACGTCCTTTGTGTTATACAGTCTTCAAAGCATTCATAGTACTTTGATACATCGAATGGGTAATTCACGTTAGATGCTGATCGCAAGGTGTGACTTCTAAGTTATCTGTTTCGTTACACCATCCCCATCTAACTCGAGTATGCCTCCAATCATTCAGCACAGATCATCTACCTTGGTGGACTACATTCGGATTAATTAAGATAGTTCATATTATTCTAGTGAAGGAGAACACAGGTGAACACAACCGATTATATTTAGCACAAAATTACAGAGTTGCTTTATAAATCATACACCAATATTTCATTTGCAAAATGTTCATTAATTGTCTCACACTTCATTGTTCTTATATTTTCATACCAATTGCTTTTTGTTCCCATTCTTCCCTGCTCTATCTTTCCAACCTTCTGTTGCCAGACATTCTATTCTTGACTACTTATATCAACATAAGTAGCACACACCACATTAACACCCCTATAATAATAATTCATATAGTAGTTCAATTTATGAGTCAATTGAAGCTAGACCACCATGGAAAACCTGGAAGCACTGGACGGCCGTTTCGTTCTAATACTTCATTTGTTGACGTATTGTAATGAGAATCATCATCATCATCATCATCATCATCATCATCATCATCATCATCATCATCATCATCATCCAAAGCATCGTCATCATCATCATCATCCAAAGCATCGTCATCATCATCATCATCCAAAGCATCGTCGTCATCATCATCATCATCATCCAAAGCATCATCATCATCATCATCCAAAACATCGTCCAAAGCATCATCCAAAGCATCATCGTCATCCAAATATTAAGATTATCTCTATAACAATATGTTTCTTATCATTACATAATCCTAATTTACAACTATATACCCAATATAAGCAATGAAACATAATGAGATTATTCTATTAGAACAATGAAACAGATGTTTATTGTCTCTTTTTAATTCAATTAAAATGTTTCATTCAATCTGTAATTATCATAAATCAAATTTACATATTAAGATAAGAATCATAGATTATGTAATAAGTGTAATATGTAATATGGTATTTAAAAACAACTAATACTTTTTACATTCCTATTAGAATGGGGATGTTGTAGAGATTGAAGTAAGTTAAATAGTTGAATTCATGTGTCGATATAAGCTAGATTGCTACTATTGAAAACCTAGAAACACTGGATAGCTGTTTCATTCTAGTATAATACATCTTAGAACTTCGATCTTTCACTCAAAGCTCGAACCCACGACCTTCAATCTCGCACATAAACACGTAACCTCTAAACCACTGAACTAGAATCTAAGGATGCTAATGTCTAATTTCAATCGATCCATGAGGAGTCCGATAATAGGATGAGACGGTAGTCTAGAGCTTTCACACTTTCAATGATGGTCTAGCTCAGATTGACTCATTATTTCAGTTATTAAATTACTATAATCTCTACAAAACCGTATTCTGATTATAATCATCATGTGCTCACCAGTGTCTTGTTTCAAAATGAATTTCCTGGAGTTCAAGTGAGAAGCCATGACCGGCGGATTTCAAACGTGTCTGTGATGAGGCAGTAACTCACTGAAGACAATGGAGGACGGTCGCAGAATATCGTGGATTGGTTGAAGTTACACATTAATACCGTTGGATGCCGGATCAGTGGTCTAGAGGTTAAGCGTTCGCGTGCGAAACTGAAGGTACTGGATCCAAGTTTGTTTGGTGTGGCATCATGGGCAAATGCGGCTGAGGAGTCCCATACTAGGACAAAACAGCGATCCAGTACTTTCAGGTTTTCCATGATAATCTAGCTTCAATTGACTCACGAATTCAACTATTCAAGTAACTCTGAATCATTAATTAAAAGAAAGACTATTCTAATCCTTTTTTCAATTATATTATAACTTATATCTCATCCTACTACACATAATTTTTACAACAGACCTGGATGAACTCCATTGGTAAAGACTTACCACTAGAACTTCAGGAGCGTTTCCTGAAGTCAGTCACTAGTGAGCAGGTGATTATTATTATCAGAATGGATTTTGTGGAGATATTAGAAATTTCACTGATTGAAATCATGAGTCAATTGAAGCTAGATCACTATGGAAAATCTGTAAGCATTGGACGGTCATTTCTTCCTAGTATGGGACTCCTCAGCAGTGGGCATCCACGATCCCGCACCCCGTGTGATTCGAACCCAGGATCTATCGGTCTCGCACCAGGCGCTTAACCAGCTAGACCAGTGAGCTGGCATCCAACGGTGTTAATGTCTAATTTCAACCAATTCACGAAGTCGCGCCACCGTACACCATTGTCTTCAGTGAGTTGATATCTCACAAACCTGGAAGTTCTAGGGAGAAGCCGTTGCCAGTGGAGTTCAACCAGGTCTGTTGTGAGATAGGAACTCATATAATTTTTACTTTATAAATTAATAATTCTAATATGAATTTCAATAGTTGAGATCTGAATCAATTGAAACTAAACTACCATAGAAAACCTGAAAAACACTAGACAAACATTTTGTCCTATTTTGGGACTCTTCAACAGTGCACATCCACGACTCCACCTTACTAGATTCGAACTCAGGACCTATCACTCTTGCGCATAAATTGTTTAACCCTTAGGCCTGTGAAATCGCTGTCATCCAATGGTGTTAATATTTAACTTTAACTAATCTACAAAAGTGAACGACACATTCATCATTATCATCAGTGAGTTTCTTTTATATACCTTGTAAAAAGCACGATTGTCCGTTAATGTATCATTTATTGGGCATTTTTTAAAAATTTAATTTGTTTCTGAATTTTGATTGGTCTATATACAATTAATATTTTCAACCAATCAAATTACAGCTTTTATCTAAAATAAAAGTATATATAATTGATTGTAATGATACTTAGTCATTGATTCACTTTGTCAATTCTAATCCTAAATCTGTGACATACTACTGATAAAAGTATAATATACATGACATTTCTACTACTACTACTACTACTACTTCTACCACTACTACTAATACTACTATTTAACATTACTTTAGGATAATCAGATTATACTGGGCATGAGATGATTGATATTGAATTCTATGGAATGGATTATAAAATGAATTCAAGTGGATTAATATAAAATTTTAAATAGAAAAGAATTGAACTTACTTATACTCTGTTACTCCTCGTGTAGGAGCAAAAGCTGCCTACCGGCAATCTCTACTCAAGAATTGAACTTACTTACACTCTGTTACTCTTCGTATAGGAGTAAAGGCTGCTCATCAGCAATCTCTATTCAAGAATTGAACTTACAAAATTGAAACATGTTATTATTACATAATTATATCCTCTGTATTTTATACTTAATACCTTATATATATTGTATTGGACGTGGTTTTTTAAAATTATCTTCTAATTCATATAATGAATGGAATCCTTCAACACAACTATCTTCTTCATCAATAGGATCATCCATTTCATTACCATATTCAAGTGATACAAATTCATATGCCTATTGGAATTGTCATACTATTCCACCTAATATGACATTATGTAAAAGTGTAGGTTATTCACGTATGGTATTACCAAATTTTTTACATCATGAATCATTACGTGAAGCTATACAACAAGCTAATGTATGGATTGCATTAGTGAATACAGATTGTCATCCGGATATTCAACGATTTTTATGTTCATTATATGCACCAGTTTGTTTAAAAAGTCATCAAGAAGCTAAAATACCACCATGTTGGGAATTATGTAATCAAGTACGTAATGCATGTTTGCCTAGAATGAAATTATTTGGATTTGATTGGCCAGATATAGTACATTGTCAACAATTTCCACGTTTAGCTGAAAGTATGTGTATACCACCACAAGAAAAAAGTACAGGTAAGTAAAGCAGAATTATACAAGTTTTTTGAAAAAAAGTTATACTCAAGGTAAAGATGGATAGTGGTTAGCAGTGGAATCTAGTTTGAGGAACTTTTCGTCCTATTTGGGACTCATCAACTGGAGTTATCCCGAAGTGAACATCAATTCTGGGATGCAGATAAATCAAGCTGACGAGTCACAAATAGGACGAAACGCGAGTCATACTGGATTCCATTGCTAGCCACTATTCATCTTTGCTTAAAAAGCTTGTGACTTAGGGCAATATTGAGCTAATCCGCATAGGACGTACAAATGCCAGTAAGAGACTAATCAATTTCAGTCCTAAATAACAATGGGAAGATACAATTAGAACAATATCAAGTGAATTTATACTCAAGGTAGTTATATAATCCTTGCCATAGATTGAGTTTATATTTCGATTCACAGTAATAGTTAACTTCGAATGTAAAAATAGACAGGATGATATTATAAGTATTAACGAAGTGTTTCCATCACCCACTACGTAATGCGGCAGTAGCTGTATTATCTATAAATCAAGCGATTATATGACATTCTTCTTTGAATCTATTCGATAAATTAGAAACGTTCAATAAAACAAGACAGCAGGGACAACAACAACAACAACAAAAAGACGGGTTTAAAGAAGAGTTCTGGTTTCAGTACATTCATTCACTAAAGAGGCATATATATGCCTGGTCGGACGATGTAGCTGACTGACTGAACAACAATAAATATGTACTTTTTAACGCAACGATAATCATCAATAAATCATCAACAATAATAACAAAATGATGATGAACATATTAACAGTGAAGTTAGTAGCAAAATCACTTGGTATTGTTTGCTTGTATCTTCTCATTGTTGTTTAAGACTGTAATTGATCAGTCTCTTATTGGTATATGTGCATCATGTGCGAACGGCCTTGATATTGTCTTAATTCACATGAGATCTAAGCAAAGACGGATAGTGGTTAGCAGTGGAATTCAGTTTGACGTGCGTTTCGTCCTATTTGAGACTCGTCAGCCGGATGTGCTTGCATTCTAGAGTTGATGTTGACTCTAGGACCCTAACCCAATACCATTCACTTCAAACGTCGTCGTGTCATCCACTTAACTACTGAATCCTACTAGTCACTTGCTTATACAATGGGGGTGAAGTTTACTTTCATGCAGAAATCTGGTTCAACCTGTCAAATGTCATTTACACATAATAATTTATTTTAGCTAGTTCAATTCAATAATCAAGTACAAAGTTGTCTATTCAATGTTAATTCTTACATTTATAAGTATGGTTAATCATAATACATTAATGTCAAATCAGATTAAAATAGAGAGAAATGAATTCGACTAGACAATTGAATTACACTCACTTACTTACTTATTTACTTACTTACTTACTCACTTACTTAGGCCTGTTACTCCCACTGGAGCATAGACCACCGATCAACATCCTCTAACCCACTGTGTCCTGGGTCTTCCTTTCTAGTTCTATCCAATTTTTGTTCATTTTCCTCATGTCTGTCTCCATTTCTCGGTGTAATGTGGTCTTTCTCTTCAATTGAATTATAATATCCGCTTAAATCATTATCGCTATTAGGGTTATTTGAATTTATACAATTTCATTTAATTTACATTCAATACTTAACTGTCTTGCTTATCAATTAATTCCAAGCTAATAAACTTTCAAACTGTACAAAACAAACATTGAATCTATCAATAGATTATGTCTACACTTTAATAATTTCAATAGTTGAGATCATAAGTTAATTGAATCTAGATCACTATGAAAAACCTGGAAGCAGAGGATGGCCATTTCAAGAGATAAAGCGTTCGTTCACGAGACCAAAGGTTCTGGGTCCGAATCCCGTGAGTGGGATCATAGATGCGCCCTGATGCGGAGTTCCATACTGGGATGAAACCGTCGTCCAATGATGCTGATCTAACATTGATCCATTTATGATCTTAATTAAAATAACTTTTTAGTCAAAAACCGAAAATATAATTTCTAAAGTCTTCAATATTTAGATGTATAATATACATAATTATGAATCATACTGCAAACTTCATGACATTCTCGACTAATATTCAAGATATTAGCAGTTAGATTTTCAGTTTCTGAATAAGAATAACGTCTATTTATAAGCATGTGGCTATCATGAGTCAGTAGCTAAAAGAATCACTTGATGGCATTTGAAACGAATGGTATTGGGTTCGAGTCCTAGAGTGAACATCAGCACTGGGATGCATGTACATCCGACTGACGACTCAGAAATGGGATGTAACACATGTCCTAGATTTCATTACTAACCACTATATATATATATATATATATATATATATATATATATATATAACTTTCGAATCAAGCATTGCAGTCAAAATGTACATAGAATGTCGTTGATAAGCTATTAGATAGATTCTTTGCGTAATCGACATATTACCACTTTATACAGTTGGTTCATGATGCAGGAAATGACTTCCATTATATCGTATGATTGATTGTTATTGGAATATATGTACATATTTATCGTCAATCCTCGTATAAATGGAACAATGCCTCCCCCGCCGGATAGATCAATGAGCAGAGTTAACATGAGGACAAAGTATAGACAAGATAATACAATTCAAGCATGTCCATTATCATTGCTGTACTGGCTTCGATGAATGTGTTGCATTATAGGTTAAGTCATTTGAATTACTCGTCAATTAACTTGGTCATTTAATTCGTTTGCCGGATAAGTAGAGTTCGAAATGTTCACCGTTTGAGCAGATTTCCAGGGTGTGTTTTAGTTTGAAGATAGGCTCACCACTTTAATAACGTTAAACGTAAGTCAATGTTACGGATCAGTAACTATATCGCCTACGATTTGACTGATTTCTATGAAAAGTGATGTTAATTCGTCTATAAAGTTTGTCATTGTTAAGAACATATTGCTTATTTATTTAAGCTATTCATTGAAATGTTTTTGTAGTTTAAATGTACTATCTAATCCCTGATAAGGAATTTTTGACTTTCCTTTATTACTTACTTACTTTTGCCTGTTGCCCCTTCTCGAAGAGGACAGGCCACTCACCAGCATTCTTCATCCAACACTGTCTTGGGCAACCCTTTTCATGTTTGCTTCCAATTCTTAGCGCAGTGTGTTCTTGGGTCTTTCTCTTTCGTTTCCCTTCAGGATTTCAAATTAAAGCATGTCTTTTGATTCAGCTTGATGATCTTCGCAATGTATATCTTATCCATTTCTAAAGTATTATTCTAGTTCCCTGTTTAGTCCGAACCTGGTTTGTTCTCTTCCACAATAGATTGTTATTAATAGTAACCGGTTAGCGGATATTGAGTATCCTGAGTAGAAAACTGTTGATAATTGCTTATCCCTTTTTGATGATGGTCGTAGTAGTTCTCGAAGTTTCATCTCTGAAAATTAGAGCTGTCTTGACGTTTGTATTGAAGATTTAGACTTTGGTTTTGAGTTGCATATGTTATTCAACTGTAGGAATGCGATCCTTGCTTTGCCAATCCTCGCCTTTATGTCTGCATCAAATCCTCCACGTTTATCGATCACGTTAACCAGATACGTGAATATTCCCACCTTTTCCAGAGTTTCTCCATCAAGTATGATTAGGTTGGTGTTCTTCGTGTTGTATTTGAGGACCTTCCTTTTTCCTTTGTGTGTGTGTGTGTGTTCTGAGGTCTACTGATGCAGAGACTGTTACTATATTAGTTGTAATGACCTGGATTCATTGATTTCATTTATTAATCCAGTTTAATTGTTGTTTTAAGTCCTTTTAAAAAAAAACTTTCACACTTTCCTCTCCAATTGACTTAATTGGCTTTTTTTCTTTCTCTCCCTTCTTAATTGACATCAATTATGGTTTTCATTTCCAATAAGAATAATAATTGATTCGATCTTCAAGAACCCATAATTATCTTGGTTCTTACAATTGAATAATTGAGTTCATGAATCAATTGAAGCTGGATCACCATGGCAAATCCGATTGGTTGAAGTTAGACATAAACACAATTGAATGTTGGCAAATTCAGTGATCTAAGAGATTAAGTGTTCGCTCGCAAGATCGATAAGTGCTAGGTTCAAATCCTGTGAGTGGGATCGTGAATGCACGTTGCTGAAGAGTCCCATAATAAAATGAAACGGCCGCCTAGTGCTTCCGGGTTTCCAATGATGGTCCGGCTTTAATTGACTCATAAATTCAACTAATAAATTTTCAAAAGGGGTTTTGAGGAGATTTTAGTAATAGTTGAATTCACGAGTCATTTGAAGTTAGATTACCATGGAAAACCTGGAAGCACTGGACTGCCTTCATAGATCGAACCCGAGTTTTTCAAACCAAATAACCATAAACATAAACCTTATATGAACAATAAAGGTATAGGCTTTTCACGATTCTTTCAATTGTTTATACTTTGTTGAATATATATGTAGATAATTGACTTTCCTGCCCAACAACAATCACCATCCAACCCTGTCCTGGGCAATCCTTTCCAGTTCTTTCCATTTGTTATTCATTCTTCTTCCTATCTGCTTCTATTTCCAGACGTAATGTGTTCTTTGACCTTCCTCTTCTTCTCCGTTTCCCTTCGGAATTCCAGCTTAGAGCTTGTCTCGTGATGCAGTTTGATGATTTCCGTAATGTATGTCCTATTCATTTCCAACGTCTTTCCTGAATTTCCTCTTTAGCTAGAAGCTAGTTTTTCACCTCCCGAATGCCCTTGTACGGTTGAGAGTAAGGAGAGTCAGCTCTCCTTCTCCAAATTCTTTCATAAGGGCACATGCGTAAAACCACTAACAAGGAAGTCCTACTCACTACCTTCTTGTGGTGGGGTGTTGTTTACGAAATTGTGAGAACAAAAAGAGAATGTCCGGCACTTTGACCGGGTTGTGGACACGCAAAGTTCACTTGGGGGAGTTGGAAAACCCTGATTCCAAAACAATGGCGCACATGGGCTGGCTCCAGTATCCTGAGAGAACAAATGGCGTATGAACCTATTGTTGGTCGCTGATTACCAAGACACGACATCTCTTTACATTGTTTCACTTTTTTGTGGATTACACCTTTAGATCCAAGATTCTGAGTGTGGCCTCCTAAGTAAACCACCTGTTTCGATCTAGGCATCAAGGTATTATCTCATTTCACATATAAATCAAGTGACTTATGTAGTGCATATCTATTTGATGCCTCCTTGTACCAATCTTTCTAATCATTAACACAACTTTAATATCCTGGTAACAAAAGTATGTTTTAACAAACAAACAAACACACTCTTCTTCATTATTCCATATTATGACAGCATGAAAGGTTTTGTCAAATTTCAATCTGTTTATTACTACATATTGATAAGTTGTAAAATGTAAAATTGTACTATTCCCTTACTTAATTTCTCGTAATTGAATTACAATTAGACAGGTGTCATAACTAAAGCAACAGTTGATGAATATAGTCACTAGTTGTTAGTAACAACATATAAGGATTTATTTAGTTAAATATATAAACATTGATACGGGAGGGATGTCACAAAATACATATGTGCTATACAATAATAATGAGGTTAGTAGTAGTTATCACTGATTTGTATAACTACATCTTCCCTGAATCCAAACCAATGGTGTACATAGTCTCTACGATTTTGAAGTAGCAAATAGTGTATGAACCAATTGTTGGTCACCGGCTACCGTAGGACTGTAACTCCCTACGTTGCTGCATTGTCTTGTGGATTAAACCTTTAGGTCAAAAGTTCTGGTTGTGGTCTCCTAAGAGAATTACCTGCTTCGGTTTGAGGGCCAGTGTAGTATCACATGACTCACACAAATCACTGATAAATATGAGGAAAAGTTTGTTTATACATTAGCATATTACTATATGTGTACACATGAAATTCTGTTACAACCCTAGTAATCATCCATTTATATTCTATTCAATAAGAGATTAGATTCTATGAACAAAACTGTGGTAATTAATTAAACACTTGGCAAAAAAACTCAATGCAAATCTAATCTCCACATAGAAATTGATGAATTTATCAACAAGTTTTTGAAATGTTGCGAAAACTGATGAGTGAATTCTCACCGACTCTTTCACTTATTGATTGAAATCACGAATCGATTGATTTTAGACCACCATTGAAAATCTGTAAGTACTGGACGACCGTTTCGTGCTATTGTGGGCCTTCAGTCTCGTGCGCAAATGCTTAACTTACTAGACCATTGAGCCGGCATCTAACGGTGTTAATGTCTAATGTTTAATCCTTCACTTACCTAGTACACATAACTCTTCTCAAGATCAAACTTAGGAGCGGTCACAAATTACTCAGGATATATTGCAATCTTCTTTTCTTAGATGGTGATTGAAGGTAGTCGACAAGAAACCTTAAACCTAGCTTTTGTGCTATATGGCACTAGTTAGTAAGGTGTACCCGTAATGTTGATGGAACTGACGCTTCCTGACCAATTCGACCCAGCTTCACTTTCAGAGACGTTATGACTGTTCTATCCAAGCCACTACTGACATCCTGTAGGACTAAGGTGTAGTGAGAAGAGATTAATTAAATGATAATGATGATTTTCTTGTCAAAGATTTTTTGGTTTGAAATTATCATGTAATAGATTTCATATGACTCTATAGAGCTTCATCAAATAATAGTTTTCTGTCTAATATATCAATTCATGCGATTAGAACTAAGTCATCTTCACAACAATGTTGTATGATTATCGAATTCAATGTAATATTCGATAAACCCCTGGTGGAGAGAATCGGCTCTCCTTCTCCAAATGCTCTCACATGACCACGTATATACAACCACTAGCAAGGAAGTCCTACTCACTGCCTTCTCTCACCACGAGTGTTGTTTACGAAATTGAGATGAAAAGCGAATATCCGGCACTTTAACTAGGTTGGTGGACACGAAGGGTCCATCTAGGTCAGTTGGAAAACCCTTGTTCCAAACCGATAACGCACATGGGCTTCAGGATCCTAAGGGAACAAATGACGTATGAGCCAATTATTAGTCACTGGCTACCATGGGACTGCATCTCTTAACGTCGCTCCACTGCCTTGTGAATTAGATCATTATGTCGAAGGTTCATGGGGTGGCCCCCCTAAGCAAACTACGTGCTTCGATCTGAAAACCCGGGCAGTATCACATCTTACACACAAATCAAATGACTTGTGTGACGCATATGTATTCGATGCCCTTTTGTACCAATATTCATGTATTCAAATAATAATAATGTATAATAAAATATTCGACATTATCTGCAATAAACGTGATTCTTTCATTCATTATCCGACAAAAACTTAACTAAATCAGACACTTACTTAATGAATAGTCACTAAGACAACAGTAGAAAATGGGTTTCTATTTTCTTTTTGTCCAGAGCAACAACAAATAAAGAAAAAAAAGAGAAAATAGAGAAAAGAAAGAAAAAAAAAGAGAAACCCTATTCATAGAAAATCAGACATAGACTTGACTAATTTAAGGACAGAAAAATTTATGTTCAGTAATAAGAAAGAAAGAAAAAAAAGAAAGATCAGTCACATGCTTGTCTTGTATTCGAATATTCTAATGATTTATTATAGAATGTTTCTTTTCTTTTAACCATTTTGTTGTTTTGCATTCAGTCAATCCTATTCATGATAAAGTTGTTACTTACTTACTTACTTACGTCTGTTACTCCCAGTGGAGCATAGGTCACACTGACCAGCATTCTTAAACCAACTCACTCTGTCCTAGACCTTCTTTTCCAGTTCTATCCAGTTTTTTTGTTTGTTTTTCTTATGTCTGTCTTCATTTCTTGGTGTGAGATGTTCTTTGGTCTTCCTCTTTTCCTTTAGCTTTGAGGATTCTATGTGAGGACTTGCCTTGTGACGCAGTTTGGTGCTTTCTTCAATATGTGTCCTATCCACTTCCAGCGCTCCAGGCGAAGTTATAAAGTTGTTACCATGTTACATAATATGATATATGATGATCAAGATGATTATCAATACAGACTGGTACAAATATGAAATCATTATATAATGGTGGTTAATAATTGAATCTATGATGTATGTTTCGTTCTATTTGGGACTAGTCAATTGAATGTAACTGAATCTAATTCAAGATACAATACATCTATACTTATAATGTCTGTGATTTAATGACAGTGTCGAGGTAGTTCGTATAGGATATATATATATCATAAACAGACTGATCAGTTTGTCAGGTCCTGTTTTCGAATCTCGCGAGGCGGGATCGTGAATGCACACTACTGAAGAGTCCCACAATAGGATGAAACGGCTGTCCAGTGCTTCCAGGTTTTCCATGGTTGTCTAGCTTCAATTGACTCATGATCCCAGCTATTGAAATAAAATAGTTATTTAATGGGCAAATTCATGAGTTAATTGAAGAGAGACCACCATGAAAAACCTGAAAACACTGGGACTCCTCAGGAGTGCGCATCCACGATCCTGCCTTGTGTAATCTCAACCCAGGGTCTATAGGTTTCGCACGCAAACACTTAACCTCTATACCACTGAAATTACCTGTATCTAATGGCGTTCATATCTAATTTCAACCAATCCACGAAATTACGCCACCGTCTACCATTGTCACTGCTGAGGAGTTCCATACTAGGACGAAACGGCCGCCCAGTGCTTCCTGGTTTTGCATGATGATCTAGCATCAATTGACTCATGAATTCAATTATTAAATTATTATAATATCTACAAAACCCCTCTCTTAATAATATAGTTACCAAAGTATGGGAATAAAGCAAGAACGCAATGTATCATATATATAAATAGGAGACCTACGGTTTATTGATAGGAGTCTGGACCATGTAGCTTCCAAAAATCAGATATAAGTTTCAAAACTCTTTTCATCTATGAGGTATAGACAACCGGCTAACATAACCAGTTCTCAAGGAAATGAGTTTTTGATATTATGTTGGAAACGCAAACTCATATTTGATCACTGTGTACTTTCGATAAGAAAATTTCAATCTAAACTGTTGACCATATGTTCATTTGGTATTGTTGACTTGAATCTTCGCTTTGGTATTTAGGACAGCAATTGCTCGGTCTTTTTCATTGGCATATATGAATCCTGTAAGGATTACCTCGATATTATCTTAAGTCATAAACAGTATAAGCAAAGATGGATAGTGGCTAGCAGTGGAATACAGGACGTATGTTTCGTCCTATTTGGGACTCGTCATCTGGATGTACCTACATCCCAGAATTGATGTTAACTCCTGTATAATAAGTTTTATATGTAAATTTTAAGGAGTTCAATTAACATCACAATATTGAATTTTATTAGAATTTCAATTTTGCTTACTTGTTTTCTTAATTTTAACTTCGCTTTTCTCACCTCTTCATGCCCCAAAATGGAATTGATATTGACTTTTAACTACTCATGAGTAATATACAATTTTAAATGGAAGGTCCTGATATTTGATATTTTTAATGATGTCACATTCATTAACTTTCATGTTTAAATGAACATCATTAGCACAAACATTGGAATCATCAGGCTGGTTTACTATATGTATGTGATGATAATTGAAGTTTCCAAGATCATTATAAGCTTTATTCTACACGCCTCTCATATAGTTATGCAACAAGGTTTATTTAGGTGATCTAAAGCTTATTTCTACACATTTAAGTGCCCTGGAAACACTAGACGATCGTTTCGTCGTAATATGAGACTCCTCAGAACTGTACATCCACGATTCCATACCAAACAGACTCGAATTCAGAACCTTTAGTGTTATACGTAAACTCTTAACCTCTAGACCATTGACTTTGCTATCATTCAACATTGTTGATATTTAACTTCGAATCTTGTATACAAGATCGTTGATATGCACTTTTAAAGAGTCCAATACTAGGATACATTCATTGTATGACATTCAAAGTGACCCATTGACCATATAGTTTTCATAATCTATAAGTTTATTTCAAAATGAACTTTGTTCCTACTATCCATTGAATGTTTGCTATTTTTTCCTACACACTTACTATACAGTTCTATTTATCAATTATTCACCAAAAATTATCCAGGTGATCCAAAACTTATTTCTATGCATTTAAATGCCCTGGAAGCACTAGATAACTGTTTCGTCTTAATATGAGATTTCTCAGAAGTGTACATTCACAATCTCATATCAAACGGACTCGAAGCCAGGACATTCAGTCTCATGCTCAAAACGCTTAAACTTAACTTTGAATTCTGTGTACGAAATCATTGAAGCCCACTTTTTCGAAGAGTTTAATACTAGGATATATTCATTGTATTACATTGAAACTAACTCATTGATTAAATTACTTACTTACTTACTTAAGCCTGTTACTCCTAATGGAGCATAGGCCGCCGACCAGCATTCTCCAACCAACTCTGTCCTGGGCCTTTCTTTCTACTTCTATCCAATGTTGTTCATTCTTCTCATGTCTATCTCCATTTGTCGGTGTAATGTGTTGCTCTTTGGTCTTCTTCTTTTCCTTTGGCCTTGAGGATTCCATGTGAGGGCTTGCCTTATGACGCAGTTGAGTGCTTTCCTCAATATGTGTCCTATCCACTTCCAAAGCTTCTTCCTAATTTCTTCCTCCGCTGGGATCTGGTTTAAATAGCTTTGACAATCTATAGATTCATTTCAAAATGAACTTTGTTCCTACTATCCATTGAATGTTTACTACTACTTCTCACTTACTAACTTATTGTATACACACAACTAATATGATCATGTATATTACATAATTGATTACATAAACGACCTAATGCGTTTTTGTAGTCATGATTACTAAGCTTACTAATGTCGTACACATAGACAAACGATATTCAACGATATACATATTGTAGACAATGATATTATGTTATTTGATTTGATTTAACATCAAAGAAATATACCGCTGAAATGTTTTTTTTTGTGTGTGTAAATTTTTCTGTCTTGGTCATTGTTACTACAATGTGCATTTTGTATTTATCTTCTGTCTATCGTTTTTTTCTCTTTTTTTTCGTTGTTGTTGTTGTTGCTTGACAAAGGCTAAAGTTTTTTATGCTACTTTAGTGTAAATATAAAGGGTTTTCTGTTTCATTTATTTCAAAACATTTCCCTATCCACCCACCCACCCAGCTACCTACCTACCTATCTACCAATCTATCCACCTACGTACCTACCTACCTATCCACCTATCTATCTACATACCTACGTACCTACCCCAAACCCTCTCTCATTATCATCTTTCATACATTCATATATATAGATATAGATATATAGTGATTTAGTATTTTCTATTTCTATTGAATTATCCAACTGTCAATGAATAGATGAATAAATGAATGAATCAACATAAATGAAATACAATTAGAAAAAAGGTAAACAAATCATGAAATACCGAAAACATTCATACATGTTTTATGCATAGTTACTTTGTATAAATACAAATTTGTATGGGAAATTCTTTCTCTCTACACTGTTAAACTTAGGATTCTTTGTTTATTTTCTATATAGTGTATGATTGAATATAAATCAATTGAAAGAATAGTAAAGATTTTATATAGTGATTTTAATGGTTGAGATCAGAAGTCCATTGAAGTTAGACTGTGATGAAAAACTAGGAAATATTGGTAGGCCGTTTCATTCTATTGTGGGACTTTTCAGCAGTGCACATCTATGGACACACCGTCCAGTACTTCCAGGTTTTCCATGATGATCTAGCTTCAATTGACTCATGATCTCAACCATTGAAAGATCCCGTGAACGGAATCGTGGATACGCACTGTCTCACAATAGAACGAAACGGTTGTTCAATGCTTCCAGGTTTCCAACGGTGGTCTAACACCAATCTGTTCATGATCTCAATCAAAAAAAGTTTTTTTTTGTTTTAAAATAGTTGGATTCACTGTGGAATACTTGGAAGTAATGGATCGTTGTTTTGTCTTAGTATAGAACTCCGCAGCAGTGCGCATCTATGGTCCAGCTTGCAGGATCCGAACCTACGACATTCAGCCTCACACGTGAATGCTTAACTTGTAAATCACTGAGTTGACATCCAATGGTGTGAATGTCTAAATTTAACCAATCCCGTTTTTTATGGATGATATGCAGATTTCATGTTGTAAATATTCACAACTATATTTGATTAGTCGGTGAGACTATAATTAATGGACGAACCAATCAGACATAAGATAGCAGATCTTGTATTTTGGCGCGGAATTCATTCAACCATTTGACTTAATAGAGTTTTAGCATTATAGTTGATGTCAGTTCATGATGAAAACTCTAAATCTAGTTGTTAACCCTAACCATCAACTGTAAATGTTAATCCTAATTCTTCAAACTGGTTTATAACCTTCATTTAGCCATGGTATGTAGGTGGACATTCTCATGGTCTTTTTAACGTTACTCAAAGGTCGTCCATAAATTATAGTTTCACGGAATATTCTTTGTTTTTCTAGTCTAAGGAATATATTTACTGTTTTATTATTAGGGAAACAAGATAAATTTTTCAATACTAGTGGGATGAGTGAGTGGTGAGAATATGGGTTTAAACATTTGACTTCTAACTGTTTAACATCTACGTTGATTGAGGAGACAATTTTCATCCCGCATACGGGATTCAGACCCAGGACCTCCAGCCTTCCACGCGAACACTTAAACTCTAGACTATTGAGCTGTGACCAGTGGAGTCCAATCTGTATCGGGTAGAGACATGTACCTACCTCAGACAATGGATGAATGGTTGAACAAGATCACAGATCTATTGAAATTAGATTTTAACATCATTGGATGTTGGCTCAATGATCTAGAAGCTAGGCATTCGCGCATGAGAACGTTAGTACTGGATTCGAGTCCGTTCAGTGTGAGATTAAGGATGTGAACTGTTGAGAAGTTATATACTGGAACGAAACGGTTGTCGAGTAATCCAAGGTTTTCAATGGTTGTCTAGTGTATATCGACTCATGAATTCAACTATTAAGAATGAAATAATACTCAACGAGTAGTTACGTAACATAGTAATTATATAATGACAGATTGATTATAAATTAACACTGAATAATTAGAAGAGGATTATAATAGTCAAGGTAATTATTCGAAAATCAAGCAGTTGCCACGTTACATAATTTATAAAAAGAATTAATGAAATATTTTGATGAGAGGTCATTCTCACAGTAGTTATGTAAGAATCAAGGTATGAATGTTGAGGATATGTAGAATACGTAAAGTGGAAGAAATTCAGATATAGTTTATCAATATTCTGTTACCAACTCACTCCTATACCTGTATCTAAGGTAACGAAAGTGGTTGTATAAACTTGTTTTCGATGTAAAGGTTTGGTTTTGTGAACATGGATTCCAATGACTTCAGCCATGTGCAAAAGACTAACTTGTAGAATATAGTTGATAACGTAAAAAGCTTTATTTAAGTCAACTTGATGACCTGTGTCCACTATCAAGTAAGCGAGAATAGAACTATTAATCATTCTTACCTGTCCTTTGCTCAATCAGAACGAATAGTGTTCTTCTATATGATGATGGACTTGTCAAATTGTACGTTCTATACAACTGACCCCGTAGGAGCAGTTGAATTGGTAAATACACATGGATGTAGCGATATGTTCTTTTATTAGCAGTTCTTATTATGGGACAATTGTATGGATGAACAGTATTAAATGTATTAAGTTAATTATCCTTGTAATGTTCTTTTCCTAATACCATGAAAGTATCATCTATATGGTAACAGTAAGATGTCAGATGACTGATTGTGTCCTTAAGTGGTCCATTTTCTAGTTTTGCAAGAAAAATGTCTGCTTGTAGAGGGGCCAATGAT
This sequence comes from Schistosoma haematobium, assembly GCF_000699445.3. NCBI lineage: Eukaryota > Metazoa > Platyhelminthes > Trematoda > Strigeidida > Schistosomatidae > Schistosoma > Schistosoma haematobium. The sequence goes on along the minus strand of NC_067198.1, from coordinate 1,472,401 downwards.
GACCTCATGGTTACACCATCCAAATGTCCGTGGTATTCATTATCAAATAAAAAAACATTCATCATGGATCTAAGAATTAACTGTTTTATTGCAGACAACGGAAATTTCCGGAATCCAGTGGTGTTAATGTCTAACTTCAACTAATCCACAAAATTGAACAACATATTCACCATTGTCTTCAGTGAGTTACTATTTCACAAAAGAGGCGGTTGAACTCCACTGGTCACTGCTTCTCACTAGAACTCCAGGAAATACCTCATGAAACCAATCACTAGTGGGCACATGATGATTATTATCAGAAGGAATTTTGTGGCGATTTTTGTAATTTTATCGTTGAATTTATGAGTCAACTGAAGTTAAACCACAATGGAAAACCTGGAAGTACTGGACGGCCGTTTCGTTCTAGTATGGGACTCCACAGCAGTGCTTATCCACGATCCCGCCCTGCGAGATTCGTTTATTCATTTTATCAACTGTAATCAAAAACTATCGGTATAGAGTTGTGGTGATCGTCAAATTTTATTAGGATCATAAACCGATCTGAATCAGATAAACGTTGAAAGCTTGAGAACATTCAACATCCGTTCTGTCCTAGTATGGGACTTCACAACAGTACATACCCATGACTTTACAACCAGAAAATTGAATTCTTGACCATCAACCCCAGTCCTACTGAGAAATTCCATCTAAGGATCAAACAAGTTCACAATGTTTTCAAGATTTCAATGATTAGTCAGCTTGAATCTTTTCACGATCTTAGTATTGATGTACTTTATTATATCATGATTTTTCTTGTTTATTTTATTTATCAATAAATTGAACCTTTATGAACCTGAAAAAATAATCGTTCTATACTAGTGAGTGGCATAAGTAAATTACATTTGAATAACATTGAATTTATTTCCACAAATCAGTATGTATATAAATTTTGTCCCAAAATGCCCTGGTACGGCCGAAAGTTGGCCATGTGAGAACATGGCCAAGCGTATATAGCCTCTGCCAAAGAAGTCCTACTCACTACCTCCTCGTGGCGGGGGTGTTGGTTACGAAATTGAGAGGATGAAAAGTGAATGACTGGCTCCTTATCCGGGTTGGTGGACATGGAGATTTCACTTACAGGAGTTGGAAAACCCTGATTCCAAACTAATGGTTCACATGGGCTCCCGTATCCTGAGGGAACAAATGGCGTATGAAACAATAGTTGGTCACCGTCTACCATGGGACGACACCTCCTTACGTTGCTCCACTGCCTTGTGGATCAGACCCTCAGGTCGAAGGCTCCGGATGTGGCCCCCTAAGAAAACCACCTGCTTTGATTTGAGCACCCGGGTAGTATCATAGCCTTCACACATCAAATGAGATGTGTGTGGCGCATATATATTTGGTGCCTCCTTGTACCAATATCTATGTGTTAAAATAAATAAATAAAATATAAATAAAGATTTACTGTAGACAAAATGAAATGAACTCAGTTAATCAACTACAATGTTTGGTAGTTATTGTTTTTCATTGATTTGTTTTTCTTTACGTATATCAGTATACAGTCGATAACATATCTAATACGTCACTTCGTCCTATTTTGGACTTGTCAGCTAGACGTAACTGCATCTCAGAATTGATGTTCACTGCTGGACTCGAACCCACTTGCTTGTGGAATGTAGTGAAGTTTAAATTCACTTGATATTGTTTACTTGAATCTTCACATTGTTGTTTATAACTAAACTGTTAGCCACTATCCATCTTTGTTTATAATACCTGTGAATCAAGGCGATATCGTGGCAATATGCACAGTATGCACATATGCCAATAAGGGAGATTGATCAATTGCAGTACTAAACATCAATGGGAAGATTCAAACAAACAATACCAAGTAAATTTAAACTTCATCCTATTGCATAAACAAACAGCTATCAGGACTCATTAGCTAAGTAAATAACACGATGGCGTTTAGAGCGAATGACATTAAGTTCACATCCTAAAGTGAACATTAACTCTGAGATGCATGTAGATCCATCTGATGAGTCTCCAATGGAACGAAACGCACATGAAACCGGATTCCACTGCTAGCCACTATCCATCTCTGCTTATAATACTTGTGACTTAAGGCTATATCGAGGCGACACGCACAGGATGTACATTTGCCAATAAGAAACTGATCAATTGCAGTCCTATACAAATCAATTAGAAGATTCAAATAAACAATACTGAGTGGATTTATAATATCAGAAGGGGTTTTGTGGAGATTTTTGTAATTTAAATAGTTGAAATCATAAGTCAGTTGAAGCTAGACCACCATGGAAAACCTGGAAGCCACTGTACGGCCGTTTTGTCCTAGTATGGGACTCCTCAGCAGTGCGCATCCACCATCCTGCACCCCCCCTGCGCGATTACCAATATGGAAAACTTGGAAACACTGAATGATATTCATGAATTCAACTATTAAAAATTACTACAATCTTTACAAACCCCCATACTGATTTTTTTTTAAAAATTAAACAATCCAACTCAGTAGGGGTTAGTTAGTTTGTTGTTGTTATCATATGTTTTTTTTAGATGACCATTATTTTTCAGTCAAGCCTACTGAGAAGAGTTTTACTTCTCTAAAATGTATAACAAAAGAATAACACAATGATGATATACATTAATCTGAACATGTATAAATGTATGTGTGTGTGGGTCTGTGTGTGTGCTTGCACATATTCTATTATTAATCTTATCTACATTTGTAATCCTGGTAATAAGTTTTACACCATTCATAGACTGTCTAACTAATATGATGAAGGGGAGATAAAGACGGATATTAATGATTATCACTAGTAGAAAGTGATGTTTAATCTATATCGAGTTATAAACACATTTTCATTAATTTTATATTAGTTGTTTGAATCGTCCCATTTATTGTTAGGACTGTAATTGGCCAATCTCTTATTGGTATATGTACATTCTATACGAATTGTTTCGATATTTGCCATTAAGTCACTAAGATTGTAAGCAGAGTTGGATGATAGCTAGAAATGGAATCTAGCACACGCGTGGCGGCGTGAATCTGTTGTCTGAAGAAAGACTTCTCAACCTTGAGTATGTGGATGATATTGTCTTACTGTGCGATAATATCCAAGCCATGCAATCCGTACTTAATCAGTTGGTAATCAATGTCCGTAGGTACGGTATGTGCTTCGTACCTGTTAATTGCAAAGTACTTATACAAGACTGCCAAGACCCTGATCCTGTACTCACCCTGGATGGTGAGCAGAAGTCCGTGTATCTAGGTAGCCGATAAGTGCTGTTGGGGGTGTGAGTGATGAGATCAATGTACGTATAGTGAAAGCCAGAGAGGCTTATGCCAATCTAGACCAACTTTAGCGCCTTCGTGATGTCAGTACGTCAGTGAGAGCAGTTTTGCTGTATGCTTCTGAAATCTGGTATCTCAGAGTTGAGGATGTTTAACAACTCTCTGTGTCTGACCATCGTCGTCTCCGAAGGATTGCTGACATCCAGTGGCTACACCATGTTAGTAATGCGGACGTTCAGCATCGTGTGTTTGGACACAGAGACGATAATTCAGTTAGTTTCACTACCTTGAAACATCGACTTCGGTGGCTTGAATATGTTCTAGGAATGTTGTCCCAGAGAATTACACGTCGTTCATTATTTACCGACACTGGGACTGATTGGAAAAAGCGGAGAGGTTGTCAGTGTATGACATGGTGTTGCGGTATGGAAGAAAGCTGTGCAGGACTGACTTCTGTCAGTCCTTCGCAACTCCCTGGTTGGGGTCCTAGAGATGGTGCAACACAGTGGCTAGAGACGTTATCAGATATGGCTCAGAATAGAAGCCGATGGAGATCCTGCTGTAACTTTATTTTACTTTCTTCATAAAAAAGACGTAACCTCTTTAAGTGGAAATATTCTCTCTGGCTATACTGTTGCTAATTGGACTGGCTCTCCCATTATAATCATTTCACTATCATACACTAATTTTTGTTCGTTATTGTAACCCTTTTTCTTATACTCACCTTACATTCTTTATATTCTTCATATTCGTATTATTATTGTGTGGCGCATATGTATCTGGTGCCACTTTGTACGAAGATTTATGTGTTCAAACAAAAAATTAGGTCAAAATCTCCGAGTATGGTCCCCTAAGAGAACCACCTGCTTCGGTTTGGACACCAAGGCATTATCATATCCCATATTCAAATCAAGTGACTTGTGTGGTGTATATATATCTGGTGCCCCTCCCTTATACCAATATTCATATGTTCGAATAATCAGTAATAATAATAATAATAATCTAACATTAATTGATTCTGTTTTTCTTACTTATTTTACTCATTTTACTTATTTCAGCTGTAACATGTGTACCTTGTGAACAAGCAATTACTTTAGAAAATATTGCCAGTAGTTATTGTATGGCTGATGTAGGTGAGTATTTATTGATTATTTTTTTCTTATATGATCTTTGAGAATTCAATATATGGATATGATTCTGAAAGGACGAGAGGGAATGGAATTACTAGAAACTATGTCATGTTATATAATTGTGTCAGTCCATTTTGACGCTTACATTTACTTACGCCTGTTACTCCTTATGGAAGAATATAGGCCATCTACCAGCACTCTTCATCCAATCCTGTCGTGGACAATTCTCTCCAGTTCTTTCCAAGCTTACATGAAATTCATTAAAACGATAATTTTATATGATTGTAGACATTTATTTCCTTATCCTTTTTAATTCAAACAGTTGAGACTATGAGTCAATTGAAGCTAGATCACCATGGAAAACCTGGAAGAACTGGACGGTCGTTCCGTCCTATTGCGGGACTCCTTGGCAGTGCACATCCACGACCTCGCCCTCTGCGAGATTCGAACCCAGGACCTACTGGTTTCGCGCGCGAGCACTTAACCACTAGACCACTGAGATGACCGGCATCCAACGGTGTTAATGTCTAACTTCAACTAATCCACGAAATCGAGAGACACATCCACCATCATTATCATCAGTGAGTTACTGCTTCACAACTGACCCGGTTGAACTCCACTGGTCACTGCTTCTCACTAGAACTCCAGGATATATATCTTGAAGCCAGTCTAGTGCTTCCAGGTTTTCCACGGTGATCTAGCTTCAACTGACTCATGATCTCAACTGTTTAAATTACTACAATCTCCACAAAAACCTTTCTGATACTTATCCTTTTTAATTGTAACAATGATGATTAGGAGATAAACCAGTCGACTGTATACACGTGTATACCCGTCACTTATCACTGAAAACCTTCACTAATTAACTGAGTTATAATTAGAATGAAGGTTTGTGGAGATTTTAGTGATTGAATGAATGTTAGACAACCATTGAAAACCTAAGAATACTGAACGGCCGTTTCATTCTAGAATGTGACTCCTCAACAGTGCACATCCATGATCTCACACTAAACGGACTCGAACCCAGGAAATTCGGTCTCATGGGCAAACGCTTAATCTTTAGAACATTGAAGTTGCCAGCACTTAACTATGTTAGTGTCTAATTTCAATCGATCTATAACTTTGTTGAACCATTCTTCTATTGTTTGAGGTAAATACCTGAGTTATAATTGACAGATGCTGTAAGATAATCCTTCCTAAAGCTTTCATTGTAGATTACCAACTAACTATGGTAACTGAATGCTTAGAAACGGTATATGATATTAAAGCAAAGGTATGAAAAGTTGTTGAAAGTTGTTGAACACTATTACTAGTTAACTAGTTATATATAACTTAATGCAATAGTAGTTTAGTATTTCAGTTTGTTACTTACTTACTTACTTACTTACTTACGCCTGTTACTCCTCGTGAAGGAGCATAGGCCACTCACCAGCATTCTCCATCCAACCCTGTCCTGGGCAATCCTTTCCAGCTCCGTCCAGTTGTAATTCATCCTTTTCATATCTGCTTCTATTATCCGACGCAATGTGTTCTTTGGCCTTCCTCTTTTTCGCTTCCCTTCAGGGTTCCAAGTTAGGGCTTGCCTCGTGATGCAGTTTGACGATTTGCGTAATGTATGTCCTATCCATTTCCATCGTCTTTTCCTAATTTCTTCTTCAGCTGGAAGTTGGTTTGTTCTCTCCCACAGAAGGCTATTGCTGATGGTATCCGACCAGTGGATGTTGAGTATCTTGCGTAGGCAGCTATTTATAAATACTTGTACTTTCTTGATTGTGGTTGTTGTAGTTCTCCAAGTTTCAGCTCCATACAGTAGAACTGCCTTGACGTTCGTATTGAAGATTCTCACTTTGATATTGGTTGAAAGTTGTTTTGAGTTCCATATGTTCTTCAATTGTAGGAATGCGACTCTTGCTTTGCCGATCCTCGCTTTTACGTCTGCATCTGAACCTCCTTGTTCATCGACGATGCTTCCCAGGTATGTGAAGGACTCTACATCTTCCAGAGTTTCGCCATCAAGAGTGATTGGATTGCTGTTCTCCGCCTTGAATTTGAGGACCTTGGTTTTCCCTTTGTGTATGCTGAGGCCTACTGATGCAGAGACTGCTGCTACACTGGCTGTCTTCATCTGCATCTGTTCGTGTGTACGTGATAGGAGGGCTAGGTCGTCTGCGAAGTCCAAATCGTCTAATTGATTCTGAGCTGTCCATTGTATTCCGTGTTTTCCTTCAGATGTTGAGGTCTTCATAATCCAGTCGACCACCAGAAGAAAGAGGAAGGGAGAGAGTAAACAGCCTTGTCTTACTCCAGTCCTTACTTGGAATGCATCTGTTATCTGTCCTACATGCATGACTTTGCACTGTAGTCCGTCGTATGAGTTCCGGATAATGTTGACAATCTTCTGAGGAACTCCGTAGTGTCGAAGAAGTTTCCATAATGTCCTCCTATCTACACTGTCGAATGCCTTTTCATAATCAATGAAGTTGATGTATAGTGATGAGTTCCACTCAACTGATTGTTCGACGATGATCCGTAGTGTTGCAATTTGGTCTGTGCACGACCGATCCTTTCGGAATCCAGCTTGTTGATCTCGAAGTTGGGCGTCTACTGCATCCTTCATCCGGTTCAGCAACACTCTGTTGAAGACTTTCCCTGGTATTGACAGTAGTGTTATGCCTCTGTAGTTTTCACATTTGCTCAGATCTCCTTTCTTTGGAATCTTGACGAGGTGTCCTTCTTTCCAGTCCATCGGCACTTGTTCCTCCTCCCAAATCCTTTTGAATAGAAGGTATAGCATGCTTGTGGTTGCTTCGATGTCTGATTTCAGTGCTTCAGCTGGTATGTTGTCGGGTCCTGCTGCTTTCCCGTTCTTGATTTGTCTGACGGCCATTCTAATTTCTTCCGTCGTTGGTGGGTTGACATCTATAGGAAGATCTATGTGTGCTGCTTCGATGTCCGGTGGATTCATTGGAGCCGGCCTATTCAGGAGTCCCTCGAAGTATTCTACCCATCTGTTACACTGTTGTTGAATTTCGGTGATTGGCTTGCCTTCTTTGTCTTTGACCGGCCTCTCTGGTTTACTGTATTTCCCTGATAGTTTCTTCGTTGTATCGTGAAGCTGTTTCATATTTCCTTCTCTAGCAGCTTTTTCTGCCGTCGTTGCTAGTTCTTCCACGTATTTCTTCTTGTCGGCTCTAATGCTCCTCTTCACTTGTTTGTTTGCTTCTATGTACTCAGCTTGTGCTTGGACTTTCTCTGTTCGTGTTCGGCTGTTGTTAATTGCTGCCTTCTTGTTCCTTCTTTCTTTGATCTTGTCCAGTGTTTCTATAGAGATCCACTCCTTATGATGGTGTTTCTTTAGGCCCAGAACCTCTTGACACGTTGAAGTTAATGCTTCCTTGATGCCTTTCCAGTTGTCCTCCATAGTAGTTTCTTCTTCCTTCAGTAGATCTTGTAAGGCTTGGAACCTGTTGTTGAGAGCTATCTTGAATTCATTGAGTTTGTCAGTATCTCGAAGGAAGGCTGTATTGAACCTTTGTAGTGCTGTTTGTCCACTTGTCCAGTTTTTCTTTAGCTTCAGTTTTAAATTGGCTACAACTAGGTGGTGATCTGAAGCTACGTCAGCACCTCTCCTGGTTCTCACATCTTCCATCGTCCTTCGGAATTTTTTGTTGATGCAAATATGATCGATTTGGTTCTCTGTAGTGTGGTCCGGTGAGATCCATGTAGCCTTGTGTATACGTTTGTGTGGAAATATTGTGCCTCCTATGACTTATTTGTTGAATGCACACAAACTTGCAAATCTTTCTCCATTTTCGTTTCTTTCTCCCAGTCCATGTCGTCCCATAATATCTCCATATCCAGTGTTGTCTATTCCGACTTTGGCATTTAGATCTCCCATCAGAATAGTTAGGTCCTTTCTTGGGCATTTCTCAATGATTGACTGCAGCCGCTCGTAGAACTTATCTTTAATGTCGTCGTTGCTATCATTGGTGGGTGCATAACATTGGATAATATTCATTAAAATCCCCTCCTTCTTTGTTTTGAATGATGCTTTGATGATTCTGGATCCGTGAGACTCCCATCCTACGAGTGCATTTCGTGCTACTTTGGACAGCATAAGAGCGACTCCCTGAGTGTGTGGAGCATTTTCCTCTTCGTGACCGGAGTATAGCAGCATCTCTCCCGTGGCTAGCCTTTTCTGTCCAGCTTGGGTCCAGTGGGTTTCGCTGATTCCCAGTACTGCTAAGTTGTATCTCCTCATTTCCATTGCTATTTGACTGGTCTTCCCGGTTTCCCACATTGTTCGAACGTTCCATGTACCTAGAAAAATTTTTGCTCTAGTTGTTAGAAGGGGCATCGGCCTCGTGGCTTCCGAAGGGACTCGGCTTTCACCATGAAGCGTCATAATTCTTCTAACTGAAGACCTTCTAACTCCCAGGGCAGAGTTTAAATGGTTTGGATTATTTTTTCTGGTAAGCGTTTTTTTAGCGAGTTAGTTTTCTACGGGATGGGGGCGCTAACCCCATGCCCAACCCTCCTCCTTTATCCGGGCTTGGGACCGGCAGTAACCCTGTTAGAGCTACAGGCGGAGTTATTTCAGTTTGTTACTTCTGTGTTTTATCAATCCAGTTTTACAATTGAGAGTAATTATTTTCTTAATTATTTAACCATTTAGAGAGTGGGAATTTGTTAAGAATGTAGTCATTTTAACAGTTGAATTCATGAATCGATCTAAGCTTGACTACCATTGAAAACGTGAAAGCACTAAACGACTGTCTCGACCCAGTTGGATGACAGTTCAGTAGTATTGAGATTAAGAGTTGACGTGTGAGATCGAAGGTACTGGGTTCCAGTCCTTTTTGTGTAGGATCGTGGATGTGCACTTATATTCTCTAACTATAACCCAATACGGGTTGAAGAATGCTGGTTGGCGGCTTATGTTCCATTCGGAGTAACAGGCATAAGTAAGAAATAACCTAGTAGTTACATAACATAAAAAACTGTCAGAATGTAAGTAACATTGAAATAGATCGTATGTAAAATCTATGCATAAACATGAATGAATGAACTTGGTTTAATAAATCAATCAGGAAATCATTATAGAATATAATTGAATTCTATTAAATGTCAAACGAATTAAAGGTGCATTGCTAATTATTATAACCCTTAACTATGATCTTTGCTGAATTTTATGTTATTATTTATTTAAACACATGAACATTGGTACAAGGGGGTACAAAAATCATTTGATTGGTGTTAGGGCTGGGATACTGCCTCGATGCTCAAACCGAACCAGGTGGTTTTCTCAGAGGGTCATGCCAAGAGTCTTTGACCTAAAGGTTTGATCCACAATTCAGTGGAGCAAGTTTAACAGATGCAGTCAGTGATCAACAATAAGTTTATACGTCATTTGTTTACTCAGGATTCTGGAGTTAATCTGCACCATTCATTTGGAATCAGGGTTTTACAAATCGCCTAGATGGATCCTCTATATCCACTAACCCGATTAAAGCGCTGGATATTCACTTTTCGTCTTCTCAATTCCGTAAACAACAGCCCTGCCAAGAGAAGGTAATGAGTAGGTCTTCCTTGTCAATGATTGTATGCACTTGACTATGTGAGAGTATTTAGAGAGGGAGAGATAACTCTCCCCACTCTCGGCCATACCAGGACTTTTTTTAGTAATACTCAACCACTATCATATACTGGATTAAACCCAAAGTCCTATCTGTCTTGTAGAAACACTAAAATCTCCAAGATGTTAAGTTTATCATTGAATTCTTAATAATATCAGTCGGTAAACTAGGAAGAACTTCATCCAATGGTATCATGCTATTGTTCAGAAGAACGATGAAAACTTCACAACCAAACCATCCAGCTCAGAGAACAAAACTCCATCAAAATCATCTACCTGAGCTACAAATCTTCCTCACCATCTCAATATCGTAACTATATTAATCTTATACACATAAATAATCAAATAATCTATTTATTGATTTATTGATTTATCGATTTATTTATTTATTGATTGATTGATTTTGTTTAGTTCTTAAAGCTTCTGTCAAAGATATGATTTTACAACCGAATCAAGCATCAATCATATTAAATTTAACACCAAGAACTTTAGCATTAAAATTAATACGTAATGATGGTACACAATTAAGTAATATTGATCAATATCGTCGTAAACGAAATAGTCGAAGAACAAAAAGAAGAAGAAGAAGAAGACGTAATCACTTGAATAATCATGATAATGAACTAGATCCGATTTATCAATTAAGAACAAGAAGAGAATTGAAAGTATCCAAACAAAATCAATACAAGTCAAAATTAATCAATGTCAATGAAGGAGTTCATCATCATCATCAAAGAATTGAATCTAAAACTAAAATAAAACGACATCGACAACCAAGAAATTCACAATTACATGATTTAGATGGTATTAATGAATTAATATTAAGTTGTTCATCATGTAATCCATTATTACCATTTATAAATGGACATTTCACTTCATCATTATCAAATCAAAAATGGCTTATTATGGGTAGACGTATACAAGATTCAAATACAAAAAAATATACGAATCAATTACAAGTAAGTAAATTGTTAAAATTTCTTATATTCCATTGGTTGAAATCATGAGTCCATTGAAATTAGACCATCAGTCTCGCGAACGAGATTGATAGGTCATGGATTCGAATCTCGCGGTGGGGAGAGGGCGAGATCATGGATACGCACTGCTAAAAAGTCTCACAATAGGACGAAACGACCGTCCAGTGGCTCCCAGGTTTTCCATGGTGGCCTTGCTTTAATTGACTCATGATTTCAACCAGTGAAATTTCTAAAAAAAATCTTCACAAAACTTCTTCTAATTCTTTCTTATATTCGTTTATAATGCTTATAACTTAAAGCAAATATCGATGCAGTCCTTACAAGATGTATATAGGCCAGTAAGAGGCTGATCAATTGAAGTCTTAAACATCAATAAGAGGATATAAACAGACAATACCAGAATTGATATCCAGTCTGGGGCTCGAAGCCGGTACTGTTTGCTTCAAACTTCATTGTATTATCCACTTAATTACTGAATTCAAAATAGGACGAAACGGGCGTCCTGAATTCCACTGCTAGCCATTATCTATCTTTGCATATAATGCTTGTGAATTAAGGCAATATCGAAGTAATCCGTACAGAATACATATATGCCAATAAAAGACTGATCAATTCTAATCCTAAACATCAATGTGAAGATTGAAATAAACAATCAAAAATGAATTTAAACTTCACCCCCATTTCACAAGCTAGTGGTTATTTGAACTCAATAGTTAAGTGGATAACGCGATGGCGTTTGAAGTGATCGATGCTGGGTTGAAGTTCTAGAGCGGACATCAACTCTACGATAAAGATACATACAGTTGACGAGTTCCAATTAGGAGAAAGTGGCTTGTATCCTGCATTCCACTACTAATCACTATAGATCTTCGCTTTGTTTATATAGATTTAAATTATATTACTATATAGGAGGTCTTTGGCGGTTAGTCTTCCTTCTTTGTAAGAATTATAACCTTCTTTTTGGATTCTTATACCATTGAAATCAATTGTATAACCCTATTCTATTGAGTGTAATGCTATCGCTTTCAGCATAGTTTGTATTCCTTCACTCTCACATTCAGTTGTCTTAATATTTCACCTACATATGTGACATTCGATTTCTTAAATACAATTCTGTTGTTCCTCCTTGTATATTGAATCTTTGATTCTTACCAGTTTGCATGTCAGAGTATTGTTTGTTCGAAAGAATTCTCCTTTTGGTCTCTTCTGAAAACGATTATAAAAAGATGATATTCAACGAATTTATGGAACTCTCGATTTACATTTTTGATTGATGTATATTTGAATAATAATCTTCGCTATGAATTAAAGCCTACTTATTGATGCGTAGGTACCTACTGTTGAAGAGTAGCATGAAGCAAGTATTAACATCTAATTTGAAACTATTGTATTGGTTACTTAAAAAGTTCATATTCTAATAGTTGAGGTCATGAGTCAATTGAAGCTAGACCACCATGGAAAACCTAGAAGCACTGGACGGCTGTTTCATCTTATTGTGAGACTCCTCAGTAGTGCACATCCACGATCTTGCCTGGCGAGATTTGAAACCAGCACCTTTCATTCTTCCAGGTTTTCCAATAGTGATCTAGCTCCAATTGACTTATGAATTCAACTATTGAGATTACTATAATATCTACAAAAACCCCTTCCGATATTAATCAACATATGCTCACTAGTGACTGGCTTCAAGAGGTATTTTCTGGAGTTCTAGTGAGAAACAGTGTCTAGTAGAGTTCAGTCGGGTCTGTCGTGAGATAGTAATTCACTGAAGACAATAGAGGATGTTTCGCTCAATTTCTTGGATTAGTTTAAATTAGATATCAACACAGTTGGATGCCGGCTTAGTGGTTTAATGCTTAAGTGCTCACGCACAAAAACGATAGGTTCTGGGTTGGAATCTCGTGAATCGGGATCATAAATGCGCACTGCTGAGCGGTCACACAATAGGATGAAACAGCCGCCCAGTACTTCCTGATTTTCCATGGTGGTACTATTTTCAATAAACTCATGATTTCAACTATTCACAAAACCCCTTCTGAGTTTATATTCTCTTCAAGACCAGTTAGTTCTAGGTTCAACATTTTGTTAAATGAGATTTGTTCATTGTTGTATAGTTTTATAATAAGATAAAAACAACTATTCAATACCCTTTTGATTGATGATGTAATAAGACAATCTTCAACTTACATGAAATCTTCATATAATCACTTATAAACTGTAATTGAGATGGTAGAAAACACTTATAGCTTAGGTAGATTGTTTCAATGGACTTTAGTTCTTTGAATTGGATGATTTTGTCATGGAGCTTTCATCAGTTTATGCTGATGAAATTGTTCAGAAGAACAATAAAAACTTTATACTAGTATAGGGGTTGTGGAGATTATTAAGTTTTGATTGAGATCATGAACCGATTGATGTTAGACCATCACAATTGAAAACCTGGAAGCACTGGACGGCCGTTTCGTCCTATTGTGGGACTCCTCAGCAGTGCGCATCCACGATCCCTCGTCGAAGGGACTCGAACCCAGGGCCTTCGGTCTCGCGCGCGAACGCTTAACCAACTGGACCACTGAGCCGGCATCCAATAGTGATAGTTCCTAACATCAACCAATCCACGAAATTGCGCGACCAACTTTCGTTGTACTGGGGTAGATACCTGTCTCTACCCGACAAGGTTTTCAATTGTGATGGTCTAACATCAATCGGTTCATGATCTCAATGAAAAACTTTATAACCAAACTATTCATCTTAGTGAATAAAACTTCATCAATAACAAAAATCAAAATGTTTCACTACCTCATTAGTTTAATACAACGAACACAAAACAGACATTTATTCTTTACAAACAAACAAACACACATACATACATCACACATACACAAACACACACACACAGGGATAGACGGTTGTGAAATGAAAATTGTCACTTTTAATATTTTCAAGTTTCCTACTGTGATTTAACCGTGATTCAATTTAGTTATCATTCACCACAGGGATTCATTTAAGTCTCTATTATAATGGTATATTCATTTTATTAAGTATGAATGATTATGTAATAGATTTATTTCGTATATTTCATTATGATTAGAAAGGGAATATTTTGTGGAGATTACAATAATCTGATAATTGATTTTATGAGTCAATTGAAGTTAGACTACCTAGTAGCACTGGATGGTTGTTTCGTCCTATTGTGGGACTCCTCAACAGTGAACATCCACGATCCGGCACCTCGCAAGATTCGAACCCAGAACGTATCGGTCACCTGCGCAAACGCTTAACCTCTAGACAAATGAAAATGTTAGCGTCCAACAGTGTTAATGTTTAACTTCAATCAATACATGAAATTGATCCACATATCCACCATTGACTTCAGTAAGTTCCTATCTCAAAACTGACCCGGTTGAACTCCACCAATCAACGGTCACTGCTTCTCACTAGAACTCTAGGAAATATCTCTTGAAGCCAGTTTCTAGTGAACATATGATGATATTTATCAGAAGGGGTTTTGTGGTGATTCTAGTAGTTTTATGGTTGAATTCATAAGTCAATTAAAGCTAGATCGTTATGAAAGCACTGAACGGCCATTTCATTCTAGCATTGGACTTCTCAGCAATGCACATCCGAAATCCCACTTCATAGGACTCGAACTCGAGGTCTTATGATCTCGCACGTGAATGCTTAACCATTCGACTACTGAAATTGCCGGTATCTAATGGTGTTAATGTCTAACTGAAACCAATCCATGAAATTGAGGTAGAATTGGGAATATGTATAAAATCATCCAGTTATTAATGAATGAACGCAATACCATTGTTCAATGGATTTCAATGATTAAAATCAATTAGTTATCTTTATAAAATCCTTTAACATGAATATTTTTACATGAAAGAACCTGATTTGAATATTCGCTCTCAAGATGATTAACCGGGTTGAACAATATCAAACTAGGGATAAATCCACTTGGTATGGCTTACTTGAATCATCCCTTTCGATGTTTAGGACTGCACTTGATCAGTCTCTTATTGGTATATGCGAATATTGTGTGTATTGCATCGATATTGCCTTAATTCACAAACATTATAAGCAAAGATTTAAGTAAACAATACCAAGTGAATTTAAACTTCACCCTATTGCACAAGCAAGTGGCTATCTGGACTCAGTAGCTAAGTAGATAATGTGATGGCATTTGAAGTGAACGATACTGGGTTCGAGTGCTGGAATGAACATCAACTCTGAGATACACATACATCCAGATGACGAGTCCCAAACAGGACAAAACATGCTTCTTGGATTCTACTGCTAGCCACCATCCATCTTAGATTACAAACTAGGGATATTTTTCATCAGGAAATGAAATCATGACGAGACTATGGTTTATGGACGAACCAATCAGAGTTATGATTAAAAGTCTTGAATTTTGGCGCGAAGTTCATTCATTTGACTAAATAGACTTTTATTATTACGGCTGATGTCAGTTCGTTATGAAAAGTCTATATTTGATTCTTAACCCTAACTATCAACCGTTAATATTAATTCTAATTCTTTACACTGGTTTATAACCCTCATTTAGACGTATTCCCTAGGTGGACATTCTCAAGGTCTCTTTAGCGTCACACAAATGTCGTCCATAAATTATAGTCTCACTGAAATCATTTCTATAAATATTTTCTACTACTGCCTTTAAGCTCTATGCAATTCCCTAATCACAAATCAAACGACAATTAAACTCAAATGACTTACACAATTTAAAATACATATCAGAAGGGTTTTTGTGGATATTATAATAATTTCAATGGTTGAAGTTAGACATCAATACCGTTGGATGTCGGCTCAGTGGTCTAGAGGTTAAGCGTTCACGCACAAAACTGATAGGTCCTGGTTCCGAATCTCGCGAGGCAGGATCGTAGATGCGCACTGTTGAGGAGTCTCACAATAGGACGAAACGGCCATCCAGTGCTTCCTGGTTTTCCATGGTGGTTCAACTCCAACTGACTCATGATGTCAACCATTTAAATTTAAAATACATTCATCTTTTACCAGAAAGGTGTTTCTGTAGAGATTTTAGTAATTATAAGATTTAAATTCATGAGTCAATTAAAACTAGACCACCATAGAAAACGTATAAGTACTGGATATTCATTTCCTCCTAGTATGGGGTTTCTCAGTAATGTGCATCCACAATCTCACCCAACGATATTCGAACCCAGGACGTATCGGTCTCGCATGTGCGAACACTTAACCATTCAATCAATCTTCATTTCATAATATAAACAAATGTTAATTTCACAAGGGGTTTTTGTGAATATTATGGTAATTTCAATAGTAGAGATCATGAGTCGATTTAAGCTAGACCGACATAGAAAACCTGAAAACACTAGACAGCCGTTTCGTCCTATTGTGGCACTCTTCATCAAGGATGATCCGTTTTGGGTAGAGACAGGTATCTACTTCAGTAAAATGGAAGATGATTGCGCAATTTCGTGGATTGGTTGAGGTTAGACATTAACACTATTGGATACCGCCTCATTGGTCTAGTAGGTTGGGCGTTCGTGCGCGAGATTGTATGCCTTGGATTCAAATCCCGCGAGTTGGGATCGTAAATGCTCACCGCTGAGTAGTCCAACAATAGGACGAACCAGTCATCTGATGCTTCCACATTTCCAACGGTGGTCTAACATCAATCGGTTCATGATCTCAATCAAAAACTTAAATAATCTCCACAACCCCATACTAATCTTACAATGGTTAGTTTTGTGTTTCATCATTTTCTGAAGAAAAAAAAGAAAGAAGGAACTAAACAAACAAACAAATAAACAAAGAATTCAATTTTCTTATTCTACAATTATAATCTGTCAAAATTCAATAATCGATCCACCTTTATTCTTTGGTATGTTTCAATGATCTGCATTATTATCATTATTATTATTATTATTATTATTTACATTGAAAACAGACATGGATACATATGGCTTCTTTATGAAATGTTCCCTATGATAAATGTTTTTTTCTTTTTTTTTTTTACATTTTGCTAATTCAAAAGGAGGATGAAAATGTCAATATGTATGTAAGTAGGTCTCCCCCTGTGTGTGTGGGTGCGTGTGCCTGCATGCGTGCGTGCGTGGTTGTAGAGACGGAGGGGGGAGTGGAAAGGCGGTAAATAGACAACAATATAAAAAGAACGAAGAAATTAGTAGACAAATATTAAATGACTAGTACAAATTAGAATTACAAAGACAATAGAAAAGGTTATTAGACCGAATAGCGAATTAAAAACTACAAAAAAGAAAAAAACAATTCACCTGCCAATTATAGAGTAATGGATTGAGACCCTGGAAGAAGAGAAGAATGGAATGTGAATATGAAGTGTTTTTTTTTTGTTGTTGTTAGTTTGATAAGTAGTAATCTAGTAACTAGTTTAAAAGTATTATGTCATGAATGTCGATAGAGATAGTTTTTCGTCTGACTAGTTGCCTACCAGTCAGTCAGACCGCCCGTCCACCCGCCCGCCTATCTCACTCTCTCGTTCTTTCTTTCAGATGTAATAATTAGTTGATCAGAGTAAAACTATTTTCATTCTTTCGTAAATTCTAATAGTTATAATAAAGAAGATTGTAAGTTGAGTACACATATCCTCCTTGAATTCCTAGATAATAATAATGAAATTCTGATTCAGTAGTATCAGTGATGAAATACCTTATGATTGATTATAGATTTCGATAATGATATAAGAAGACGAAGATTATCAGAACTATGTGATATATTATATATATATATATATATATATATATATATATATATATATATATATATATATATATATATATATATATGATATATATGCAAAATATCACCTTTCTATCCATTGTAAATTATCTGAACTCATTTAATATTTATCAGTATAAGTTTGTGAAGATTGTCGAGTTTCGATTGAGATCATGAACCGATAAATGTTAGATGTGAATTGAAAACTTGGAACTACTGGACGGCTATTTCGTCTCATTGTGGGACGTCTCAGCAGTGTGCATACAGGATCCTTCCACCCGCGAGATTCGAATCCAGAACCTACTGATCTCACAAGCGAACGTCTAACACCTAGACCACTGACTAGCTTCAAGAAGTATTTCCTGGAGTTCTAGTAAGAAGCAGTGACCAGTAGAGTTCAGCCGGGTCTGTTGTGAGATGATAACTCACTAAAGACAATGGTAGATGTGTCGCTAACTTCATGGATTAGTTGAAGTTAGACATTAATACCGTTGGATGCTAACAAGTTCAGTGGTCGAGAGGTTAAGCGTTCTCACGAAAGGTCGAAGGCCCTAGGTTGGAATCTCGTGAGGCGGGATTGTAGAGTCGCACTGCCGAGGAATTCCACAATAGGACGAAACGGTCATATTGTACGTCCAGGTTTTCCGTGGTGGTCTAGCTTCAACTGACTCATGACCTCAACTATTAAAATTACTATAATATCCACAAAACCCCTTCTGATATTTAATCTGTATTCCTCTTTTTTCAGGTGACTTTCTTAGGTTTATGGAATCGTGAATCAATTGAATTTCGTCAATCATTAAATGCTATTCGTAAAGAATCAGCATCACATTTATGTAATAAAAATCAAGCAAGTCTATCTAATCTAGTTCAACCACAAACTATACAAAATCATCATCAACAACATCTTGGGAGACCATTAAAAATTCTACGTTCAGCTCCATCTGAATTATCTGATTCACCAAATTATAATGAATTCAATAAACCATTATCTAATTTAAATCTAAAAACTAAATTAAACAACCATCACAATTATAATTATCCATCTCATTTATCTACAAATCAGAATACTACTAATAATGATTTCAGTAGTCATTTAAATCTTGAAATAAATAATGCACAAACTACTTATTTAAATGAAATTCATCAATTACAAAGACAACAGCAACGACCACAACAACAAAGACCACACAAATCAAGGTTTCGTGAACGTAGAAAAAAGTGGAAATCATCAACAAACAAAGTTTTGTTGAAATCTAATTCACAAAATCAATATGACACTAATCTTTATCGTTATCAATCACCAATAAATCCTTATTCGGATTAAAAAAACCCTCCAGTTTTATATTCTGGTTTGATGTGTCATAACTATCTACCATTAATTAAATAATAAGACTCTTATATACAGGGTCCTTATAAAGTTAACCTCAACTGAATACCTACAAACAAGTTCATATATATATTCCCCACCCTTTCCTTTAATTCGTTTGTATTATTACTGTTGTTGTTGATATTCTCATTTATTGTTGAATAACAACGCCATAAAATGAAGACATTATGTACACATTCATACATACCTACACCCCAAATAGTAATTTTTAATGCACATTTATATCGAATTTATGAGAGTATAGAAGGAATGTATTTGCCGCAAGTTAAATAAATTCGTTATAAAGAATTACACTACTTAATTATAAATATTAGTAGTTAAATTTATTGTGCCAAAACAAAACTTTGCTTCTATCAAATTGTTCTTCTTTTTTTGGTTGCTACCTCATTATCATTATCCAACGTATACATATATACACATGATAATTTCATTTGATTTGTTTACCTTCAGTTAAACTTTGAACGTTTTTCGCACAAACCATATCATTGTAAATTATAACATATAACTCTAACAATAAAATGAAGGATATTTTCTAAAAAAAAATTTTTTTTTCATTTTTCAGTTGAAGGGAATCATATTTACATCAAATGACAATGAAAAAAGAGATAAGAAGCTTTAAAATACATCATTCAAATTGTAATACACATTTAATAGTTCAGCATTAGAATATTCACTTTACAATTCCTTCCTTCCTTAATTACTCTACTTACTTACTTACTTACTTACTTACTTACTTACTTAATTAATTAATTAATTAATTAATTAATTAATTAATTAATTAATTACTTAGTTACTTACTTAGGCCTGTTACTCACAATGGAGCATAGACCGCCGGTCAGCATTGTCCAACCCAATCTGCTCTCAATTATATTGAAAATCTATAATCTTACTAAAATCACATCTTTGTGAATTGATAAGTTCGGTTTTATTCATTGTGATTGTCATTACTTTCACGACAAAGACTGTCAGGGAAGTCCTACTCACTGCCTTCTCGTGAAAGGGGTGTTGTCGACGAAAAGCGAATGTCCGGTGCTTTAACCTGGTTGGTGGATACGAAGGATCCATATAGGTGAGTTGGAAACCCCTGATTCAAAATCAGTTGTGCATAAGTGCTCTAGGATCTTGAGGAATCGATTAGCGTATGAACCAATTACTGGTCACCGGCTATCACGAGACTACTTCTCTTAACGTTGTTCCACTGCCTTGTGGATCAGACCTTTAAGTTGAAGGCTCCGAGTGTGGCTCCCTTTGGAAACCACCTGCTTCGGTTTGAGCACCCGGGAAGCATCACAACCTACACACAAATCAAGTAACTTGTGTGGCGCACATGTATTCGGTGCTCTTTTGTACCAATATTTATGCGATCAAATAAATAAATAATACAACTTAGTAAAATCTGAGAGCCATACAATAAATAGTACGTGTGTAAAATGTCAATCAATCGTCTCAGAATTCATTGTTCTTTCGTTTCCACACCAATCTTTCTCTCTTCTCCTTCTCTTCTCTTTAATCTTCCTAACCTACTACCACCAAAAATTTCATTTTCCATTGATACGACATACTACTTATGTCTATCGATATCAGTAGTACACACCGCAATGTGTTAATTCAATTTTAATTTAACATGTTATATGACCCCAGTAGTTACAAATGATTTATCTAATGCAATAAATATTCAATGTATGTATGGAAAACTTCCAAATATAAAGGACTCAGTAGCTGAGTGGATAACGCGATGGCATTTGAAGCGAACGACATTGGGTTCGAGTCCCAGAGTGAACATCAATAAGTCTTAGATGCAGGTATATCCAGTTGACGAATCCCAAATAGGACGAAACGTGCGTCCTGGATTCTAGCCACTATCAATCTTTGCTTATAAAGCTTTGTGAATTAAGGCAATATCGAGGTAATACACATAGTATGGACATATGCCAATAACAGACTGATTAATTGCAGTCTTAAACCTCAATAGGAAGATACAAGCAAACAATATCAAGTGAATAAAGCTATTTTGATGAAAACGTTTCTTAAATTGGTATTATCTAATAAAAAAAGTGAATTTATAGGCAGAGATTAAGAATCAATTATAATAGTAAATATTATTCGATCATTGGTAAACATTCTAATCGATCGATGGATGAATTTATCCAAGCTTACCTAGTAATTGATTTATGATTGTTATGAATAATGAAATAAAGAAGACATGGCGAATCATAGAAACTATTATTTAATACATTAGTTCGCCAAATTTGGAGCTTGTAAAATGTTAATATTTAGTTTATTCTATAAACCATAAGCAGGTGGCTATTAGGATTCAGTAGTTAAGTGGATAACGTGATGGTGTTTGAAGCGAATGATATTGGGTCGGAGTCCTAAAGTAAACATCGATTATGAGATGCAGATACATCCAGTCAGTCAGTCAGTCAGTCAGTCAGTCAGTCAGTCAGTCAGTCAGTCAGTCAGTCAGTCAGTCAGTCAGTCAGTCAGTCAGTCAGTCAGTCAGTCAGTCAGCTACAACATAGGATCAGGCGCATATATACATCCGTCCAAGTTGCCATACCACATTAGCACAACAAGATCAACACCGGATTCATAGAAATAATCACGTCAATCGTAGTAATCTATAAAAGAAAGAGTGCATAAAAGTATGTAATACAGGAAGAAAGAATTATTTGGTAGAAAGGAAGATATAAAGTAATTTTAATCTCACGGTTTAAGGGAGGATGAAGAGTGATCGATCTTGAGCCATGTCACTCAAAGTCTCCAACCATTGGTTACGACAGTCATGCGGACCCAAGCCAAGTAGTCTGCATCTACCAACATGGCTCAGACTACAAGTTAGTGACCTAAATGACTGATGCCAAATCTTGGTTTGGCTGCCCCTAAATTTCTTCCAACCATCCCCAACACCAGTTAGCACTGCGCGTCGTGGTAATCGGTGTTCAGGCATACGCAACCATCTCGGTCGATGAAGATTCACAACCTAATCGACTGATTTACCATCATTCCTTAATACCCTACGTCTAACCTCACTATTACTTACTCGATGATCCCAGCCGATGCCAGCAATATTTCTAAAACATCTACGGTCAGTTATTAGTAGCTTACGAATATCTTCTATTCTTAGTGGCCACATTTTGCAGCCGTAAGGTAAAACAGAATGAACTGCCGCATAGTATATTCGTTCTTCAGCTGATAGACGGACATCTTGCCTTCGCCATAGGTGATGTAATTTGGCAAAAGCCAAATGAGTTTTTCGAATCCGTGCAGAGATTTCGTCAGACACCGACCCATTAGGGCTGATCAGACTTTCAAGATAAGCGAAGTTGTCAACGCGTTCGACTACTTCACTCTCTATCCTTAGTTCAGACAGGTACATCCATCTGACGAATTCCACTGCTAGCCACTGTGCATCTTTGCTTGTAACCTTTGATACACCATTTCTCTACCATAGCGCTTAGTATGCATATAATTATGTTGTTTTGATTATTTGTCCGTTGTGATCGTATTTGTCATCTTTTTATTCATATACCTCCGAAGTGCGATTCAGGAATGAATCGAGTATTGTTCCAGTTGACTAGTTTTCTCACACTCAGTCTCGCTTGTCAATCAATCAAATGATAGAATAGTTTCCACCTCTATCCAAATCTTTCAATCTCAATTCGGACTGAGGCACTTCTAGCCTCAAGGTTGAAGCAGTTAGCCTGTTGCGTCAAACCCTTAACTTAGATCAAGACAAGTTCTCTCCCGTATATTATTGAGCTAACAGATCAAGGACATAACAATGGTGTTTTGATTGTTATCATATATAAACAACATATTTATGAGAATTGTTATGTATAAATTCTGTAGTAAATTTTTTACTATTGTATTACTATTCTATCATTGAGAAACGAAACTGCCATTCAGTGCTTCCGAGTGTGACCTTCTAAGGGAACCACCTGCCTCGGTTTGAGAACCTAGGCAATATCATAGCCTTCACACGAATCAGTGATAACTGTTACTGGCTTCATTGTTACTGTATGGTGCATGTGTATTTGGTGCCCCCTTGTACCAATGTTTATATGTTCATATGTGCATATGTGCATACTATTCATATTGCCTTAATTCAAAAGCTTCATAAAAAAAGATGGATAGTGACTAGCAACGTGATGACGTTTAAAGCGGACGGTACTAAGTTCAAGTCCCAAAGTGAACACCAACAAGTCTGAGATACAGGTACATCCAGTTGACGAAGACCAAATAGGACGAAGTGACGCGCATTCTGGGTTCCACTGCTAGCCACTATCTATCTTTGAATATGTCCAATCTTAGTTGTTTATAATATCAGTAAAACATATTATGATGATTCATTAACGACCGTCAATTACTATAGTTAATGTTCAAAATGTTTACCTTTAACTAAAGTGTATGGTTGAAAGCATTCACATTATTCATACGACCCTTATTGGCTAATTATGAATGGTTAAGTTCAGTTTGAGTTGATGTTAATTAATGATTCGAGTAGAATGTAGGTTGCTGATATTCTTTAATTCTAATAATTGAATACATGAGTCAATGTAAGCTGGGCCACTATGGACCATTTTGAAGCATTTGATGACCGTTTTGTTGTAATATGGAACTCCTCAGCACTACGACTTTATTGAGATACATATGTTAAGCTAAATATCACATACTTATTAGCTTGATATTTTTTATTTATAAATGTTAAAATTTACTTGGCAGTAAAGTCTAATCTAAGGCCTTCTCGTGGCGTTGCTCGATAGTGGGGGCAACCCTGTTAGATCGAACCGATCACTTACTCTGTTGTATCTGATCAATTTTCGGTTCTATACTCGAAGCTTATTTTAATGCTCGGGCGACCAGTTGTGTATGTATTGGAAATGCAGAAGTTCTTGAACCTATGGTTTCAAGTATATAAGTATATGCAACGGGTACACATGTTGTGTCGTACTAAGGAACCGTTGAGCTGCAAAAATATTTGCCCTATGTCTTATAAAATCAGCGACCTATCTACCAGGTCGAAGACAATAAAAAATGGTGGTAACAAATACTACGAAGAGACGACCAACAACCTCCTTTGAGAGAATGCTTAGGCTTATGTGTGTATCAGGAAATACTGGGGCGGTAGCTATGGGCTAACTGATATGAATGTAATGTGTAAGAGACAGTCTGATGTAGCAAATATGTTTTCTTTGAGAGTGGTGAACATCTATCCTCCCAGGTGGGTGAATATACTTATGTGTATACTATAAGATGCATGGGGTATAATCTATGTATTACCGGTGTGCATGTAACGTATATTTGTTCACAGGGCATGTATACCAAGTGATACTCGGATGAAAGTTCGTTTGTTAACTAGGATACAAGTAAACAATACATATCCAGGCCAAGTAAATACTCAAAAATCTTTACTTGTTCTTTTGGTACGATGCCATTATACATCCAAAGATCCATGAGGCCACAGTCCACACTAAATCACATTCACTTGGTGGGTTTGTACGTTTCAAATAAACGGAACCCATTCCAGAAGGACCACTAAGTACATCGTACCCCCATCACTATCACCGCCACCACCACCACCACACCAAAAGTTACTTCTTTTTCATTATTCATAAATAATAATTCCTTGTATAGAATAGATAAAATACCAATTGGTTACACAGGCATTTTTTAAATAGAATAAACCTTTAAAAGTATAATAATGACAATCTGAGCATGTTCTATCATTTTAAGCGATTTGAATAAGTTTTCCTGGCTGGCGTTTTTTTAAGCGAGTTAGTTTTCTACGGGATGGGGTCGCTAACTCCATGCCCAACCCTCCTCCTTTATCCGGGCTTGGGACCGGCAGCAGCCTCAGATGGGCTCCAGATGGAGTTATGTTCTATCATATACTAGTCAATAGGTATGGTATTATTATTCAATATACAATTTGTGATTCAATTAGATATTTGTAATTCAGTTATGAAAGTATGTTGTACTTAATTGTAAATGTTCTCTCAAATTATCTTCTTTCATTTGTGTCATATGATAGTTTTTGGGAGAGAAATACTTTCTAGTCATTTTAATCATTGGATTTATGAGTCAGTTGAAGTTATAATACCATGGAAAATCTAAAAATACTAGACGGTGGTTTCGTCACTTTGTTGGACTCCTCAGCAGTGCACATACGCGATGCCGGGGCCTGCCAGTCTCGCGTGCGAATGTTTAAGCTATAGACCGCTTAGCCGGCATCAAAAGGTGTTAATATCTATCTTCAAACAATACACGAAATTGAGCCAAACATCTACCATTACTTTCAATGAGTTACTATCTCACAACAGACTCGGCTGAACTTTACTGGTCACTGTTTCTTACTAGAACTCCAGGAAATACCTCTTGAAACCAATCACTAGTGAGTATATGATGATTATAATCAGAAGGAGGTTTTGTGGAGATTGTGTTTATTTAATAGTCGATATCATCAGTCAATTAAGGTTAGATTATCATTGAAAATCTGGAAACAGTAGATAGCCGTTTCGTCCTAGTATGGGACTCCTCCGTAGTGTGTATCCACGATCTGACATGAGAGATTCGAACCCAGGAGCTATCGGTCTATCGGTATCCAATAGTGTTAGTGTCTAATTTCAATCAATCCACAGCTATCTAGTGCTTTCAGGTTTTCCATTGTTTAAACCATTACAAGTTAACTTATAAACTTTGTCATTTTTCCGAGTACTTATGAGTATGATTCAAATCTCAAGGATAAATATAATACTACTTTACATTCAGTAAGAAATACGAGTTCCTGCGTACTTCAGTTGTGTTATATCCCGATAAGAATAATGAATGATAACTTTTGGGATTCATATTTCAGAGGTTGAGATTAGTGTTCTGAACTTAACTAGTTGGTCTAGGCAAGAAGCAGGACTGATAAGTACTCTAGACTGCTCGTAAGGGTTTTACGCCTTATTGGTTCGATCGATAATTCACTGCTATCAAATTGGCGGTATCATTACGTTATACATTAATAAGGCACACAAGCTACCAGTTATAACAGGTTAGGATTCCGTTGACAACTTATTAGTTTCAAAATAAATCTGGTATCGATTAACTTATAATTGAATGATTTCAGCGAAGAAATATTGATTAATTGTGCACATGTGAGATCTATTCCTTGAATTAGTAATGATTTATTCGCATTAAAACATTAATCTATCAATCACAGGATACAAAAAAACTATTAAACAGATCATACCTATTTAATCCTGGTGAAATGATATAGAAAATAGTAAATATAAACTAAACTAGACTTCCAGTCTAGTTGAAAGAGGTTCTGTGGGAATTGATTTGACTTCTAGATTGTATTTGTTATAGACTGATCTCAGTTAGAATACCATCGAAAACCTGAAAGTATTAGACGGCTGTTTTGTTCTATTATGGGACTCCTTAACACTGTGCATCCATAATCCCGCATGTGGAACTCGGACCTAGGATCTTTGAAGTCTCAGGTTCTCAATGATGGTCTAGCTTAGATTGACTCATGAATTCAACTATTAAGAATTACTACAATCTACACAAACCCTCATTCTAATAAAAATAGGTTGATCATAACATGTTAATAGACGTTTTCTAACTTGGATCATCTTAATTTAAACTAATTCATAATTTCAGTCCATTAAATTCTTACATTAGCTAGAACTGAATCAAACTTAAAATGGATAGTCAGTAAATTTTAGCATAAATGGTAGTCACTAACACCATACTGTAGTGAACGTGAACACATGTGGGGACAATCGAATGAATTTGAACACAAAATCCGAGAACCGTAAAGTGAATACTTCAATCAATCGTCTCAAACTTCATTGTTCCTTCGTATCCACACCAATTATTCTTTGTTAGCGTTATTTTCTCATCGATCTTATTAAACTTCTGCCTCCAGGTATTTCATTCTCAACTGATGAAACATACTACTTATATCTAATGACATCAACAGCACACACCACACTCTTCCCCCTTTTAAAGCAGTCGTTCTTGACGTGGTTCTGCTCGCCATGCCACTTTCATCTTGTCTACAGTTCGTGACATGCTCTCCATCAAAATGTCGAATCTACGACCCTATGACCTCCATAGTTCCGTCAACCCGCCGGGCTATCAAAATCCGATGTCCACCCGGCAGCCGCCCGTCCCACTGCTCCTCTTTGTCAACAGAACCCGCTACAGCCAACACCGCCCCACCAGAACACTCGAATCAACGTCAACTCCCCGCACCGGACCGCCCCAACTAATAACCCCGCTCCAGGTCCACAACAGTGTCCACAGAACAGCGTTATTCCCCTTCCTTGTTGCCAGCGACACCTAGTGTAGTGAACGAGAAAACATGTGGTGACAACCAAATGTATGTGAATACAAAATTACAGAATCGCTTAGTAAAATCTGTGAACAATACATTGAATCCTTCATTTGCAATATATCAACCAGACTTCTCAGACTTCGTTGTTCTTTCATTTTCACATCAATCATTCTTTGATCTTCTACTACCACATATTTCACTTTCGATTGATGATACATACTACTTATATCTATCGACATCAGTAGCATACACTACAATACAACTGAATTATCACAATCAATAAATGAAAAGGAATAAATGAACTAAACCTTTACTCCCATCATTTATGATATAGAATCTCATCAAACCAGTAGATGATAAGTAATATATTTATATAAAGTATCTACGAGGTTTCATTTCATAGGTTTATATTTCAACCTAAATAATGGAACATATAGTTGGAAAAATCTAGGACTCCATATAAACTTCTCTATATGCATAAGCCCATACCTCCTCACTAACAGACACATAGATACACAGAGACATATATACACACACACACACTTAGTATTGTATTTCTCAGATTAGTCATCAACAGTTTCTTTTTTTTTTTCAAAAAAAAAACGAGCAAACAAACAGCAACAAAAAAACAATCAGCAACAATAATATTGACCATAGCAACAGAATATTTGAAAATGGAACAAACGATTTATCAAATAGTAATCAATGCATGAACTATTTCAGTTTAATGAAAGTACCTTTTTAGACAAATGAATCAGCATTTATAAATATGAATTAATGGTAATAAATCAATTTTTAAAAAAAAGTGGGGGGGAGGGGGTCAGAGTATAATTAGGTATCAGTAGAAATCGAAAAAACAAACAAACAGGTTACTGATTTTTTTTGGATTGAGATCCTGAACTGATTGGTGTTAGACCATCATTGGAAACCTGGAAGCACTGGACGGCCGTTTCGTCCTATTGTGGCACTCCGCAACAGTGCGCATCCACGATCCCGCTTGCGGAACTCGAACCCAGGGCCTTCAGTTTCGCGCGAGCGAACGCACAACCTACTTGACCACTGGGCCGACATCCACTGGTGTCAATGTCTAACCTCAACCAATCCACGAAATCGCACGACCATCTCCCATTTTATTGAGGTAGACGCCGGTTTCTACCCGACACCAATTACCTCCGAGTTCTTCATTTTATCTGTTCGAACTAATTAGTTATTCAGAATATTTCTATACTATTTTGATGCATGTGATGTCAAGTCATTTAGACTAGTGACTATATTACAACTTGGTCAATAGGAATCGATCTGCATTAAGAAGGACCTGACAAACATGACATTGATCATTATGCAGTGATAACACGGGATAGAATGCGTCAGGGAACATCGGTTCCATCCAGATTACAGGTACACCTTGATGACGGTTGGTAAGTAGCTTAAATTCATGTTTTCCTATTGACTACTTCCAACAACCATCTTATCTCAACATACTACACGAAATGTCAAGTCACTTAGATTAGTGACTATATTACAACTTGGTCAATAGCAATAGATCTGTACTAAGAAGCATTGGACATACATGAAATTCATCACCATCCAGTGATCAATTAATTGTAAATATATCTCAGTTCAATAGAAGGTCATTTACGGTTCGGATAGTCTAGTGCTAACGTCTCTGACTGTGAAGCTGGGTGAAATGGGATCCGTCAGGGAACATCAGTTCCGTCAAGATTACAGATGCACCTCAATGACAAAAGCCAAGTAGCCTAGATCAAGGTTTTCTTGTTGACTATTTCCAACCACCATCTTATCATACCATTTGAGTTAGTTTCTTCTCTTTGATCATGATTATAATGAATGGGATTTCAGAGAAAGAACAATAAATCTGTATCTTATTTATATCTAATGAAAAATGTTTTGATGATCAGGGTAACTAGTTATTGGATTTTTAGATTTTTGTTTGTCAGAGTTTCGATATCTAACTAGATACTTGTTTCAGCGAAACGTCACATTGTCCATACAACTAACGTAATTATAATGTCACACTTCAGATTAAGATGTGAAATTCTGATCTCCTTTAATTAGAGTACTATCACATTACGGATACCATATCAAAATTGATCAATATAGTTACGTAGGTACTGGGAAGTAGGCAGTATTACATGGATTTCTATAGAATGATATATCAGTTTTTTACAGTAATACGTGGAGCAAACTGGGTTTAGATGGATCAGCTATATAAGAGGAATCGTTGTATTATTTCAGACTTCGTGGTAATCCAACGCTTGTTTCAGCTTAGCTCAAAACACATTATACAGAATGAATTTCAGTATGGGGTTGTGGAGATTATTAAGCTTTTGACTAGTATCGTGAAGCAATTGGTGTTAGACCACCATGGAAAAACTGGAAGCATTGGATGACCGTTCCGTCCTACTGTGGGACTCCTCAGCAGTACGCATCCACCAGCTCACTCGTGGGATTCGAACCCATGGTCTTCGATCTCGCGCGCAACATCCAACGGTGTTATTGTTTAACCTCAGCCAATCCGTGAAATTGCGCAACCATCTTCCATTATAATGAGGTAGATACCTGTCTCTACTCAACACGAATTAGCTCCACTGGTCACGGCTTCTCACCAGAACCCCGAGAATTCCCTCACGAAGCTAGTCACAAGTGAGTACATTGTAATTATCAGTATAGGGTTGTGGAGATTATTAAGTTTTTGATTGAGATCATAAACCGATTGATTTTAGATCACCATTGAAAATTTGGAAATACTGGATGGCCGTTTCGTCCTATTGCGGGACTTCTCAGAAGTGCCCATCCACGAATGATTTTCTTTTGAATTATGTCAAAGTTGATTCAGAACATATCAAGGATTAGTGTTGATCGCCTAGGATACAGTTTGCTGATTCGAAGTCATCATCCTCATCCGTTTATGAGTCTTGACTTCAAAATACAGGGATAGGTGGTGAAAAAGCTTATTTAAACTACGAAGATTATGGAAATTAGTTTTACAAATAGTAAATGTCAAGTTAGCATAGATGGAGATGATAAATCTAACTCAGAATTAGAATTTATTCACTATTTCATCTCTATTCTCACTGTAAGGATGGCCCCCGGGTAAATTCAAGAAAGCATTAAGAAGTTTAAAAAGAACCGAAGACATTCTATTCAATCATCTTTTGAAAGAACATTCTAGAATCTTGACATGTAGCTTCCTGATTAGACAAATGCTAAAAATCAGTGCACGCTGATTGAATGACTGTTATGTTGATTTCCTTTTTTACTAAAAAAAAACTATAAATACCTGAAAGTTTTGTACCATATTTGACACTGTTTGAAATAACATTCCTTCTCAATTCATCTTCTGTTTTCTTACTTGCGACTTGGGAGGGTTCTAGCGTTCGAATTCTTAAGTAGTATGTAATATAGCAACAATCTAAGGTCTAAATATAACACTCACAAAAGTTATTTGATCAATACAAACCTTGTTTTACCTACATGATAGTTCACCAATATATATATATAACCAATATACTGTATTCCTATCCCGACATAATTATTTAGCTCTTAGCAGGTTTGCAAAGTGTAAATTTAGCAGGCCACACAAAACTTATTTACAAATCATACAGTTGATATGTAATGAGTAAAAACAGAAGCCACACAATACGCTATCTGGTGTAATTTTATCACTTCAGTCATTAATTGCACACACACACACAAAAAAAAACATTCATTTATTACACTTAAAGTGTTGATAGGCAACATTTTGAGATGATAGAGAAGATTTATAGTTCAGGTGGATGTTTTCGATGGAATTTTGTACTTTGAACTGGATGATTTGGTTGTGGAGATTCCATCGAACAAATGCAAAGTATCCAACATACATAAACCTATCATTACATGATTAAAACTCACAGTTTGTCATATTTTCCGACTAATAAATGATCAGAAGGGGATAGTTGTGGATATTAGAATAATTTCAATAGTTGAGATCATGAGTCATTTAAAGATAAACCACCATGGGTTAGAACAAAACAGCTTCCAGTTGAGGAGGAAATTAGAAAAAGATGATGGAAATGGATAGTACATACATTACGAAAATCACCAAACTGCATCACGAGGGAAGTCCCAACTTGGTATCTTGAAGGGAAGCGGAAATGAGGAAGGCCAAATGATACATTAATTCAGGAAAGAGAAGGGGATATGAAAAGGATGAATAACAACTGGAAAGAACTGAAAAGTATTGCCCAGGACAGGGTTGTATGGGGAGAGTGCTGGTGGTCAGCCTATGCTCCTCCACGAGGAGTAACAGGCATAAGTAAGTAAGTAAAATTCAACTGTCCCCTCTTGTGTTCTCGTTCACCACACTATATTTTCTCATGATTCTCAAATTACCATGTTCTACATACGGTTATACAAATAATGGATACTCTCAACAATATTCACTTCTAATTAATTTGGTATTGTTTGCTTGTATCTTCACATTGTTGTTTAGGACTGTAGTCTCTTGTTGGCATTTGTTCATCCTGTGCGGATCACCTCCTTATTGTCTTATGTCACAAGCTTTATGTGCAAAGATGGATATGCTAACAAGAGACTGATCAATTGCACTACTAAACAAGAATGGGAAGATACAAGCAAACAACATCAAATGAATTTAAACTTCACCCCATTGCTCAAGCAGGTGATTATAAGGACTCAGTAGCTGTGTGAATAGTGCGATGGCATTTGAAACAAACATTAGTGAGTTCAAGTCTCAAAGTGAACATGAACTATAGGATGCAGGTACATCCAGCTGTCAAGTTCCAGTTAGGATGACACGTGTTATGTTTTAGCTTCATAACTGAAAATATTCTTTGTGAAACCAAATGAATTATTGATCATTTTAAACTATCTCATTATTATTTCAATTACTCTGTGTTAAGTATCAGATGGAAAATCAAATTATAAACACTTATTTGGTTTGTGGGACAATGAGTTCATTAAAGCTTGTAGTTGTTGAGGTGAATAGTAGAGAAACACAATTAATTTAATGTTTAACCTAAATACTGCTAATAATCAATGCTAACCCAGTGATCTAGAGGTTAAGCGTTCGTACACGAGACCAATAGCTGCTGGATTCGAATCTCATGGGGTGAGATTGTGGATGCACACTACTGAGGAGTCCCATACTAAGATGAAACGGCCATTCAGTACTTTAAGATACCTGATTGGTTCTACAGATTAGAAGGCATGTATCATTTACATCGACGTTTTTATCATTAACAAGCTTTGTTTCATATGAATGAATCCCTACAGGTTTGTTTACATATACTAATGAGCATATGTAAGGTTCACTGTATTATCAAACCGACTTATATTTCTCATATTTTCGTACAAAATGTGGAACAAGCTGATAAATTTCTTGTCAAACAGGACGATATTAGCATATACAAACCTCCCCCAGTCCATAACTACAATAAAATTGTCTAACTTCACGATTACTTACTTAGTTACACCTGTTGTTCCCAATGGATATTAGAACACTGACCACCATATTACAACTCACTCTATCCTAGACCTTCCTTTTTAATTCTATCCAATTGTTATTCATTCTTCTCATATCTATCACCATTTCTCGATATAGTGTGTTCATTCGTCTTTCTCTTCTCTTTTGGCTTAAGGCTGTAGTTTACCTCTACCACTATTGGATTTGAATCAACAATTATATCTCTTTACTAATGTGTTATGGTAACTTGAACTGATGTACATAAGTATGAAGTTCTACGTTATTATTGACTAACAGATTAACCCTCACTTTCAACTTTACTATTCAACATCTATATTAAAATAGAAAAACCATACTATAACACTTAATTTGCAAACTGTTCAATAATTGTCTTGAACTTCATTGTTCTTGCATTTCCATACTAACTGCTTTCTATTCCCGCTCTTCCTTTCTTGATCTTCTCAATCTTCTGCTGCCAGACATTATATTCCTGACTGGAGTCATATACTACTTATATCAATATAAGTAACACGCACCATACTCGTCCCTCCTTTGAAGCAGTCGTTCTTGCGGTGATTCATGCCCACCGTGTCTGCAGTCTGTGCTGCGCTCTCCGTCAAAATGTCGAGTCTGCGACGCGCTGACCCCCACAGCTCCGTCCGCCTGCCGGGGCAACGACATCCGACATCCACTCAGCACCTGGGACGCTTAACACCCGTGCTCCATCGGCCTGCTGAGCCATCTACATACTATATCCGCCCAGCAGCCGCACGTCCCGCCGCTCCTCTACATCGACAGTACCAGCCACAGCCAACACCACCCCGCCAGAACACTCCACTCGACGCCGTCTCTCCTCACCAGACTGCCCCAACTAGCACCTCAGCTCCAGGCCCGCAACGGCGTTCGCAGAACAGCACCCTTCCACTCCTGGTTGGCAGCGACACCAAATGTAGTGAAGGAGAACACAGGTCAGGGTAACCGAATTATATTTAACACAAAATTACAGAGTTACTCGGTGAAATAGAAAAACCATACTATAACACTTAATTTGCAAAATGTTCAATAATTGTATCGAAATTCGCTGTTCTTGCATTTCCATACTAATTGCTTTCTATTCCCGCTCTTCGTTTCTTGATCTTCCCAATTTTCTGCCACCAGATATTACATTTCTGACTCGCGTCATATTCTACTTATAACAATATAAGGTAGCATGCACCACACTATGAACAAATTACTTAACTTATGACTTATATATGAATATATGAATCATTGATACATATACATATTATAAGTGATTTTATCATATATCATTTATTAATGTATATTAATTGGAATACATAATTTATAGATTGTTTACATTAACCTCCCTATGTCTCTTTTTCTTTTTTCTCTTTTTCTCTTCTTTTTTCTTCTTTTTTCTTCATTCAAAATGAAATTTAATGATATAAACAAATTGAATTCAATAGTCTTTATATGTGTTTAGCTTATTGATATTTTGTTTTAGTTGTTCAAATGTCATCGTGTACTACATCAATTGGCCTAATAGTAATAACTATAATGAATAAACAAACAAAAACTGGTAAGAAACATTATGCTCCCTTTTTTCTTTTCTTTTCTTTTTTTTTCTTGTATTTTTTCTTTTTATTTATAATCAATTTTAACCTTTTTTTCTATAAACAAACATTAAATTATAACCACTGGTCAAGGCTTCTCACTAGAACTCCGAGAATTCCCTTACGAAGCTAGTCACTAGTGAGCACATGTTGATTATTAGTATAGGGGTTTTCAATTATGGTGGTCTAACATCAATCGGTTCATGATCTCAATCAAAAACTTAATAATCTCCACAACCTCTATACTTATAACCAAATTGTTATTATTGTTAATATTCAACTCTTTTTCTCTTTTTTCAACTTTAATTTTTCTCTTTTTTAATTTTTCTCTCTTATCATTTTTGTTTCTTAATCTTTTCTCTTCATTTTTCTCCTTTTTTATTTTTATCTTTTCATTTCTTTTCTACTTTCCTTCTCTCTTTTTTCGATTTTCTCGTTTTTCACTCTTCTCTTTTCTCATTTTTATGTTTTCATTTTCTTTTTTCTTTTATTTTTCTCTTTCCCTTTTTCTCTTTTTTCTTTTTGTTTTCATTTTTGCTTTTAATTTTTATTTTTCGCTTTTTTTATTTTTCATTCCACTTTTTCTTTTTTTTCAAATACATATCGTAAGCAGTGATTTTATGAATTTGTTTCTTCTCATAGATTTAAACAAAGTGAAAATAGCATTATTCAAATGTATCAATGCCAAGATTAGATTTGATAGTTTCAAGTGAATTGAGAGTTGAATAGAAAGTTAATAATAAATGTAATTTGTGTGTGTGTTTTAAATGCCAATGAATAGACAAATTGTATTTCTAATGTTTCGTGACTGAATGTAAGTCATTTCTTCAGAGTAAATAAATAACTGACATTATTCATTTATTTACTCTGAAGAAGCGGCTTATATGAAGTCACGAAACGTTAGAAATACAATTTTTCTATTCATTAGAATTTAACAAAAAAATATTTTATTAGTTGAATTCATGCGTTAATTAAAAATAGATCACCATGGAAAACCTGGAAGCAATGGACGGCCATTTTTTCCTAATATGGTACTCTTCAACAGTGTGAATCCAAGATACTGCCTCGCAAGATTCGAACCCACGACATATCGGCCTCTTACACTAGCGCTTAACCTTTAAACCACTGAGCCGGAATCGAACGGTGTTAATGTTCAACTCCAACCAATCCATGAAGTTGCGCCACTGATAGGTCCTGTGTTCGAATCTCGCGAGGCAGGAGTCCCATACTAGGACGACAAAGCCGTACAATGCTTCCAAGTTTTTCATAGTGTTCTAGCTTCAATTGTCTCATGAATTCATCGAATAAATTACCACAATATCCACAAAGCTTCTCTCTGATCTATTGAATTTTACAGTTATTTTCTATTTTAAGCTGATTAAATTTGGTATTTGAACATTAATTCCTCATGAGATTAAAATTTCGAATACTTACAAATTCTGTAATTATGTTGGGAATAAATTACAAATCACTGACCTATTACATAATCTTTGTGTGTAATATGAAGTTGAATCATTTTACTCTGATAATTTATGAGTAACGTTTTCAGGTATCACTGATTATTCTTGATAATATCACATAATTCAAAAGTTCTAATAGCAGTTTCAATCAATTTCAGAATTTATCCTATCTAAGTTAGATCATGATTGAAAACCTGTAAACACTGAATGGTTGTTTGGTTTTAGTATGAGACTCCTCAACAGTATGCATCCATGGTCCCCACCAAAAGGAATTGAACACAAGACCTTCGTTCTCGCGTTCGAACCTTTAACCTTCAGAACACTACGTCCATATTCAACCGTTTTAATGTTCATATATAATATACCCTTGTGGGCCAGAGTAATTTTACATTGGTTTTCAGGAGAACAAGACACCATCCAGACTTTCATGTGACAACCCAAACAGTACAACTCAATCCCGCTTCACAGGAGAACCAGACACCATCTAGGATTTAACTGTACAATTTGAATAGTACAGCACGATCCTGTGGTGCAAACACACAGGTCCCAAGCACTTTAATGGACCATTGATATACCCATTCACATCACATGTATAATTATTCCGATCAATGATCGAAAGTATCATTCATTTCATACAGCTAAATTGAACAAATTTACTAGTAACCATGACAACAGACTTTTAATTAAAATGATCAACAATAACACCAAAAAAACTTTCATTACAACCCATATGAATTGAAAATGAACTCGGATTTTGTCACGATCGATTTAGATCACTATTAACATATATTGATGGACTATTATCATTCAATTATAGAATCATTAAAAATTAAAATTAATATATAATTTCACTGATTGAAATCATGAGTCAACTGAAGCTAGACCACCATGGAGAACCTGTAAGCACTGGACGACCGTTTCGTCCTAGTGCGGGACTCCTCAACAGTGCCCATACATGGTCCCGCATCCCGCGAGATTCGAACTCAGGACCCATCAGTCTCGCGCTAGACGCTTAACCAACTAGGCCACTGCGCAGGCATCCAGTGGTGTTAATGTCTAACTTCAACCAATCCACGAAGCCGCGCCACTGCTGAGGAGTCTCATACTAGGAAGAAACGGCCGTCCAGTGCTTCCAGATTTTCCATGGTGGTCTAGCTTCAATTGACCCATGATTTCAATCAGTGAAATTTCTAAAATCTCCACAAAACCCCTTCTGAATATATAATTCATAATTAGTTGTGAATGTGTAGTAACTATGATGTATATTTTATAAAACAGATTATTGGAACAGTTTAATAGTAAGCAGGTAGTGAATCGTCATCGACTGAGGCTATTGAAACATGTATTGTATACGTCCAATGACTGTCTACTCTAATGTGTGATGTTTGTTAATGTGGTAGTGCATTGAAAGAAAACTAGAAGTGATCAAACCAAAAACGTGGGATCAGTTTATGGAGTAATTAATCTTTGCATTGATCCATGTTGTTATGCGTAAACTAACCTATTCAAGTTTTCACAATTTTCATAACCAATAGTCAGAGAGGCTAAGTGAATCGCCTTACAATCAGTCTCGATAATACAGATGTATCTACTATTTATCTTCCTTTAGATCTTATGATTGAAATTTATTCATTGAATTCATTCCTTTATTCTAAATAATATTATCTATGCTTGACATAATCTACTAGCACTGATACTACTACTGATACTTCATTTGCAAAATATCAATCAATCGTCTTAGATTTCATCGTTTCTTTTGTTTCCATATCAATCATTCTTTGTCCTTGTCCTCTACGATGTTCTTAAACTTCTGTCGCCAGGCATTTCATTTTCGATTGATGATAAATACTACTTATATAACTGTTGACATCAGTAGCACATATCACAATATGACTGACTGAATGACTGACTTAGTCTAGAGAATGTCTTCGTGATTCCAAATTTTGTCTGATAAGTAAGATTTAAGATAAAAGTAAATATAAGTTGAATTCGGTATTCCAAATTTGAATATAATAACAGTTAAGTATATCTAGTATCTGGGAATTGGATTATTCAAGATGTGCAATATTTATTAACCTTCATTGTTATCAGCGTGACATGAACATTAACTATGTATGTATCCATAATCTATTACGCAATTCATGTCGTAGTGAATAAATACTCAGATGGGAATAACCACTTTATATATGGGACATTTTAAATATAATCATATGGAACGTTGTCGTAAGTGAAAACACCCATTGGGTTCAATGGTTAGGTTAATCAAGTTAATTGACAAAAACATAATTTCTTACTTACTTGCTTACTTATGCTTGTTACTCCCAATAGAGCATAGGACGTCGACCAGCATTCTCAAATCCACTCTGTCCTTAGCCTTCCTTTTTAATTCTATCCAATTATTGTTCATTCTTCTCATGTCTGTCTCCATTTCTCGGTGTAATTTGTTATATGGTTTTCCTCTTCTCCTTTGAACTTGAGGATTCCGATTGAGGGCGTGCCTTGTGACACAATTCGGCGATTTCCTCAGTGTGTGTCCTATCCACTTCTAATACTTCTTCCTGATTTCCTCCTCTACTGGGATCTGGTTTGTTCTCTCCCACAGTAGATTGTTGCTGATAGTGTCTGGCCAACGGATCCGAAATATTTTGTATAGACAAGTGTTAATAAACACTTGTATCTTCTGGATGATAGCTTTCGTAG
This sequence comes from Schistosoma haematobium, assembly GCF_000699445.3. NCBI lineage: Eukaryota > Metazoa > Platyhelminthes > Trematoda > Strigeidida > Schistosomatidae > Schistosoma > Schistosoma haematobium. The sequence goes on along the minus strand of NC_067198.1, from coordinate 1,433,625 downwards.
TTCTGCAAGTTTCCGCCCCATACAGTAGAACTGTCTTGACATTTGTATTGAAAATTCTGACCTTGGTGTTTGTTGACAGTTGTTTTGAGTTCCAGATGTTCTTCAGTCGTAAATATGCTGCCCTTGCTTTGCAGATCCGCGCCTTCACATCTGCATCAGATCCACCATGTTCATCAATGATGCTGCCCAAATATCCAAAGGTTTTTACATCTAAATTTTCTCCGTCAGTTGTGACTGGATTAGTGATACTGTGTTGTATCGGAGAATCTTGCTTTTCCCTTTGTGTATGTTGAGACCTACTGCTGCTGAGACTGCTGCTACACTGGTCGTCTTCTGCTGCATTTGTTGTTGCGTGTGCGATAGAGTATCATTCTTTAAATATGAATAGGACTGAATGAAAACACTTTACGTTGATTGTATAGTAGTCAACTTAAGAATTGGATTCAGAAAAGTTTCGGTTATGTGGGATTCAATCGATTTTCACTCTGTCGATCGTAAATACTTTAATTCACTTTTGAAAGGAGTCTTTAGAGCTAATGGATTAGGTCTTTTGACCAAGGATTCAAACGGATTTGTTTTATACTGTAGTAGGGAAAGTTCTATAAAGGTTAGTTTCTCTATCAACACTACTTTTTACTGTCTCAGCTGATTCGATCGTTGGTAGAAAGTCTAGAAAAGCAATAGTACCATCACATTCCTCATCTCTTAGCAAAAGCATTGCTAGATAAAGTTCGAAAAACTTGCCCAGTAAATTCAGTACCCCCATACTTAGTTCTTAGTATTGTGTAAGTACCATCTGTGTAGTGACAACAGAATATGTAATCGATTTATTTGTACTAACAATCCATTATAGTAAGATTTTGTCCTTTTTTTATACCCATCTATAGAACTTTTTGTTTTTGCTTACAGATTTTTAAAATGAACTTTTATAGTCATCATACTAATATTGATGAAAGGATCACAAGCTTTAGGATCAATGTAAAATGTTCCGTCAACCTATCAACAGATCAATATTCAAAGGATTGTGAATATCATTTTGAGTTAGATAGAAGTCTCCTTGCAGAAGTCTAGCTGTCTAGGCTTTGAATTTGAATTCAATCAGCTGTTGTATGGTTATTTCATTTGACTGAAAAGTTTATCTAACTCTTAGAGACCTTCAAAAGCTATCTTTTTCATTTCATTCATAGTATATGGTTCTAATATTTTTTCTGTTTGATTGGATGTGAGTACGACTTAATACCTTCTAGTAATCATCAGGGTAAAGAATAGTTTCTGTTACATTCATTTACAATATCTACAATACTTTTCACTTTTTGTTTGAGATCATGAACCGAATGATGTTAGACTACCACTGAAAACCTGGACGCACTAGATGACCGTTTCGTCCTATTGTGATACTCCTCAGCAGCGTGCATCCACGATCCCACTCGCGAGATTCCATCCCAGGGTTTTTAGTCTCGCGCGCGGACGCTTAACCTCTAGACCACTGAGCTCGCCGGCATCCAACGGTGTTCATGTCTAACTTCAACCAATCCACGAAATTACGCGACCGGCATCCATTGTACTAAGGTGGATACCTGTCTCTACTCGTCATGGATTAGCTCCACTGGTCATGGCTTCTCACTAAAACTACGAGAATTCCTTCACAAAGCTAGTCACTAGTGAGTATATGGTTCATGATCTCAACCAAAAACTTAATAATCCCCACAACCCTATACTGATAATTTTTTCACTTCAGTGGGTCATGTGCTTCAATCCAGATGTTTATTATGGATATTTAATGAAGCTCAATTCTTAACAAACTACAATCAATTAAACATTGTATTCAAACTGTTGTATATGAATTATTGAAACTTCATGATTGTTTTTCATCGATAACACCAAATTAAAGTAATATTACTGCTCATTCATTCCTTACCGCGTGAGATCGATAGATTCTGGGTTCGAATCTCGTGAGGCGGGATCTTGGATACGCACTATTGAGAAGTCCTACAATAGGACAAAATGGCCGTCGAATGCTTTCAGGTTTTCCATGATGGTCTAGCTTCAATTGACTCATGATCTCAATTATTAAAGGTATTGATTATTAAATTCGATTGTAAATTCTACATATTTGTGCACAGGCATAATGATTAACTGATACAAAAGCACTATTTCTTTGCTAAATTTTCATGTTTGTAAATTATTTATTCATCAGTCTATTTCTTTGATAATAAAGTTGACTTTAATAGTTGAATCCACGAGCCAATCTAATGTAGACCACCACTGAAAACCTCAAAACACTGGATGGCCATTTCGTCCTACTATGTGACTCCTCGAAAATGCGCATTCACGATCCCACAGTAAGAACACCGGAAACCATGACCTCCATTCACACGCACAAACGCCTAACCTGTAGACTACTAAGCTGGTGTTCAACTGTGTTAATGCTTAACTTCAATCGATCCATTTATTTATGTAATATATTCCTCTACTTCTAGTCCTTATCTAAGGCCCAAATTATCAGAATCATCTATTTATAGAAGTATTGGGAATACATTTATCTTTGTACCTCTATGCTCTGGTCAAATAGGCAAAGTGATAATTCACTTATTATAGTTACCAATTAGTTCTGAACAGAGATTACTGAGAGATTTATCGAATTGATTGAAAATCAAGCGAAAGAAGTATTTCTCAGTACAAAGTAGGTTTAAATTTTCTTTTCCCGCACTTTGACATAATATTTCATAGTCGAACGGGTAACTGTTATTGAAAAATACAATTAGTAATAAGAAAGTTCATTATCATCATCAATAACGGTTGTTCAGTTTTCTAAAAATTTCCTAGCTAGAAATAGAATTTATTTGTGTTATAAGTTGTGACCATATATCCTATGAATATATAATGGAATGATATCGCCAATTAAAGAATAGTGATTTATCAACTGGAACAATGACGCACAAAATGCGTACGAACAGTGTAGACTGTTCATCGGTCCTTCTTCCGGCCTAGCCTTGACTATTGAGTCCAGAACAACAAATTCATATGTGTCGGACTACAAGCAGTTATAACTTGAGCATTACGGACCACGCTCTCACGTCACTAAAACAACCCAAAACACTAGTTCCTTTTCAGATACCTCTAGATCAACCCTTCTACAATGTGGCAAACCAAGAAGTCAGAACTGTCCTCATACATCTAGCAACACTCAACATCACTCGATTCATAATCAATACTCCTAGTTACAAACACTGGATTTATTCACAGAAACCATTCACAATTTACACATCTCATACATAACTATCTCTAATCTTGTCAATCATAATGAATTTATATAATTAATCTCTAGTTTATTATCAAGTCATTTTAACACATTGCATTTCTTCGAAATACCAAATAAATAAACGATGTTAAATCGTGATAATCACGAGGTTGTCAATCAGTTATCAACGTGGAACCTAACATAGAAGAAGGTTGACACAAGTTGTCATATCACGTTTGCATTGCATGATAAGATAAAATCAATACTATTTATACATATATTTGTACCAAAAGTACTAAGAGTAATGTAGAAGTAGTAGTGGTAGTGGTACTAGTAATAGTAGTGGTACTTATAATGAGTAGTATTAGTATTAGTAGTAGTAGTAGTAGTGGGGGTAGTACTTAGAATGAGATAAAAATAGGCAGTAAGAATAGGATAATCTTGTTAGTATGATTAATTTGTAAAGTACTTTTTAAACTTGTACAACAGTTTATTGAGTACTTTGAAAGCACTTACAGTAAGAAAACAATTTGACAAATAAGTAGGATTTTCATTCGAATTCTGTAAATCTCTCTTGAAAGAAAAACATAAAGTTTCCTTACTGTTGTGATTTTATTCCTGACTAGTTATCATGTGATTTATTCATCAATCGGAATACGACTTATACAATCGTAACACTGTGTCACATCAATCACATATTGATCGGCATGAGTTACCTAGCATCCTTATTAGTCACTGTTTCTTGAGTAACCCTGCATGTTCAGTTCAGAACAGTGATCACAGCCTCACAGTGACATGCATCATGTATTTCAAACATACTGGGTTTATCATACAGAAGTGAAATAGACCACATCACACCATGAAATACAAACTAACATTTATACGAGATCAAGTGAAAAGGTGGCTGTGAATGTGTGAAACTGTAATGAATAGACTGGGTATAACTCAAGAATGATAAATCGTATCATAATAGTTCATGGATCAAAATGAAGCTTATAATAAGAGGAATATGAATATACATAGTTAAGTTACAATAAAAATATATGTTTTGTATTAATCCATAAATAGATTCCTACAGTTACTGTCCAGTATTCTCGTTAGGATATATCAATCTGTTGTAAACGAAAAACTATGAACAACTATTGTTTTCTATTTAATCGGTGAGACTACAATATATGGACGACCTTTGAGCGACTCTAGACTGATCTTGAGAATGTGCACCTGATAACTAGGACCAAATAAGTATTATCAATGAATGCTAGGAATTCGAATTATAATTTATAATTGACAGAGTTTACATCATGAATTGACATTAGCTATAATGCCAAGATTGAATATCGCGCCAAAATCCAACACCTATTATCTCCATAAATCATAGTGTCACTTATTATAGTCTACTACCAATCTGAGTATATATAGATTCAATCCATTAAATGAAATCCTTCAATATGATTGGATTGAATTGACCTTGATAAACCAATAAAAATCCATAAAAAAATAATCATTTAAACCAATCATAATTGAAATCATCAATGCGTGGGATGATATGAATGAAATAAATTCAAATTCTCTAATATGATTGGTAGATTCAAATTATTTATAATATTGAATTTCGAAAAGACTCATTCATTAAAAAAAAAGAGTAAATAAGGAAGTACCGTCGAATGCACATGTACTGGGTTGATTGATCAAAACTGGAATATTTGTACTTTATTTACTTTATTTATTCATTAAATATGTTTATTATATTGAATGTCATTGAAATGTGATACATTTTTTTTCATAGAATGATTCATTTAAACATTATGAAATTAGATTAGAATATGGATCGATTAAATTGTCTAAATGGAATACATCAACGAGCATTCTCATTACCACCAGATAATTATCCATATAAAACAGAACCTATTTCAATGAATAATACAAATATACCATTCAATAAATTAAGTGATGATCATGTCAATCATGAAAAACATCATGATGATTCATTTATTTCCAATGATGATAAACAAGATCCAACAGATAGTGAATTAATATTACAAGAAACATTTAATAATTTTGATATGATAACACGTCAATTTATGGGATTATCATCTAGTTTAAATAGTTTAAATACAGATGATGATAGTGGTTATGTTCATACATCATTTGGTAATCATAATCAATTAATTGATTCCATTTATTCTAATACAAATACTACTAATACTACAACATCTGAAGATTCAAGTAGTATAAGTTTGAATAATAATAATAATAATACTAATAAAGATGAATTATTATTAGTTATGATTGAAGATTTAGTTGATTGGTTTAAACAAATGTATCCAACTATGACTAATGGAATGAATTCAGATAATTTTTTTGATTATTTATCCGATGGTATTCTATTATGTCATCATGCAACTGAATTACATCATCGTTTAGCTTTAGAAACTAATCAATCAATTAATCATTCTAAATCTATCCCATTGCATAATATACGTATTAGTGGTATACAAGTTACATTACCTAAATCTAGTCCAATTTATCAAAAATATGAATATCATCATCATCATCATCATCATTCATCTAATGCGATCATTAGTTTTATATCACGTAATAATGTATCGAATTTTTTACAATGGTGTCGTCAACTTGGTATGTATAATTCAATCTTATTTGAAAGTGAAGATTTAGTATGTAAAAAAAATCTACGTAATGTTATTGTATGTTTATTAGAATTAGCACGTCTTGGTAATTATATTCATATGTGTATACCAGATATTGTTAAATTAGAAATAGAAATTGATAAACAATTAACTAATGAATTCAATCAATCAATTAATCAATATTCAATCAATTCAAACAATCATCATCATCATCAAAAAATCAATAATAATAATAATAATAATGATAAAAATCAATTATTATATTATCGATCCAATTGTTCAATAGGATTACGTAAACAACAACAAGAAGATAAGAACATTTCAATGAATAAAACTAATCAACATACATTATTAGATTGTAATAATAATAATAATAATAATAATAATAATAATAATAATAATAATATGAAGAAGGAGAAACAAAAACAGGAATTAAAACGTCCAATTGTTGATTTTCGTTCATTAGATGAATTAGTAAGTTATAAATATATGATAATATATATTCACTTGGTATTATTTAGCTTGTATCTTCCCATTGAAGTTTTAAGACTGATCAATTGATCAGTCTGTTTTATTGGCATATGTGCATATTGTGCGTATGCCAATAATAGACTGATCAATTGCAGTCTTAAACCTCAATGGGAAGATACAAGCCAAATAATACCAAGTGAATTTAAATTCATTCCATTGCACAAACAAGTGGTTATCAGGATCTCAGTAGCTGAGTGGCATTTGAAGCGAATGGTACTGGGTTCGAGTCCCAGAGTGAACATCAACAAGTCTGAGATGCAGGTATATCCGGCCGACGAGTCCCAAATAGGACGAAGTGACGCGCGTCCTGGATTCCACTGCTAGCCACTATTCATCATGTATGGCACGTTAATTTACCTTAGACGAATATCTACATTAGATTCCCTTCCAGTGTCTATTCTATAGGACTTCAACACAACTCAGATCAAGAACATGTGATTAACCTGACCAGAACGTAAATATATTTCAACACCAAAACCCAACATAATCCAACAACAATGAAGCAATAATAAGGAAAGAGGAATATATAACTCACCTAATACCTGTCAGACTATCTATATGTCTGACTAAGTAGACAACCAATTATTACACCTTTCGCTCACACATTAGATTCTAACAGTTGCCATGCCCTATACCCGTCAAAACATATCAACCAGGTCTGTTGTGAGATAGTAACTCACTGAAGACAATGATGGATGTGTCGCTCAATTTCGTGGATTAGCTAAAGTTAGACATTAACACCGTTGGATGACGGCTCAGTGGTCTAGTGGTCAAGTGCTCGCGCGCGAAACCGGTAGGTCCTGGGTCGGAATCTCGCGGAGTGCGGGATCGTGGATGCGCACTGCTGAGGAGTTCCATGCTAGGACGAAGCGGCCGTCCAGTACTTCCAGGTTTTCCATGGTGGTCTAGCTTCAATTGACTCATGATTTCAATCTGTGAAAATTCTAAAATCTCCACAAAGCCCTTCTGATAAAATTATAATACAGAATTTACCTTATTAAATATATAGATATAGTAAACAAAGATGTATAATAGCTAGTAATAGAATATAGAATGTATGTTTCGTCCTATTTATAACTCATCAGTTTGATATGTTTGTATTTTAAACTTGAGATTAATCTTGGGACTCGAACTTAGTAATGTTTGCTTTAAATATCATTGTATTATCCATTTAACTATTGAGTCCTGATAACCAGTTACTTGTGAAATACTTACTTACTTACTTACGCCTGTTACTCCTCGTGGAGGAGCATAGGCCACCCACTAGCACTCACCATCCAACCCTATCCTGGGCAATCCTTTCCAGCTCTTTCCAATTGTTATTCATCATTTTCACATATCTACTTCTATCTTCCGACGTAACGTGTTCTTTGGCCTTCCAATTTTCCGTTTCCCTTTAGGATTCCAAGTCAGGGCTTGCCTCGTGATGTAGTTTGATGATTTTCTTAATGTGTGTTCTATCCATTTCCATCATTTTTTCCTAATTTATTCTTCAGCTGGAAGCTGGCTTACTTGGTATTGTTTAATTGGGAAGATTTAAGTAAATAATACCAAGTGAATATAAATATTGGTTCAAAAAGACATTGAATACATATATGCCACACTTTATCATTTAATATATGTGAAAGTTTGATCCACAAGGCAGATACAGTCGCATAGTAGCTGGCGACTAACAATGGGTTCATATGTCATTTGTTCCCTCAGGATCCTGGAATACATGTTCACCATTGATATGGAATCAATATCTTCCAACTGCCCTACATGAATCTTGCGTACCCACCATTCTGGTTAAAGAGCCAAATATTCACTTTTTGTGTTGTCAGTTTCGTAAACAACAGTAGTGCTGCGAGAAGGCGGTGATTAGGACTTCCCTGACAATGGCTGTATACACGTGGATATTATAATAATTTAACAGTTGAGATCATGAATAAATTGAAGCTAAAACACCATGGAAACCTGGAATAACTGGGAAGCCGTTTCGTTCTATTGTGTGACTCCTCAGCAGTGCACATTCACAATCCCGCCTTGCGAGATTCGAAGTCAGGATCTATCAGTTACGCACGCAAGCGCTTAACCTCTATTGGTTCAAAGAGACATCGAATGCATATATGCCATACCTTATCATTTGATTTCTACGAAAGTCTAATTCACAAGGAAGTGAATGAACGTAAGGAAATGAAATCCCATGGTAGCCTGTGACGAGCAATAGATTCGTACGTCAGTTTTTCTTTCAAGATCCTGGAGCACATGTGCACCACTAGTTTGGAATCAGGATTTTTCAACTGCCCTAAGTGGATCGGTTAAAGTGCCGGATATTCGCTTTTTGTTTTCTCAAGTTCGTAAACAACACCTCTACCACGAGAAGGCAGTGAGTAGGATTTTCCTGACACGTAGCCATATGATAGCATGTAGAAAGGAAGTACGAACTATCCCCACCCTCAACAGTACCAGGGCATTTGGCCTCTATTCATAATTCATTTAATGGAAATTTTTGTATGTATAAATCGTTGATGAAATTAATGAAAGGTTTTTTCATTCTGCTATATATCCAATTGAATACAGTATGTGTTCAGTCTATCCAATTTACAAATTATTAATTGAAATGAACATTTCATTTATGTACAATGCTGAATAGATTATCCGAAAGTGATGGCTTGGAATTGTGTCTTGAATGAGATTTTGTTATGGATTCTTCTAACACCATTAGATGCCAGCTCAGTGCTTCATATGTTAAACGTTTAAGTACGATACTGAATGTCCTGAGTTTGATTACCAAGTTCATGCTTATGGATGTATATTATTGAGTAGTAGTTGTTATCACAATGAATTGACATTAGATGGAGAATCACTCGGAACTAATAGGTCCTGGGTTCGAATTTCGCGGGATCGGCACGTGGATACTCACTACTGTGAAGTCCCATACTAGGATGAAACAGCCGTACAGTGGAGAAGATTTGTAGCTCAGGTGGATGATTTTGATGGAATTTTGTTCTGTGAGCTGGATGGTTTGATCGTGGAGCTTTCATCGTTCTTCTGAACGACATCATCAACACAAACTTCAGATAGAAGTGAAGTGTTCGAATTTCTCCATATGCGTTTCACAGCTTGTTCTGTACACCTCGACGTACAGTGTTTCCAAGTTTTCCATGATAGTCTAACTTCAATTAACTCATGAATTCAATTATGAAATCATAGAAGTGATGAAAATTTGTAAAATAATCTATCAACATGGAAACTGTTTCTTTTTCTTATCATCCATCGTAATTTTTGTTGTTGTTGTTGTTGTTGTTGTTGTGGATAATCGATCAACTTCATATATTCTTATTATAGTGAAAAGGAGAAACAATGAGTCATTTCTATTTTCTATGGCCAATGGTACTGTTATGTTCGTTAAAGCATGACAACTGACCTGGACAGTATAGGTAGTAAATACAAATATGCTTCTTTGTATTTAAGCAATGTTGTATATTTATTATAAAGAAAGTTAAAATAGAAAGATTAGACATACTCATAACATGTTTTAGTAATGTGTTAACCATTATGGTAGTTGTTAAATGACGGATAACTTCTGAGAATTGTTAATGGATTCATATTATATATAAATTCTTATTGTGTAATTGTTAAGTAGCTAGACTATCTGTAGATTCATATTCCTCTTATTATAAGCTTCATTTTGATCCATGAACTATTATGATACGATTTATCATTCTTGAGTTATACCCAGTCTATTCATTACAGTTTCACACATTCACAGCCACCTTTTCACTTGATCTCGTATAAATGTTAGTTTGTATTTCATGGTGTGATGTGGTCTATTTCACTTCTGTATGATAAACCCAGTATGTTTGAAATACATGATGCATGTCACTGTGAGGCTGTGATCACTGTTCTGAACTGAACATGCAGGGTTACTCAAGAAACAGTGACTAATAAGGATGCTAGGTAACTCATGCCGATCAATATGTGATTGATGTGACACAGTGTTACGATTGTATAAGTCGTATTCCGATTGATGAATAAATCACATGATAACTAGTCAGGAATAAAATCACAACAGTAAGGAAACTTTATGTTTTTCTTTCAAGAGAGATTTACAGAATTCGAATGAAAATCCTACTTATTTGTCAAATTGTTTTCTTACTGTAAGTGCTTTCAAAGTACTCAATAAACTGTTGTACAAGTTTAAAAAGTACTTTACAAATTAATCATACTAACAAGATTATCCTATTCTTACTGCCTATTTTTATCTCATTCTAAGTACTACCCCCACTACTACTACTACTACTACTACTACTACTACTAATACTAATACTACTCATTATAAGTACCACTACTATTACTAGTACCACTACCACTACTACTTCTACATTACTCTTAGTTCTTTTGGTACAAATATATGTATAAATAGTATTGATTTTATCTTATCATGCAATGCAAACGTGATATGACAACTTGTGTCAACCTTCTTCTATGTTAGGTTCCACGTTGATAACTGATTGACAACCTCGTGATTATCACGATTTAACATCGTTTATTTATTTGGTATTTCGAAGAAATGCAATGTGTTAAAATGACTTGATAATAAACTAGAGATTAATTATATAAATTCATTATGATTGACAAGATTAGAGATAGTTATGTATGAGATGTGTAAATTGTGAATGGTTTCTGTGAATAAATCCAGTGTTTGTAACTAGGAGTATTGATTATGAATCGAGTGATGTTGAGTGTTGCTAGATGTATGAGGACAGTTCTGACTTCTTGGTTTGCCACATTGTGGAAGGGTTGATCTAGAGGTATCTGAAAAGGAACTAGTGTTTTGGGTTGTTTTAGTGACGTGAGAGCGTGACTTCAGTGCCCAAGATACAACTGATTGAGGTGGGTCATACACGATCTTGTTGTAAGTTTCTTCTTAGCTCCGCATTTATTGGAACCTTACCCCCGGAGACGGAAATCCGTGAGGGAAGGAGTTATGTGCATTTTTAGAGTCGACCCTTTCTAACAACACCCCTCCTTGTGGGAAGGCAGAATCGCTATGATGGTGGTTGCCTGAAGGAAACACCTTACTGCTGTCACACCTCTGTACATTCAGCAGTACGACTTCGCCTTCCGACCTAAGGTTTGCTGCTTTTAGTCTTACTGCTCTTCAACAGACCTGTCTGGCATGGTAGAACCATGAGGGACGATTGTTCCAGCCAGTATAGCTCAATTGGTTCATCACGATAGGCAAGTCCGACCATCATGTCAAGGTAGCAGCAACGATCGGGACAGTGAGCATTGTTTGTGATGCGTTTCTCCCCTTCTAAATGCAAGTTTTTGCTTCGGGACTGGCCTGTGTCAATACCTGAACTAAGGATAGGCAGTGAAGTAGTCGAACGCTTATCTTAAAAGTCTGATCAACCGTAATGAGTTGGTTTCTGACAAAATCTCTGCACGGATTCAGAAAACTCGTTTGGCTTTTGCTAACTTACGTCAGTTATGGCGAAGTAGAGATATCCATCTATTAATTAAGGGCCGAGTATACTGCGCAGCAGTTCTTTCTGTTTTACTTTAGGCTGCGAAATGTCGCCAGTAAGAGTAGAAGATATTCGTAAGCCACTAGTATTTGACCACAGATGCCTTAGAAATATAGCTTGCATCTGCTGGGATCACCGGATAAGTAATTGTGAGGTTAGACGCAGAGCATTAAGGAACGATGGTAAATCAGTGTATGTGGTTGTAAATCTTCATCAATTAACATGATTGAGCTACGTCTTACTTATGTCTGAACACTGTTTACCACGGCAGGCAATGCTGACTAGTGTTGGAGACGGATGGAAGAAAGTCAGAGGCGACCAAACCAAGATTTGGCATCAGTCATTTAGGTCACTAACTTCTAGTTTGAGCCATGTTGGTAGATGCAATCTACTTGGTTGGGGTCCACGTGACTGTAGTAACCGATGGTCGGAGACTCTATATGACATGACTCAGAATCGATCACAGTGGTGTCGTTGTATACACTCTTCGTCTGCCCTTAAACCATGAGATTAAAATTACTTTATATCTTTCTTTCTACCAACTAATTCTTTCTTCCTGCATTATGTACTTGTATGCACTCTTTCTTTTATAGATTACCACGATTGAAGTGACTACTTCTATGAATTTGGTGTTCATCTTGTTGTGCTAATGAGGTACAGCAAATTGGACCGAAGGCCTAATCTACAAGGCAGTGTAGCGACGTAAGGAGATGCGGTCCCATGGTTGCTGGTGACCAATGACACGTTTATATGCCATTTTTCCCTTACGATCCTGGAGTCCATGTTCACCACTGATTTGAAATGAGGGTTTTCCAACTATTCCAGGTAGATCCTCCATATCCATCAACCCGGTTAACACACCGGACGTCCGCTTTCCCCCCTCTCAATTTCGTAGACAACACTCCCGCCACGAGAAGGTAGTGAGTAGGATGCACATTAATTAGAGTAAAAAATATTTTAGCTGGAATGAAAACCATTTCTCACATCATAACTTCAATCTTTATTAACAAAATATATAAGAAGATGGTTGAAGACAATTTAGAAATGATTTTTTATTATTGATTTTATACAATTACATTCCTTACCCTTAATACTTTAATCTGATTGTCGATTTTTAGCAAGATTTTTTTTCTATGGGATGGGGTTGTCAACCGTGCTCTTTTATCCGGGCTTGGGACCGGCAGTAACTCTAGAAGAGTTACAGGCGAAGTTCTTACCTTTAATGAATTCATGATATTATAAAAAAATTTACATCAAAAGATAAATTTATGATAATATCTATGGTGCCTTCTTACTTAAATGAAGCCTGAATTCAAATAGGCTATTTATAATTAAATAATTTCAACATCCAACAGACAGAACTCTAAACAATTAAGCTATTAAACAATTTTTACACACATTTATATCAGTGTAAAACATCCTTCTGTACTTGTCCATACTTTTCATGTTTGTTTCCGATTCCCGACGTAGTGTGTTCTTCAGCCTTCCTCTCTCTTTTAAGATTCCTTTCAGTATTCCAAGTTAGGGCATGCCTCATGATGCAGTTTGGTGATTTCTGTAATGTATGTCGCATCCACATACAACGTCATTTGCTAGTCACCTCTTCAGATGGAAGCTGGTTTGTTCTCTATCACAGAAGGCTGTTGTTGATGGTACCTGACCAACGGACATTCAGTGGCTTGTGTAGACAACTGTTTGTAAATATTTGTACATGTTTGTTATGGGTTGTGGTACTTCCTCATGTTTCATCTCCATACAGTGGAACTGTCTTGACCTTCTTATTCAAGATCTTGATTTTGATGTTTGTTGACAGTTGTTTTGAGTCCTATATGTTCTTCACCTGTAGAAATACGGCGCTTGCTTTGCTAATCTTCGTCTCTACATCTGCATCCGATCTTCCTTGTTCATGGATGATGCTTTCCAGATACGTGAAAGATTGCACATGTTCCAGAGCTTGTGCATCAAGTGTGGCGTTCTCCGTGTTGTATTTGAGGATCTTGCTTTTTTCGTTATGTATGTTGAGGCCTACTGATGCAATCAGATTAAATAAATTAAAAGGCCAACCGCAAACTAAATATGATCATATCGAATAACTGTTTTGTTCTAGTTCTCAACGTTTAGCTTTATGTGACTGAGTCTCACAAACACACACCTGCCTATTGTTTCGAACTAATGATCTGTAGATTATGTGAAGAACTTGATATTTTTAGACAATTAGATCGTGATCTAAGGTTTAACTTTCAATCATTTCTGAATGATATCCAGTATTTGGTGATTTTAAATAAGTTCTTCACTGAATATTAGTCTATGATTAAAAATTAACTTCAATTATACTCAAAGGAGTGTGTCATAACTTTTCACTCATTCACTGAGATTTAAAATTAATACAGATGATTTAGAGGTTAAGCATTCACATGCGAGACCGAAGGTATTAAGTGTCAAATCCCATACGCGGGATCGTTGATGTACACTGTTGAGGAGTCTCAGTATCCCGTTCAATGTTTCCAGGTTTTCAATAGTGATCTAACATTAATCTATTCATGTTATCCATTTATTTCACATGTATCAGTAGGAGTTTTGTAGATATTATAGTAATTTTAATAGTTGAGATCATGAGTCAATTGAAACTAGACCACCATGGAAAACCTGGAAGCACTAAACGACCGTTTCGTCCTACTGTGGGACTCCTCAGCAATGCACATCCACAATCTCACCTCATGAGATTCAAACCCAAGACCTATCTGTCTTGCACGCGAAGATTTAACCTCTAGACCATTATATCACCATTTCATCATATCACAATGTTTAAAATTAATTAGGTCTGTAAATTTTTCTTTCATAATAGACATTAACCATTTTTATCGGAAGGGGTTTTGTGGAGAGTTTAGTAATTTCAATAGTTGAAATCATGATTCAATCGAAGCTAGACCACCATGGAAAACCTGGAAGCACTGGACGGCTTTTTCGTTCAAGTATGAGAATTCTCAACAATGCGAGGGGAGGGCGGCATCGTTGATACGCACTGCTGAGGAGTCCCATACTAGGATGAAACAGCCGTCCAGTGCTTCTAGGTTTTCCATGGTGGTCTAGCTTTGATTGATTCATGATTTCAATTACTTACCATTTTTCTTTTGAATATTCACCTTATCAACTATTCTAATTAATGTATATACTGTTATCAATAACTTGGTTATTGTTAATCTGATTATCTTTATGTTTATATACAAAGGAGTACAATTTAAGTGACTCATCAACTAACATGTGTCCTTTTCTAATTCATTAGACAAAGAAAGATTATACACATAAATATACATAAATGTGACAATTAAGTACATAGATTGTATTGAAGATAGATACAATGTGTATGTATGTTGTATGTGTGTTAGGTTATAAGGTCAACTTGTCAAAATGTGGGTCCTTTTAAAATCTAGAAGAGTAATACCCTTTGTATTACATTCACATTAGACATGTATTGTTTTCTAATGTTAACTTGCAATGATAAATAATAGATACCATACACTGGAATGTAATAATAATGGTATAGATATTTTGAAAGGTAGTTTATCAATTACAACATGATTGTGTGTATCTATTACATTATGTTAAGTAGTCCGGTTTTGGTTTGATGCACGGTTCTGTACAAGCTGAATACACAGAGGTAAACAAGCAAGTGAAGAAGAGCATCAAAACTGAAAAACATAAATATGTGGAAGATCTATCAATGATGGCAGAAAAGGCTGCAAGAGAAGGAAACATGAGACAATTGTATGATACAACAAAGAAACTCGCTGGAAATCACCGTAAACCAGAACAACCCGTGAAAAACAAGGAAGACAAGGTAATCACCAACATTGAAGAACAACGAAACAGGTGGGTAGAACACTTCAAGGAACTCTTGAATCGACCAGCTCCACTGAACCCACCCAACATCGAAGCAGCACCCACGGACCTCCCAATCAATGTTGGCCCACCAGCAATTGAAGAAATCAGCATGGCCATCAGACAAATCAAGAGCGACAAAGCAGCGGGACCAGACAACATTCCAGCAGACGTAGCACTAACTGCAAAGATACTCAACATTCTCTTCAGCAAGATTTGGGATGAAGAACAAGTACGGACAGACTGGAAAGAAGGACACCTAATTAAGATACCAAAGAAAGGTGATCTCACCAAGTGTGAGAACTACAGAGGTATCACTCTTCTCTCAATACCAGGAAAAGTCTTCAGCAGGGTATTGTTAAACAGAATGAAAGAATTCGTAGGCGTCCAATTTCTAAGCCAACGGACTGGATTCTGTAAGGATAGACCAAGTAGAACGAAAGGGCAGTCAGGATTCCACTGGTGGCCGCAACCCATCTCTGCTTATCGAGGCAATCCTCACAGGATGCTCATATGCCAACAGAGATTAATGATTTAAAGTCCCAAACCATAATAGGATAACTCAAAGAATCAATACATACGAATTAAAAACGAACATTATTGTGTCCATTTATAAACATCATTTGATAGTCTCCTTTAGTATAACCTATGCACACGATAGTTACCTATATTAATTGCACTAATAAATCATGTTGATTGAATGACCATTAGGAAATGATTTAACCAACAAGAGTTAGGAAGATAGACGCTTTTATTGATTTAGTATTAGCCTACAAATATGTTTACAAGACCAGTTAATTAGATTTTGTAAAGTCAGTCAGTGGAATAGCTCAATTGTAAATGGTGACTTCCCGTACATAACATGACCTGTCAAAGCATATAAAGCCTTTGAATTAAGGCAATATCGAGGCAATACACACAGTATGCACATATGCTAATAACAAACTGATCAATTGCAATCTTAAACCTCAATGGGAAGATTCAAGCAAAACAATACCAAGTGAATAATGATGATTAGTTACAAATCAGATGTAATGGAAAATCGAAAAAAAAACTATTTATGACCAATACGACAGTTAGAATGATTGAAAGTGAATAGATTATATAACTTTGATGAATTCAAAAGAGGGTTTCATTAAAGTCTATAAAGTTGGCCGATAGATAATGTTGAAAAATTCAGCTGAGATGAGCCTTTCAACAGATCTGCTTGTATAAAGAAAAACTGGAGTATAAGTGTTCATCTTCATTAGTGTCGTTATCACCAATGCTTATAATATTTTTGTTAAACCTACTCACCAGACACTTGGGTGTGATATATATTCTAAGAAATGATACTTCCCGGTTGCTCAACTCAACGTAGGTGGAGTGGGGTTCCGACATGGAACTTAGAGCACGAAATTCAAACGCCTTAGTCACCGAATCATTGCTTCACTCTCACAATTATAAATATACCGTTTAAGAGGGTAGTTTCACTTCAGCCTAAAGGGAAACCAAAAGCCATGTTTGACTTTTACAATTTAAATAAAATGACTCAGCTCTGTGAAGCAGACTCACTTGTATCAGGAGCCATACTGTAGTAAGCTATTATCGGCTCCGGGTAGAATCAGATCACCAACCTTTCGGTTAACAACCGAACTTGTTAACCTATTGTGCCACAAAAGTGCACCATTGACATATACATTTCCACTGGTTGTTTTACTAAATTTCTGACACTTTTATTCAGTAATAAACTTGGAGACCCCGGTACTATTCATATTTCTAAGTTTACTAAATATTTAGATTACATATTGTTAGACTCTTCTACTATATAGGAAAATGTGATATTTTCCACAACAGAACACTATAGAAGTTAGGTTTCTAGGAATGTTTTAAATTACTGTATCCAATATTAGTGATTAAACAATAACAATCTGAATTAAGCCGATTCCCAGAAGGCGGTGAACCCCAAACGCCCTGGTACGGCCAAAAGTGGGGAGAGCCAGCTCTCCCTCGCAGAATGCTCTCACATGGCCACGTGCCTACAACCGCTGACAGGGAAGTCCTACTGTTGCCTACGAAATTGAGAGGGAGAAAAGCGGACGTCTAGTGCGTTAACCGGGTCGGTGGATATGGAGGATCCACCTAGGGGAGTTGGAAAACCCTCATTTCAAATCATTGGTGAACATGGATCCCAGGATACTGAGGGAAAAAATGGCGTATAAACGTATCATTGGTCACCAGCTACCATGGGACTACATCTCCTTACGTTACTCCACTGCCTTGTGGATCTGACCTTTAGGTTGAAGGCTCTGAGTATGGCCCCCTAAGAAAACCACCTGCTTCTGTTTGGGCAGCCGGGCAGTATCCCAGCCCTCACATAAATCGAATAATTTATATGGTGCATATCTGTTTGGTGCCTCCTTGTACCAATTTTTATGTGTTTGCATAATAATTAAATAATAATATTGTATATATGAGATTATTCGTTTATCATTCAGTAGAATTACATTCTATCAACATATATCAATTCAATAGATTAGTTCCAAAGTTCATCTATTTGCATGTCTTATTCAATTGAAACTGTTCATAGTAATTAAGATTAGATTCTTTTTTTTAATCAATCAATCAATCATTCATTCAATTAACCAATCAATTTTGAACTATGTATTTACTAAAATAAGACTATCAATCGAGAAAGTAGTAATTAAGGTAAAATAAGTACCTGAATGTAATATCATATTATAACATACACGTCTATACACGTAATGTATATACATTGTGTAGATGTATTATTCAAGCATGATAATACAGTGAATTATATTATTGATTGAGATCTTGAACCGATTGATGTTAGACTACCATTTAAAACCTAGTAACACTGAACGGCTGTTTCATCCTATTGTGAGACTCCTCGGCAGTGAGTATTCACGACCCCACTCGCGAGATTTGAACCATATACTGGTAATTACCATGTACTCATTAGTGACTAGCTTCGTGAGGGAATTTTCGGAGTTCTAATGAGAAGATGTGACCAGTGGAGTTATTCCGTATCGGGTAGAGACAGGTATCTAACTCAGTACAATGGAAGATGGTCGCTTAATTTCGTAGATTGGTTGAAGTTACACATTAACACCATTGGATACCGACCCAGTGGTTTAGTAGGTTAAGCGTTTGCGCGCGTGACTGAAGGCTCTGGGTTCGAGTCCCTTCGGCGCGAGATCATGAATGCGCACTGCTGAGTAGTCCCACAATAGGACGAAACGGCCGTCCACTGCTCACAGGTTTTCATTGGTGGTCTAACATTATTCGGTTCAAGATCTCAATCAGTCACTTAATAATCTCCACAACGCTATACTGATAATTGCATTATTATTATTATTATTATTATTATTATTATTATTATTATTATTTAGTTTTTAAAAAGTGTATTTCGTCTTTAATTCCAAAATAGTTTTCATCAACTTCTCATAATGAGTTAATGTCAATTCTCGACATAAGGGAAAAAACTGTCTTCAAGTAAATCTTACTAATAGATCATTTTATGAGAAATTTTGTAGTTAGTTTAGATAAATATAGTATGCGCTACTACTGTTGACAAATATAAGTAGTATATATATATATCATCAATCGAAAATGAAATGTCTGGAAGCAGAGAAGGTTAAAAAGATCTAAGAAAAGAGAATGAGAACAAAGAATGATTGATGTGGAAACGAAAGAATAATGAAATTTGAGACAGTTGATTGATATTTTGCGAATGAAGTGTTTATTGTATGGTTTTCAGATACTACTAAGACATTCCGCAATGTTGTATTCGCTTACATTCGATTGTTCCCACTTGTGTTCTTATTTACTAAATAACTTTTTAGAATGAAGAAAAAAATTATACTACTTCTAACATGAAGTTCAGATGTGAAAAGGTTTTGAATGTAACATTTAAAGAAGTGTTGAACATTAAAATTTCTTCATTTTTATAAGAATAATGTAGTTTGAGGTGGTCAAACCAAGATGTGGCATCAGTCCTTGAAGTTGCTAACTTCTAGTTTGAGCCATGTTTACAGATGTAGATTACTGAAGGCCCTGGGTTCGAATCCCGCTAGCGGGATCGTGGATGCGCACTGCTGTGGAGTCCCACAATAGGACGAAACGGCCGTCCAGTGCTTCCAGGTTTCCAAAGGTGGTCGAACATCAATCGGTTCGTGATCTTGATCAAAAGATGTAGATTAGTTGGTTGGTGTCCGACTGTCGAAACCAATGGTTGAAGACTCTGGGTGACATGGATCAGAATCGATCACAATGGCATCGGTGTATAGATTATTTGTCTTCCTTTAAACCGTGAGAATAAAATTACTTTAAATCTTTCTTTCTACCAACTAATTCTTTCTTCCTGTACTATACCCTTAAACACAATCTTTCTTTTATATCTTACCGTCACTGAAGTAATGACTTCTATGAATTTGGTGTTCATCTTGTTGTGCTAATGAGATATGGCAACTTGGACCGATGCATTTATGTGCTTGGTCCTTGTGATCGATTCTGAGCCATGTCACCCAGAGTCTTCAACCATTGTTTACGATAGTCACACGAACGCCAACCAAGTAGTCTGCACCTACTAACATTAGCTTACAGTTAAGCGCGATAATCTATGATATACTCTTTGTCAAGTTGAAAGTAATTTATTGTAATGACAAAGGAAGATAGATCAAACTCAATTCCTTTCAAGTTAATGGTTTAAATGTCTGCTTTACCTAACTTGCTCCAAAATATTTCGTATTCTATTTATTCTTTAAAAATGGAATCCTATCCAAAGATTGTTACACATACTATTAATTATTTACCTGATCTAGTTTGTTAACATTGTTTTTATAGTGTGTATTTCATAAGCATTATCCATTATGCATCCATTACATTAAAATTAGACTTTTCACACCATCGAATGCCAGCTCGGAGGTTGGGTGTCCGAGCTCTAGACCGAAGCTCCTTGGATTGATCTCCTTTGGTGGAAGATCAATGAAGCAAACTACTGAGGAGTTCCAAACTAAGACAAAATGGTCGTCCAATGCTTCCAGGTTTTCAATGATAGTTTGGCATTGATCGATTCATGATTTTAATGAAATTCAATCATGATACTTTGATGCTTGACCTTCAAAATCAATATTTTAGTTAGACAAACATTGTTGGAATTTTCTCATTTATTTAACTGTACGACAATATCTTATGACAAGTAATGATGTAGTGATCAGGTCATATTCATATAACATAAATTATCTTATCATAGAATTATAACTTGAAACAATGTAAATATGTTCTTTTAAGTAATATTAGGGTGTTTTCTTTTGTGTCACCAGAGGACAAATAACTTGTTATTTTAAACATGAAATATTGTTAGTTTACATTCATTTGGTGTTGTTTTACTTGTATCTTCCCAGTGTTATTTAGGACTGCAATTGATCAATCTCTTGTTGGCATATGTGCATCCTGTGAGGATTGCCTCGATATAGCCTTAAGTTACAAGCTTTTTCAGCAAAGATGTATAGTGTCTAACAGTGGAATCCAGGACGCGCGTCTCGTCCTATTTGAGACTCATCGGTTGAATGTACTTGCATCTCAGACTTGTTGATGTGCACTCTGGGACTCGAACCTAGTGCACCAGCAGGAGGCTATCAGGACTCAGTAGCTAAGTGAATAACGAGGTAACTTTTGAAGCGGACGGCACTGGGTTCGAGTCCCAGAGTGAACATCAACAAGTTTGAGATGCAGGTACATCCAGCTGACGAGTCCCAAATATGACGAAATGCACGTCCTGAATTCCACTGCTAGACACTATCCATCATTGTTAGTTTACCATTGTAAAACGAATGAAATTACTAGACTTTTGCTTACTGGTTAGAATGTTTCGAGTAAACAATGTTAAGGTTAGGCATACAGCAATAAGGAAAGATGGCAAATAGATCGGTAAGTTGGGGACTCTTCATCGACTGAGATGGTTAGGACATGTATAACACATGTCTTAACCACCCTGTTTTTACTTTGGCAAGTGAAGCTTGCTAGTGGAGAAGTTTGCTGGAAGAAAGTTAGAGTCGACCGAACCAAAACGTTGCAACAGTCCACGAAGTTGTAGATTGTTAGTCTGAGGCATGTTGAGAGATGTAGTCCATATGGTTGCGGTTATTGAGAACACTCCGGCTACTCGCCTATCTTGATAGCTGGAAAAACCTTTCTGAATTATTTTGATATTTTTAATAACAATTTGGTGATTATTGAAAATGGCATGTACTGCTATTGCTGATTTAACTTGTAAATTTATCAAATTCTACAGGATTATCAGGTCTTTTTGTGTAACTTACATGTTCTTTGGCACGAGTTTAGATTCTTTTCGAAAACTCTCCAATATAGAACGTATCACACTAGACACGACCTAATGTGTAAACATAATTTCGTGTAGATGTAAACGTTGCTTGTCTTATAGAAAACTTTCATTTTTTTAGTTTTCAAGATTCGTTGTAGTTCTCCTGTCGTACCTTGGCGGTAAAGTAGAACCACAGTAACAATCCAAGAACTTTCATTAGAGTTGGTGTTTATAGAAGGACTGTTTTGTTTTAATGTTTTTAATAATATTCTTGGAAAAGTAATTTAATCTCAGGATATTTATGATATTATTCTTTTCTCTTAGTTTGTCTTCTGGAGTAGTGGTCTTGGCTGCTCCTCATTTTCAACATTATTTTTCTGTGATATCTGACTAAACTAGAATGCTTTTATCAGTGTATGGTTGTGGAGATTGTTGAGCTTTAATTCAGATCATAAACCGACCGACGTCAGACCACCATTGAAATCCCAGAAACACTGGATGTCTGTTTCGTCCTGATACAGGACTCCTCAACAGTGCGCATCCATGATCTCACACGTGGGACTCGAATCCAGAAAATTTGGTCTCAGATACGAACGCTTAACCTCTAGACCACTGAGCCGACATCCAATAGTGTTAATGTCTAACTTCAACCAATCCACGAAATTACTCGACCATTTTCCATTGTACTGAGGTAGATACCTGTTTTCTACCTGACACAGATTAGCTTCACTAGTTTCCAATGATGGTGCAACGTCAATTGATTCATCATTTCAATCAGAAACTTAACAATCTTTACAACCCCATACTGGTAACATATATTATTAATTACCCTGTTACATTTAGAACTGAAAAATTACACTAATATGTTTTGACAAGGTCTTTGATTAATATTAAACTATCGATGTCATATCTCAATATTTGGGACCACATGTTTAGCTGTACTTGAATACAGAATTATATATCTATAAATGTTACTTAACAGTACGAAGTAGTTAAAACCAGTGTGCTATTGACAGAATTCACAATGTGATTGATATGTATTATTTTGAGTAAATACCATATTAACAGTAATCGGATATCGGAAGGGGTTTTGTGAAAATTTTAGTCATTTCAATAGTTGAGATCATGAGTCAATTGAAGTTAGACCACCATGGGAAACCTGTAAGCACTGGGACTCCTCAGCAATGCGCATCCACGACCCCGCCTCGCGAGATTCGAACACAGGACCTACTGGTCTCGTGCGAAAGCACTTGACCGGATATGTTAGAAGTACTTTTCTAAGAACTGAAAATAGATCTTCAAATTTTAACGTATGAAAACAATTATTTGAGGAAGTGAAGTATTACATTTTTAATTCAATTGCATAATGCTATTTATAAGTTGATACTATGATAATTATTTACGCTTGTTATCCCTAGTCGAGGAACATAAGCCGCTCACAAGCATTCTCTATACAGCAATTCATTAAACCCATAGATTTTTCCTGGAACAATCAATAATTATCTTCAAGTTACTTAGCAATGTCCAAAATGGGAACTTGTATTTATAGTTTTATTTCCAAAAAAACATATCAATAAATTAACCTTATTATAGTAAATGCAAACCACTCTCTGATTACAATCATCATATGCTCACTAGTGACTATCTCCAAGAGGTATTTCCTGGAGTTCTCGTAAGTAGCAGTGATCAGTGGAGTTCAACCGGGTCTGTTGTGTGATACTAACTCATTGAAGGCAATGATGAATGTGTCGCTCAATTTTGTGGATTAGTTGAAGTTAAACATTAACACTATTGGATACTGGCAAATTCTGTTGTCTAAAGGTTAAGCGTTTGCGCGCGAGACCGATAAGTCCTGAGTTTGAATCTTGCGAGGCGGTATCATGAATCCACACTTCTGAAGGGTCCCACAATAAAACGAAATGGTCATTCAGTGCTTTCAGGTTTTCCAAGATGGTCGAACTTCAATTGACTCATGAATTCAACTATTAAAGTTGTTGTTGTTGTTGTTTAAATTACTGTTTTGTCTCAATATAACCTGGTTAACTTATCAAATGTTCGAAGTTGATTTATTATTGAATGAAAAAAAAGAAATATTCGTTCATTTTATCATTTGTAATTTTTCCCCAACAGGTCACTTTAAGGACAAGAAAGCTCATTGTTCATTTTTACTGAAGAAGACTTTCTTGAATAAGAATAAATAAAACAGATTTTGAGAACAATTTACAATTGAAATAGATAAAAATGTAAATTGTAAGAAATCAATTTGTTTATTTATTTACTTAAACATATAAATATTGGTACAAGAAGGCATCAAACAGATATGCACCATATAAATTATTCGATTTGTGTGATGGCTGGGATACTGCCCGGGTGCCCAAACTGAAGTAGATGGTTTTCTTAGGGGGTCACACCTAGAGCCTTCAACCTAAAGATCTAATCCACAAGGAAGTGGAGTAACGTTGAGAGATGTAGTCCCATGGTAGCCGGTGATCAACGACTGGGTCATACATCATTTGTTCTCTCAGGATCCTGGAGCCCATATGTACCATTAGTTTAGAATGAGAGTTTCTCGATTCCCTATGTGAACCCTTCGTATCCACCAACCCGGTTGAAGGGCCGAACATTCGCTTTTCGCCCTCTCAATTTCGTAAACAACAGTAGTGTCACGAGAAGGCAATGAGTAGAACTTCCTTGGCAGTGACTATAGAAAGCATTTGGAGAAGGAAAGTTAACTCTCACTACCCTCAACCATACCAGGGCATTTTAAGGGATACGTGTATATACAAGATAGCTTAGCAGTATGATACTGAAACTTGATCAGATTAACATATCAGTTACAAGGAATTACTACTGACAGTAGTACATCGACAATAGAGTTTTCAATCATTTCGCTAGTTCAATAGGTCCTGGGTTCAAATCCCACGGGGTGCGGGATCGTGGATGCGCACTGCTGAGGAGTCCCATACTAGGACGAAACAGCCATTCAGTGCTTCCAGGTTTTCCATGGTAGTCTAGCTTCAATTCAACCTGTGAGATTAATCAATACAAACTATTGATAATACGTTATAGAAGATTTTCGTCATAAATTTCACAATATTGACAGTTGTTGTATCACCTAGTAACAAATAAAACATATGGTCTATTCAAATGACACTAGATGATTAATAATATGAATCTACAAATATCATCAATATTATATTAAATGTTAAATGATGACCTTTATGATGTTGTTAAGTTATACTACTAAACATGAAAGACTAATACAGTTTCCAATAATGTACATGGTAATGGACAAAAACAAAGGTGTATTTGTGTGTCTGTGCTTGATTTTCTTTGTCTGTTTGCTTTTTTTTAAAAATTTTTCTCTCTTGTTTGAATAAACCATATTTAAAAAACACATTACATTATTGATTTAGACAAGAAAACTAATTTCACTGGTTGAAATAATGAGTCAATTGAAGCTAGACCACCATGGAAAACCTGGAAGCACTGGACGGTCGTTTCGTCCTAGTATGGGACTCCTCAGCAGTGCGCATCCACGATCCATCACCCCTCGAGATTTGAACCCAAGACCTATCAGTCTCGCGCCAGGCGCTTAACCAACTAGACCACTGAGCCTGACTAGCATCCAATGGTGTTAATGTCTAACTTCAACCAAGCCACGAAGTTGCGCCACGTACACCATTGTCTTCAGTGAGTTCCTGTCTCACAACTGACCCGGTTGAACTCCACTGGTAACGGAGTCCCATACTAGGACGAAACGGCGTCCAGTGCTTCCAGGTTTTCCATGGTGGTTTAGCTTCAACTTACTCATGATTTCTACCAGTCAAGAAAACTAATGTTAATTTATTTATATCAGAAGGGTTTTTTTATGGATATTATAGTAATTTCAATAGTTGAGATCATGAGTCATTTGTAGCTAGACTCCTTGGTTATCGATGATTCTGATCAGATCTGTGTTGCTATTTCCCTTGTGTATGTTGAGGTCTATTAATGCAAAGGTTGATCTACTAAACTGGTTGTCTTGAGTTTGTTTGTGTGTATGGAATAGAAGAGCTAAGTCATTTGCGAAATGTGAATAGTCCAGTTACATCCAAACTGTCCATC
Organism: Schistosoma haematobium; assembly: GCF_000699445.3. Taxonomy (NCBI): domain Eukaryota; kingdom Metazoa; phylum Platyhelminthes; class Trematoda; order Strigeidida; family Schistosomatidae; genus Schistosoma; species Schistosoma haematobium. The sequence continues at coordinate 1,407,378 of NC_067198.1, read as the reverse complement.
ACATTACATTCTTCCCTTGAGATATCGAGGTTGTCATTATCCAGTCAATCACCAGAAGAAAGAGAAAGATTGAGAGTAAGCAGCCTCGTCTATCACTGTTTTTTTTTTACTTGGAGTATATCTATAAGCTATCGTTCATGTACAACTTTGCACTGTAATCCATTGTAAGAATAGTACACCATAGTGTCGAAGAATTTTCTATAGAGTTCTCTTATCCACCCTATCAAATATCCTTCTAGGCTTACTGACAGTTCCGAGTCCGGTTAAAGATTGAGTGTTAAGGATTAGGCTAACAATTCTATTCCCTAGAAAAGAACCCTGTTAAGAAAAAAAATGCTAATTAGAAAATAATTCATTTGATAAATACCTTAACATTTCAATACTCAACAACTTTTTCTACGATCAACTTCATTTCTTCATATTGAAGTACTTTGAAGGTATTAACTGTTACCGGATTCCTAAATTTCTTTCTAATCATTAAGAATATCTAGTGAAAATAATATTTCAGTAGTTTAATGTGTTCATTTAAGTAGTCTAATAAAGAGGTATTTCCTGGAGTTCTAGTAAGAAGCAGTGATCAGTAGAGTTCAAATGAGTCTGTAACTCACTGAAGACAATGATGGACGATTGCTCAGTTTTGTGGATTAGTTGAAGTTAGACACTAACACCATTGGATCCCGGCAAGTTCAATGGTTTAGAGGTTAAGCGTTCGCGCTTGAGACCGTTAAGTCCTGGGTTGGAATCTCGCGAGGTTGGATCGCGGATGCGCACTTCTGAGGAGTCCTATGCTAGGACAAAACAACCGTCCAGTACTTTCAGGTTTTCTATTATGGTCTAGCTTCAATCGACTCATTTTTATTTTAAAATTACAAAACCCAATTATTTGACAAAAGATTAAAGTAATATTGTTAATAAATGAAGTTTCAGAAAACTCAAGTCCAACTAACACTTAGACTAAACAGAATTCGTATACTTGGTCCAAAGTACATACGTACACACAAACACACACACACACACGTACATACCTATCACTCTACCTAGTTAGTATCTTCGATCAATGACTTCCTTTCTATCCAGTAAAATAAAACTATAGATCCATTGGTCTTTGCTTTATTTTTTACTGAATAATGATTTATTTAATGACTTGGATATTACATCATTTCATTCATTCATATTCACTTCTTTTGTCAGTCAAGAGTTAAAATAAATTTTATATTGATTAATTCATGTATGCTTACTTACTTACTTACTTACTTACGCCTGTTACTCTTCGTAGAGGAGCATAGTGCGCTCACCAGCATTCTATATCCAACCCTGTTTTGGATAATCCTTCTCAGTTGCTATTCATTCTTTTTATATTTCCAATTCCAATTCCCAACGTAGTGTGTTCTTCAGCCTTCCTCTCTCTTTTAAGATTCCTTTCAGTATTCCAAGTTAGGGTTTGCCTCATGATGCAGTTTGGTGATTTCTGTAATGTATGTCGCATCCACATACAACGTCATTTGCTAGTCACCTCTTCAGATGGAAGCTGGTTTGTTCTCTATCACAGAAGGCTGTTGCTGATGGTATCTGGCCAATGGACATTCAGTAGCTTGTGTAGACAACTGTTTATAAATATTTGTACATGTTTGTTATGGATTGTGGTAGTTCCTCATGTTTCAGCTCCGTACAGTGGAACTGTCTTGACCTTCTTATTCAAGATCTTGATTTTGATGTTTGTTGATAGTTTTTTTGAGTCCTATATGTTCTTCAACTGCTGGAATGCCACCCACACTTTGGTAATTATTACCTTTACGTGTGCATCCGATCTTCCTTGTTGATCGATGATGCTTCCCAGATACGTGAAAGATTGCACATGTTCCAGAGCTTGTGCATCAAGTGTGGCGTTCTCCGTGTTGTATTTGAGTATCTTGCTTTTTCCTTTGTGTATATTGAGGCCTCCTGCTGCAGAGGCTGCTGCTACACTAGTTGCCTTAATCTACAATTGTTGTTTTGTATAGAATAGAAGAGCTAGGTCATCTGATAAGTTCAAATCGTCTAGTTGCATCCAACCCGTCCAATGTATTCCACGGTTTTCCTCAGATGTGGAGGTCTTCATAGTCCAGTCAACCACCAGAAGACAGAGGAAACGGGGGAGAGCAGACAGTCTTGTTTGACTTCGGTCCTTACTTGGAATGCATCTGTCAACTGTCCTTCATGCACAACTTTGCATTGAATGTCTTATTGTCACTTGACACCATTATGTACAACACCTTAGCTCGAATGTTTAATAGATGACCTGTATTTACATTTCTTTAAAAATGTTCTATTAATATATTCAAAAAGCTTTACATCCAAGCATCTATAGTTTTTGCTTATCTAGATGAAGATAAAGAAGATCAGGTACTTAACTTAGTATGACAGATGCTACGATTTAGGTTATTTGATCATTTAAATTTGCTAATATTATTTGTGGAGATGTTGTAGACTTAAGAAATGTATTTATTTATAGGTGATATTTATCACAGACTGTATTTCGTAGGATTACTATAGAAAATAACTCCGCCTGTAGCTCTAACAGGGTTACTGCCGGTCCCAAGCCCGGATAAAGGAGGAGGGTTGGGCATGGGGTTAGCGTCCCCATCCCGTAGAAAACTAACTCGCTAAAAAAACGCTTACCAGAAAAAATAATCAAAACCATTTAAACTCTGCCCTGGGAGTTAGAAGGTCTTCAGTTAGAAGAATTATGACGCTTCATGGTGAAAGCCGAGTCCCTTCGGAAGCCACGAGGCCGATGCCCCTTCTAACAACTAGAGCAAAAATTTTTATAGGTACATGGAACGTTCGAACAATGTGGGAAACCGGGAAGACCAGTCAAATAGCAATGGAAATGAGGAGATACAACTTGGCAGTACTGGGAATCAGCGAAACCCACTGGACCCAAGCTGGACAGAAAAGGCTAGCTACGGGAGAGATGCTGCTATACTCCGGTCACGAAGAGGAAAATGCTCCACACAGTCAGGGAGTCGCTCTTATGCTGTCCAAAGTAGCACGAAATGCACTTGTAGGATGGGAGTCTCACGGATCCAGAATCATCAAAGCATCATTCAAAACAAAGAAGGAGGGGATCTTAATGAATATTATCCAATGTTATGCACCCACCAATGATAGCAACGACGACATTAAAGATAAGTTCTACGAGCGGCTGCAGTCAATCATTGAGAAATGCCCAAGAAAGGACCTAACTATTCTGATGGGAGATCTAAATGCCAAAGTCGGAATAGACAACACTGGATATGGAGATATTATGGGACGACATGGACTGGGAGAAAGAAACGAAAATGGAGAAAGATTTGCAAGTTTGTGTGCATTCAACAAATTAGTCATAGGAGGCACAATATTTCCACACAAACGTATACACAAAGCTACATGGATCTCACCGGACCACACTACAGAGAACCAAATCGATCATATTTGCATCAACAAAAAATTCCGAAGGACGATGGAAGATGTGAGAACCAGGAGAGGTGCTGACGTAGCTTCAGATCACCACCTAGTTGTAGCCAATTTAAAACTGAAGCTAAAGAAAAACTGGACAAGTGGACAAACAGCACTACAAAGGTTCAATACAGCCTTCCTTCGAGATACTGACAAACTCAATGAATTCAAGATAGCTCTCAACAACAGGTTCCAAGCCTTACAAGATCTACTGAATGAAGAAGAAACTACTATGGAGGACAACTGGAAAGGCATCAAGGAAGCATTAACTTCAACGTGTCAAGAGGTTCTGGGCCTAAAGAAACACCATCATAAGGAGTGGATCTCTATAGAAACACTGGACAAGATCAAAGAAAGAAGGAACAAGAAGGCAGCAATTAACAACAGCCGAACACGAACAGAGAAAGTCCAAGCACAAGCTGAGTACATAGAAGCAAACAAACAAGTGAAGAGGAGCATTAGAGCCGACAAGAAGAAATACGTGGAAGAACTAGCAACGACAGCAGAAAAAGCTGCTAGAGAAGGAAATATGAAACAGCTTCACGATACAACGAAGAAACTATCAGGGAAATACAGTAAACCAGAGAGGCCGGTCAAAGACAAAGAAGGCAAGCCAATCACCGAAATTCAACAACAGTGTAACAGATGGGTAGAATACTTCGAGGGACTCCTGAATGGGCCGGCTCCAATGAATCCACCGGACATCGAAGCAGCACACATAGATCTTCCTATAGATGTCAACACACCAACGACGGAAGAAATTAGAATGGCCGTCAGACAAATCAAGAACGGGAAAGCAGCAGGACCCGACAACATACCAGCTGAAGCGCTGAAATCAGACATCGAAGCAACCACAAGCATGCTATACCTTCTATTCAAAAAGATTTGGGAGGAGGAACAAGTGCCAATGGACTGGAAAGAAGGACACCTCGTCAAGATTCCAAAGAAAGGAGATCTGAGCAAATGTGAAAACTACAGAGACATTACACCACTGTCAATACCAGGGAAAGTCTTCAACAGAGTGTTGCTGAACCGGATGAAGGATGCAGTAGACGCCCAACTTCGAGATCAACAAGCTGGATTCCGAAAGGATCGGTCGTGCACAGACCAAATTGCAACACTACGGATCATCGTCGAATAATCAGTTGAGTGGAACTCATCATTATACATCAACTTCATTGATTATGAAAAGGCATTCGACAGTGTAGATAGGAGGACATTATGGAAACTTCTTCGACACTACGGAGTTCCTCAGAAGATTGTCAACATTATCCGGAACTCATACGACGGACTACAGTGCAAAGTAGTGCATGGAGGACAGATAACAGATGCATTCCAAGTAAGGACTGGAGTCAGACAAGGCTGTTTACTCTCTCCCTTCCTCTTTCTTCTGGTGGTCGACTGGATTATGAAGACCTCAACATCTGAAGGAAAACACGGTATACAATGGACAGCTCAGAATCAATTAGACGATTTGGACTTCGCTGATGACCTAGCCCTCCTATCACGTACACACGAACAGATGCAGATGAAGACAGCCAGTGTAGCAGCAGTCTCTGCATCAGTAGGCCTCAGCATACACAAAGGGAAAACCAAGGTCCTCAAATTCAAGGCGGAGAACAGCAATCCAATCACTCTTGATGGCGAATTTCTGGAAGATGTAGAGTCCTTCACATACCTGGGAAGCATCATCGATGAACAAGGAGGTTCAGATGCAGACGTAAAAGCGAGGATCGGCAAAGCAAGGGTCGCATTCCTACAATTGAAGAACATATGGAACTCAAAACAACTTTCAACCAATATCAAAGTGAGAATCTTCAATACGAACGTCAAGGCAGTTCTACTGTATGGAGCTGAAACTTGGAGAACTACAACAACCACCATCAAGAAAGTACAAGTATTTATAAATAGCTGTCTACGCAGGATACTCAACATCCACTGGCCGGATACCATCAGCAATAGCCTTCTGTGGGAGAGAACAAACCAACTTCCAGCTGAAGAAGAAATTAGGAAAAGACGATGGAAATGGATAGGACATACATTACGCAAATCGTCAAACTGCATCACGAGGCAAGCCCTAACTTGGAACCCTGAAGGGAAGCGAAAAAGAGGAAGGCCAAAGAACACATTGCGTCGGATAATAGAAGCAGATATGAAAAGGATGAATTACAACTGGACGGAGCTGGAAAGGATTGCCCAGGACAGGGTTGGATGGAGAATGCTGGTGAGTGGCCTATGCTCCTTCACGAGGAGTAACAGGCGTAAGTAAGTAAGTAAGTAACTATAGAAAATAGAGGAGTTTTGAACAAGTGTTTGGTCTTACTCTAGGATTCCTCAAGTGTGTTATCTCACATCCCCATCCAGCGACCGAGCCCAAGACACTTAGGTTTTGCAGTAAGCGCTTGATCATTAGAAAATTAAAATGAGATTTCATAGCTCACATCCATATCCTTAACTAATTTATGATCGCCTCCGTATATCATGAGCATGGTTCTTGAACATACAATACTTAACTTAATATGCAGGATCATACCACATTGCGGATATTTTGAGATGTCATATTGTAGTGAAGGAGAATACAGGTGAGGACGACCGAATTATACTTAGCTCAATATTACAGAGTTACTTGGTAAAATAGAAAAACCATGGTATAATACCTAATTTGCAAACTGTTCAATAATTGTCTCGAACTTCATAGTTCTCGCATTTCCATACTAACTGCTTTCTATTCCCGTTCTTCCTTTCCTGATCTTCCCAATCTTCTGCTGCCAGACATTACATTCCTGACTCGCGTTATATGCTACTTATGTCAATATAAGTAGCACGCACCACAATATCATTAACAGTGTTCCAAGTATAAGCAAACATTTGTTTTCTATTCTTCAGTTATCAGTTGAGAGGATGATATTTTATTATTATTTTTATGAGAAACTGATCTAAAGAGACAAAATTATTTATATCAGAAGAGGTTTTGTGGATTATATAATAATTTTAATAGTTGAGACCATGAATCAATTGAATCCAGATCACCATGGAAAACCTAGAAGCACTGGACGGCCGTTTCGTCCTAGCATGGGACTCCTCAGAAGTGCGCATCCGCGATCCAACCTAGAGAGATTCCAACCCAGAACTTATTGGTCTCAAGCGCGAACGCTTAACCTCTAGACCATTGGAATTGCCGGTATCCAATAGTGTTAATGTCTAACTTCAACTAATCCACAAAATTGAGTGACACATCCATCACTGTCTTCAGCGAGTTAGTATCACACAACAGACCCAGTTGAACTCTACTGGTCACTGCTTCTCACTGTATAACTCCAGAAAATACCTGTTGAAGCCAGTCACTATTAAGCATATGTTGTTTAATATCAGAAGGGGTTTTGTGGATACCATAGTAATTTTAATAGTTGAGATCATGAGTCAGTTGAAACTAGACCACCATGGAAAACCTAGAAGCACTGGATGGCCGTCCAGTTATATATGTTTACCATGATATACAAGTATTATATAACCAATAATTGAGATTATACTACCGCCTAGACTAGATACTTGATTGATCTACTATGAATAGATTGGATCATATTATATCATATACAAGTATCATGACAAAATAGAGAAAACCAGAGTATAGGTCTATAAAGAAAATCACATAAGAAAAAAGCATACAGTAAACTGAATGTCTGCTTTTTAATACTTGGTGACTAATTACACTTTGCTTTGATGAATGACACATCCAAAATGATCTCTGTAAACATTATTAGGCTTTCTTTTTTGTAGTCTTAGATTTGAATGGTCATTAATTCATTTACCCAATAATGAAATTCATTCATCATTATTCACAGTATGTGATTAATTAGGATTATGTAATAGAGTTAAATTTTTAGGTCAATTAGTCTACGAATTAGTTTAATGAATGGTTGGAGATTAAAATAAATTGGATAAGTCCTCAAAATTTATGTAAAATTGATATATCTCGACGGGTATAGGGCATGGTAACTGTTGGGATCTGATGTGTGGGCGAGAATGATAATGAATGGTTGTCTGCTTAGTCAGACATGTAGATAGTCTGACAGGTGTTAGATGAGTTACATATTCCTCTTTCCTTATTATTGATTGTTCAATGTTGTTGGATTATGTTGGGTTTTGGTGTTGAAATATATTTACGTTCTAGTCAGGTTAATCACATGTTCTTGATCTGGGTTGTGTTGAAGTCCTATAGAATAGACACTGGGAGGGAATCTAATGTAGATATTCGTCTAGGGTAAATTAACATCCCATACATTTAAACGTGGAAAACCATCTATGGGCTAAGATTATACATATATTCCTTTTGTATAACTGTTCAGTGACTAGATTATGTATATTCATGTTCCTCTTTTGATCTGAAGTTTGTGATGATGTCGTTCAGAAGAACAATGAAAGCTCCACGACCAAACCATCCAGCTCAGAGAACAAAACTCCATCAAAATCATCTACCTGAGCTACAAATCTTCTCCATCATGTTCCTCTTATTACACACTTTATTATGACCTATAGACTACTATGATACAATTTACCGTTCTTGAGTTATACCCAATCTATTAATTAGTCTCCCACATTCACATCCACTTTTGGCTAGATCCTGTACAAGTGTCATTTCTTATTTTATGGTGTGATGTGGTCTATTTGACTTCTGTATATCAAACCAGTATGTTTGAACTGCATGATTCATATCACAAAGGCTGAGACTGGTGTTCTGGACGCAATAGGCAGGGCTAGGCAGGAAGAAGAACTAATTAAGTCTGTAGACTTCTGGTACGGGTTTGTGCGTTATTGGTCCAGTCTATAAAACCCTGTTCTCTAATTGGCGGTATTATTACGTAACATATTAATAGGGCACAAGGCAATAAGATGTAACAAAAATCTTTTAATACTATCCTTCAAAATCCTTATTGACGATAACTCATATCAAAACATACTTACTTACTTATGCCTGTTACTCCCAATGGAGCATAGGCTGCCGATCAGCATTCTCCAACCAACTCTGTCCTGCCCCTTCGTTTCTAGTTTCATCCAATTCTTGTTCATTTTACTCATGTCTATTTCCATTTCCCGGCGTAATGTGTTCTTCGGTCTTCCTCTTTTCCTTTGGCCTTGAGGATTCCATGTGAGGGCTTGTCTTGTGACGCAGTTGGGTGCTTTCCTCAATGTGTGTCCTATCCACTTCCAACGCTTCCTCCTGATTTCTTCCTCCGCTGGGATCTGGTTTGTTCTCTCCCACAGTACGTTGTTGCTGATAGTGTAGTGTCTGGCCAACGAATCCGAAATATTTTGCATAGACAACTGTCAACGAACACTTGTATGTTGTGGATGATTGTTTTCGTAGTTCTCCAGGTTTCCGCCTCATACAGTAGAACTGTCTTGACATTTGTATTGAAAATCCTGACCTTGGTGTTGATTGATAGAACTTAATAGCTAAGTGAATAATGCGATGGCGTTTGAAGTGAATGGTACCGGGTTCGAATCCCAAAGTGAACATCAACTCAGATGCAGATACATCCAAATGACGAGTCCCAAATAGGACGAGGTGATGCACGTCCTGGATTCCATTGTTAGTCAATAATACTCAGTTGGTTTATGATATAATTTTCATCTGGATCCATTATAGCACAAGGATGATTGTTAGAGATGATATGTATGGACAGCTTTATCATTAATATCCAAATAATATCATATGAAAGTTAGAAATATCAATCTATTTGTATATTGTTAATGATTCAGTATTAATTTACATTACATTATGTATATCATTACAAATGAAGGTTCAAGTTATCCTATTACTGATATTCAGTTATAGTATTTGCATTCTGTATGTACATATTGTCCCTATTATAGTCGTTTTGTCACAAGTTATTAAGAACTGATGAATAGTAGCTATTAGTGAAATCTGGGATGCCTATTTTGTTGTATTTATGACATGTTGGGTGAATATACTTACATCCTAGAGTGAACGTTCACATTTAGCTTCAACTGTAGTATATGATACCTGATGGAAAAAGTTAGCGGCCATTTAAACTCAGTTGGTCAGTGGATAATATATTTAGGTTTGAAGTAAAATGAGCTGAGTTCAAGTCTAAGTGTGACACATCAATAATGAGGTGTTATCACATTCAAATTACTGATTTCAACCAGAATGAAACATTGATATCAATTACATTATTAGCCACAGTTCATCTGTAGTGAACGAGAACACATGTGGGGGACAACCAAATGTATGTAAATACAAAATTACAGAACAACTTAGTCAAATCTGAGAATCATACAGTAAATACTTCATTTGCAAAATATCAATCAATCGTCTCAAACTTCACTGTTCCTCCGTTTCCACACCAATCATTCTTTGTTCTCGTTCTCTTCTTTTCGATCCTCTTAACCTTCTGCCTCCAGGCATTTCACTTTCGATTGATGATACATACTACTTTTGTCTGTTGACATCAGCAGCACACACCACACTCTTCCCCTTTCAAAACAGGCGTTCTTGCAGTGGTTCTGCTCGCCGTGCCACTTTCTTTTTCCCCGCAACCCGTAACACGCTCTCCGTCAAAATGTCGAGTCTGAGGTGCACTGACCTCTGTAGCGCCGTTGACCCGCCAGGTCATCAAAATCCGATGTTCACCCGCACCCGTGACGTCCTGTGCTTACGGTCCGGCGACCTACTAAGTCATCTACACCTGATGTCCGCCCAGCAGACGCAAGTCCCACTGCTCCTCTTCGCCGACAGCACCCGCCAAAGCCAACGCCGCCCCACCAGAACACTCCACTCGACGTCACTCCCCTCACAGACCTCCCCAACTAGCACTGTGTTGATGAATATAAAGTACCTTCAAAAAGTGATCTATTTGATATCATATACTCCAAATGCCTTGGTTGGAAAACCTTGATTCCAAACTAATGGTGCACATAGGCTCCAGGATCCTAAACCAAAAAACGGTGCATGAACCAATTGTTGGTCACCGGCTACTATGGAAATGCATCTCCAAATGTTGCCTTTCGGATCAGACCTTTAGGTCGAATGCTCTGGGTGTGGCCCCCTAAGAAAACCACCTGCTTAGTTCGAGCGCCGGGGCAGTATCACGGCCCACACATGAATCAAGTGACTTGTGTGGCGCATATGTATTCGGTGCCCCTTTGCACTAATATTTATGTGTTCAAATAAATAATAAATAAACAGACCAATGGTGTTGATGTGTAGTTTAAGTCGATCCACGATATTGCTAGACCATGCTTGTCATGGATATTTATTGGCTGTGCTGATTGAGATATATTCAAGTTTACTTAAACATCACCTGCTTAAACTGACAACGCTGGCTGATGTAAGTTTGAACAAAGTTAGATGTGTTCATACTGAGGTATGAGATCGTTTCATAAAATCATTGACTCTTGGTCTGAGCTATTTCGATAGACTCGGACTATGTGATTGAGATCAACATAATAACTACTATTAGTGACTGAAAACTAGGAGTTTCATGCCGTGGGATCGGTCACATTCATCCTTGATCCTTCCTTAGACTTAGAACTACAGTGTTTCTTAATACGTACCTTTTTGATTCTGTCTTTTCATATTAATGACCTAATTGTTTGTTATTAGAGAAATATATGTAAAAGAGTAAACAATGGGAAAATCAATTCAAGTTCGAAGAATCTACATATGTATGTGTTCGTGTGCGTTCGTGTTTGTTTGTGTGTGTGTGTTTAACTTAAAGAAGAATAACTTAGTGATACCGTAGAAAGGAAAAACTATCATAATTAGTTGTTGACACATTTTTTTCTTTTTTTAAATAAATGTTTCCCATGGTAACTAAATGATTATTGATTATTTATTAAGATTTTAGTTCATTTTTGCATAGTAAGGTAACATGATACAAAAAGTAACGATGTAAGTGATTTTCATCATTAATTAATATTACGATGAATATGACAGTTTACGAACCAATGAGCTGATATTTAATAATTCGATTTTTATCAGTATAGGGTTGTGGAGATCATTGAGTTTTAATTGATATAATGAATAAACCAATGTTAAACCACCTCTGAAGACCCGGAAGTACTGGATGGCCGTTTCGTCCTAGTATGGGACTCCTCAGAGGTGTACACGCGTGATTCCACACCAGAGGGACTCGAACCCAGTACCTTTAGTTTCGTGCGCGAACGCTTAATCTCTAGACCACTGAGCTTTGAACAGTGGAACCCAATGCGTATCGGATAGAGACAGGTATCTACCTCAGTCAATTGATGAAGGGTTGAACAAGATCATGGATCGGTTGAAGTCAGACACTAACACTGTTGGATGCTGGCAGGTTCAGTGGTCTAGAAGTTAAGTGTCCGCACGTAGGTTCGAGTCCCTTTAGTGTGGGACCGTGGATATGTACACAATTATCTTCAGTGAGTTACTATCTCACAACAGACCCGGTTGAACTCTACTGGTTACTGATTCTCACGAGACCGTTATGTCCTGGGTTCGAACCTCGCGAGGCAAAGTCGTGGCTGCGCACTGCTGAAGAGTTCCACAATAGAACGAAACGGCTGTCCAGTAATTTCGGGTTTTCCATGGTTGTCTATCTTCAATTAACTCATGATCTCAAGTATTAAAAATTAAGTAGATCTCATTTATCAAAGATTTTCCACTGATTCATACAACTTAACTAACTTTTCACTCTTACTACATTCATTATTAGATAATAATGGTTAAATAGACTAGTTAGCATTATTTTCTATTGAGATCATGAACCGATTGATGTTAGACCACCATTGAAAATCTGGAAGCATTGGATGGCCACTTCGTCCTATTGTGGGACTCCTCAGCAGTGCGCATCCACGACTCCGCCCCGCGAGATTCCAACCCGTGACTTATCAGTCTCGCGCACGAACGCTTAACCTCTAGACAACTGAACTGGTCGGTATCCAATGGTGTTAATGTCTAACTTCAACTAATCCACGAAATTGAGCCGTCGTCCACCACTGTCTTTAGTGAGTTACTATCTCACAACAGATCCAGTTGAACTCCATTGGTCACTGCTTCTCACGAAACCGATAAGTCCTCAGTTCAAATTTCATTAATTCATACAACTTAACTAACGTTTCACTCTTACTCTATTCATTATAAGATAATATTGGTTAAACAGACTAGTTATTATTATTATTACTAGTAGTAGTAGTAGTAGTAGTAGTAGTAGTAGTAGTAGTAGTAGTAGTAGTAGTAGTAGTAGTAGTAGTAGTAGTATTAGTAATACTAGTAGTAGTATAAGTAGTATTGATAGTTTTATTATATTATTCTTAAGATTGACAAATTGAGTTCATTTTGTTTTGTTTTGTTCACCTTGAGAACATGAAGAAAACAAAAACAAACAAAAAAAAAGAAACAGAGGAATAGGCAACTGACAGTTTAATGAAGTAATGTTATACAAGAAATTAGTGAATTAACTAATTTATAAAACAACCATCTAATATAGTACTATATAGTTAATCATAAATATTAACAATCATGTACCTACTTGCTGAAAGAGAAAACTATTGTGTATCTATGTATGTATGTATGTATGTGTGTGTGTATATATATATTATAAAGAATGATTGAATGATAGTGACTATTTCAGGTTCATTACATTGTACTTCTGTCAATTAAACTTGGTATTTGAATAGATAGTATAGAAAATTCACAGAAAATTAGGGTATATCAATTCAAGTGTGATTATTATTATTATTATTCATATTATCAATAGTCAATCAGAAACTTACAAGTACATTGATTGAATCATGTATTGAATGTTATACAAGTGAGAATTTTCTTGATAGTTTGTTTGTATGCATTTAAAACTATAAGATAATGGTTGAAGATAGTTGATAGGATACCCTGTTTCATCCTACTTGACAGTTAAAGATGTTACCATTGAGTTATCCAGGTGATGATTGACTTTCTGTAGGAGTGAGGTATGTTTTACAACTGAGTAATCACTGAATAGTAATCGATGTGATGTCTATCAAACCTCTTATTAGTACTGATCGAATTCTATTGATAAAGTTGTAATTGACCTCACTACTCTAGGTGACTTAACATTAGGTGTGCTATGTTGAGATGTAAGGTGGCTGGTGGAAGCAGATGATAGTAAATCCTGGACCTAGATTCAGACCTAGATTAGTGTCTACACTGCAACTTGACCGATAGAATCAGATCAGCGCTATATATATATATATGACATTGCTTACCACCCAATGATTAATCAGTTGTAAAAAATATATTAAAGACTGTTTCGATTGATAATTTTTTGAGTCGATCACTGCACACTATTGGTCCCTATCGGAATATGTGTATTCTGAGTAGATTCCCATGCTATTTGCCATTGATTACAAGTTCAAGCAGAATTACGTAACTTCTTAGCCGATGAATAAGTTATTAGTAATTTTGACTCCTTAACTCAGTGGATAACGTCTTTATGTTCCAAGTAAAAGAGTCGGCGTGTTAACATCACTTCTACCGAATTTACTAAATCTATTTACTTACGCCTGTTACTCCTCGTAGAGGAGCATAGTACGCTCACCAGCATTCTACATCCAACCCTGTTCTGGGCAATCCTTTCCAGCTGCTATTCATTCTTTTTATATTTCCAATTCCAATTCCCAACGTAGTGTGTTCTTCAGCCTTCCACTTTTCCGACTCCTTTCAATATTCCAAGTTAGGGTTTGCCTCATGATGCAGTTTGATGATTTCCATAATGTATGTCGCATCCACTTACAATGTCATTTACTAGTCACCTCTTCGGATGGAAGCTGGTTTGTCCTCTCTTACAGAAGGCTGTTGCTGATCGTATCAAGCCAACGAATATTAAGTATCTTACGTAGACAAGTATTTATAAATACTTGTACCTATTTGATGATGGTTGTCATAGTTCTCCAAGTTTCAATTACATACAGTAGAACAATCTTGACGTTCACATTACAGATTCTGACTTTGATATTGATTGTATCTATTATTCATTCAATTGAAATAATGTTTAATTGAATCTATTCTTAAACAATCATCAATGATTTCCCTTTTTAATTATTATTTATATTAGGTACGTGAACTGTTATCACAATGTACTTGTAAACAAACATTCCCTATGGTTCGTATCGGTGAAGGACGTTATTTATTTGGTGATAAAGGTACACAAATATTTGTTCGAGTAAGTAATATTTAGTCATCTTATTTGTACTATTCTCTTTTGTTTTAACTTTCTAGTATTTACTTTATAAGTTAAAAAGAAAACGAGATATCCGTCTACCAACCAAAGGACAGGTTTATTGCTCAGCAGTTCATTTCATCCTACTTTATGACAGTGAAACATGACCAGTAAGAGTAGAGGTTATTTGTAGGTTACTAGTATTCGATCATAAGTGTCTTCGAAGCATTGTTCGTTTATCATGGGACCACCGATTAAGTAACGCAATTGTTAGGAAACGGGTACTAGGTAAGGATGGCAAATCAATTGATGACGTAGTGAAACTTCATCAGTTGAGATGGATGGGACACGTGTTACGTATGCCCAACGATCGACTACCTCGGCGTGCAATGTTCAGTGGTATAGGAGTAGGTTGGAAGAAAGCTAGGGGCGGCCAGACCAAAACATGGCACAAGTTCATGAAGTCACTGACAAGTGGTCAGAGTCATGTCGGTAGGTGTAGACTACCTGGTTGGGGACCGCGAGATGATAGCAACCGATGGTTAGAGACCCTGAATGACATGGCTCAAAATCGTTTGCAATGGTGTGTGCAGGTGCATCCACTCTTTATGTTCTCCCAAATTTATTTCACTGTATTATACTCTTTAAATAACATCTCCAAACACTAATTTTCCCGATTAATGCTTATACTCTCATTACCTCTACTACTATGGGATTTGAATCGACCACTGCATCTCTGTGCTAATGTGGTGTGGCAACTCGAACTGATATACGTACATACGAAGTTCTATTTTGTTGACTGACTGATTTACTTTATATTCAGTTGTAGTAATTGTTCAGATGTTTCCAAAATCAATAAAAATCGATTAGGAGTGAAAAGAGAATAACAAATTGCCCTGGTTATCCACCTGTAGCTCTTCTAGGGTTACTGCTAGTCTCAAGCCCATGCAAAGAAAAAGGGTTGAGCATGGAATTGACAACCACATCCCGTCGAAAATAATCTTGCTAAAATAACACCAACATGAATGAACTGGTTATTCGAATTAGCTTGCAATTGATCAATTTCTTTTAGCATATGTTCACTCTGTTCAGATTCCTTTGACTGATATTGCCATTAAGTCACAAGTATTATAACCAGAGATAAGTGATGGCTAGCATTAGAATCCAGTGCAAACAATCCAATACAAATGAATTATACTTCATCCCATTGCATAACTCGGTGGCTATCTGAACTTGGTAGGTAAGTGCATAAATTGATTACGCTTGAAGCGAACGGTACTAGATTAGAATATCAACCAAGAAATGTAGGTATATCCAGCTGACGTTTCTCAAGTAGAACGAAATCAACGTCCTAGATCCCACTGCTAGACACCATCTATCTCTGCTTAATGTGATTTTATTTCACAAACAACGAGAATTACGCTAAAAGGGGTGGCCAAACTAAAATGTGGCATCAGTCCATAAAGTCACTAACTTCTAGTCTGAATCATGTTGGTAGATGCAAACTACTTGGTTGGAGGCTGCGTAACTATCGTAACCAATAGTTGGATACTCTGTGTGACATGAATCAGAATCGATCACAATGGTTTAGGTGTATACACTCTCTGTGTTCCTTCAAACTATGAGATTAAAATCACTTCATATATTTCTTTCTACGAATTACTTCTATGATTTTTTTGTTCATTTTGTTGTGCTAATGAAGTTTGATAACTTGGACCGATGCACATATGTGCCTGGTTCTACGTTGTAACTGACTGACTGATCACACTAAAAACAATAAATATCTACAAACATGTAATCATACTATTTAGTGAATGAATCAGTTGTAACTTGTATGCTTGTTTCTTCAAAATAATTCATTATAATAGACAATATTGATGATAATAATAATAGCACTATGAAAACAAACAAACAATACACCACAATTATTTCATATTAATTAGAATTCATTTGAATTGCAAATGAGTTTAACTGATTAGTTTGATTACAAGTAAATAGTATCATTTGTTATAAAGGATTGATTGTTTTATGTATTCATTGTTAAATATAATTTAAATAGTTGAGATCATATAAGTCAGTTAAAGTTAGAACATCATGGAAAACCTAGAAGCACTGGACGGCCGTTTGGTCCCGGTATAGGACTCCTCAGCAGTGCGTATCCACGATCCCACCTTGTGAGATTCCAACTCAGGACCTTTCAATTGTGAGATTCAAAACGATAGGTCTTGGATTCGTATCTCGGGAGGTGGGATCGTTTTTGGTGGAGTTTTGTTCTCTGAGCTGGATGGTTTGGTCGTTGAGCTTTCATCGTTCTTCTGAACGACATCATCAGCACAGACTTCAGATAGAAGTAAAGTGTTCGAATGATGATGTCATTCAGAAAAACGATGAGAGCTCCACGACCAAATCTTCCAGCTCAGAGAACAAAACTCCACCAAAATCATCCACCTGAGCTACAAATCTTCTCCACCATCTCAAAGGTGGCATCGTGGATGCGTACTACTGAAGTTCAACAATAGGACGAAACGGCCGTCCAATGCTTCCAGGTTTTTCATGGTGTTCTAGCCTCAATTGACCCATGATATGAACTACTGAAATTTCTATAATATACACAAAGCCTTCTTCAAATGTAATTTAATCAAGTGAATGATTTAGATTTCTTTCAAGAAATTTATAGTGTTAAAAATTTTTCAATAATCTAAAATGTAATTACCACTATAGGGTTGTGGAGACCGTTAAGTTTTTGTTTGAGATGATGAATCGATTAATGTTAAACCACAGTTGAATAACTAGAAGCACTGGATAACCGTTTTGTCCTAGCATGGAACTCCTCAATAGTGCGTATCTATGATTCCAGTTGTGGGATTCGAACCCAGGACTTTCAATCTCGCATACGAATCCAGAGTGCAGGATCGTGAATGTATACTATTGATGAGTCACATACTAGGATGAAATGGCCGTCCAGTGCTTCCAGATTTTCAATGGTGGTCGAACATCGACCGATTGATAATCCCAATCTAAAATGTAATTATTGAATGTATGTTTACCGATGTTACACTAGTTCAGATGATTTGATAAAATAATGAATTTGGGATAAATTTTCTTAACTGATAATTTTCCTTATAAAACCAATGACTTGAAGAGTTAACTAGATAGATTCGCAGAAATGAAGTAATCAGTAACCCCTCTCTTCTACTGTTGACCTCATTATCATCGTTCGTACACACCTGAATAAATCTATAACAATACGAGGATGAATATTGAATAAATGTTGTATTCATATTTATACTACTTTAAATAATCTAAGTAGTTATATTGAATTGATCAATTTTCATTTTTTAATTTAGTAATGTTCTCTTCGTAGAAAGAATATGTAGTCAAATGAAATATTATTCATTCTGCTTGGAATAGCTTCCAAAATGTTCTGCGTCAGATTATCTTTCACAAATACTGATGTTATTCAATCCATAGAATAATACAAATGATACTGAATTAAGATTGTGAAATATTTCAATTCATTGTGATTTAGGTATTTATTTTTTATTTACGTGAACCCATAAATATCGTCACAAAGGGGCACCGAAAACATATGCACCATACAAGTCATTTGATTTGTATGCGGGCTGTGATACTGCCCAGGTGCCCAGACCGAAGCAGGTTGTTTTTTTAGGGGGCCACACCCAGAGCCTTCAACCTAAAGGTCTAATCCACAAGGAAGTGGAGTAACGTTAAGAGATGCAGTTCCATGGTAACCGGTGACCAATGATCGGTTCATACGCCATTCGTTCCCTCAGAATCTTGGAGGCTATGCACAAAATTGGTTTTAATTCAGGATTTTCCAACTCCTCTACGTGGATCCTCCGTATCCATCATCGCGGTTAGAGCGCTGGACATTTGATTTCCATCCTCTCAATCTCGTAAACATCACCCGTGGTATGAGAAGCCAGTGAGTAAGACTTCCCTGTCAGTGGTTGTATGCACATGGTCATGTGAGAGCAATTGAAGAGAGAGAGAGCTAACTCTCCTCACTCTCGACCGTAATAGGGCTTTTAGTGGGATTTGTGGTTTGTGCACGAACGCTTAACCACTGGACCACTGAGCCGGCATCCAGGTTTTCCATGGTGATCTAGCTTCAACTGACTCATGATCTCAACCACTGAAGTTGCTATAATATCCACAAAACCCCTTCTGATACTAAACAACATATGCATAATGGTGACTGGTTTCAAGAGGTATTTCCTGGAGTTCTAGTGAGAAACAGTGATCAGTGGAGTTCAACTGGGTCTGTTGTGTGATACTAACTCACTGATGAAAATGATGGATGTGTCGCTCAATTTTGTGGATTAATTGAAGTTAAACATCAATACCGTTGGATGCCGGCAGGTTCAGTAGTCATTTAAATCCGTTAAGCACTTTGTTTAAAATTTATAGATGGTTTCTTGTCACTAAGAATGTGGTATGTGCTACTGATATCGACAGATATAAGTGGTATGTACCATCAATCGAAAGTGAAATGCCTAACGGCAGAAGATCAAGAAGATCAATGATGAAATGAGAACAAGAACAAAGAATAATTAGTGTAGAAACAAAAGAACAACGAAGTATTCACTTTATGCTTCTCAGATTTTACTAAGCGATTCTACAATGTTGTATTTAAATATATTCAATTGTCGCTACCGATGTTCTTGTTCTCTACAAGAATGTGTATGTTTGGGTGTGTGGGGGTTAGTAATCATTATATTGAAATTCCATTGTGTTCATTACCATTCGGTTACTTCAATACAAATAATGTCATTCCGAATTATTAGATGAATGAATGAATGAAATATACATAAATAATGCGCATACAGTGAGTATACTTTTGAGAACCATTTCAATGGTCTATATTACTTAATTGATTATATGTTTATAAGTATACTAACAAGAATTTGAGTACAATTAAATTTCTTATAGAATCATTTTATATATGCGTTAACAATGTCATTACTAATCTGATTTAAGTATATCTGATCAAGCATTTTGGTTTATACTCACCATCAATTATAATTGTCATAATCATGCTGTGAACTACTAATAGGTCATATAAATCAAAGCATACTCCTCCTCCTCCTCCTACTCCTCCTCCTCCTCCGCCTCCTACTCCTACTCCTACTCCTACTCCTACTCCTACTACTACTTCTCTCTACTACTACTACTACTACTACTACTACTACTACTACTACTACTGCTGCTGCTACTGCTGCTGCTGCTGCTGCTGCTGCTGCTGCTGCTGCTGCTGCTGCTGCTGCTGCTGCTGCTGCTGCTGCTGCTGCTGCTGCTGCTGCTGCTGCTGCTGCTGCTGCTGCTGCTGCTGCTGCTGCTGCTGCTGCTGCTGCTGCTGCTGCTGCTGCTGCTGCTGCTGCTGCTGCTGCTGCTGCTGCTGCTGCTGCTGCTGCTGCTGCTGCTGCTGCTGCTGCTGCTGCTGCTGCTGCTGCTGCTGCTGCTGCTGCTGCTGCTGCTGCTGCTGCTGCTGCTGCTGCTGCTGCTGCTGCTGCTGCTGCTGCTGCTGCTGCTGCTGCTGCTGCTGCTGCTGCTGCTGCTGCTGCTGCTGCTGCTGCTGCTGCTGCTGCTGCTGCTGCTGCTGCTGCTGCTGCTGCTGCTGCTGCTGCTGCTGCTGCTGCTGCTGCTGCTGCTGCTGCTGCTGCTGCTGCTGCTGCTGCTGCTGCTGCTGCTGCTGCTGCTGCTGCTGCTGCTGCTGCTGCTGCTGCTGCTGCTGCTGCTGCTGCTGCTGCTGCTGCTGCTGCTGCTGCTGCTGCTGCTGCTGCTGCTGCTGCTGCTGCTGCTGCTGCTGCTGCTGCTGCTGCTGCTGCTGCTGCTGCTGCTGCTGCTGCTGCTGCTGCTGCTGCTGCTGCTGCTGCTGCTGCTGCTGCTGCTGCTGCTGCTGCTGCTGCTGCTGCTGCTGCTGCTGCTGCTGCTGCTGCTGCTGCTGCTGCTGCTGCTGCTGCTGCTGCTGCTGCTGCTGCTGCTGCTGCTGCTGCTGCTGCTGCTGCTGCTGCTGCTGCTGCTGCTGCTGCTGCTGCTGCTGCTGCTGCTGCTGCTGCTGCTGCTGCTGCTGCTGCTGCTGCTGCTGCTGCTGCTGCTGCTGCTGCTGCTGCTGCTGCTGCTGCTGCTGCTGCTGCTGCTGCTGCTGCTGCTGCTGCTGCTGCTGCTGCTGCTGCTGCTGCTGCTGCTGCTGCTGCTGCTGCTGCTGCTGCTGCTGCTGCTGCTGCTGCTGCTGCTGCTGCTGCTGCTGCTGCTGCTGCTGCTGCTGCTGCTGCTGCTGCTGCTGCTGCTGCTGCTGCTGCTGCTGCTGCTACTGCTGCTGCTGCTGCTACTACTACTACTACTACTACTACTACTACTACTCCTCCTCTCCTACCTACTACTACTACTACTACTAGTAACACTACTTGTAATTGTTGAAGGAAATGACGTATCATCTTTTTTACTCACTTCTAATGGACCTCTTATGGCGAAGTTTTGATTTTTAGTTGTGATTATACAGATTACAATATCAATATGATTCTGTATGTCATTAAATATATATACATACATAAACGTTTCTTTCTCAGTACATGTCAAGTAGTTGCTCAATAAAAATTATCTGGAAATAGTTATACTGTTTAAATGAGATTAAGTAGTTCAAATGTTTCACTTGAAAAAGTATCCATTTAATCAGGTGGGGATTTTGTGAAGATTTTAGTAATTTAACACTTAAATTCATGGCCATTTTCTTCCTTGTATGAGACTCCTCAGTAGTGAGTATCCACTATCCCGCACCTTGCGACTGAAATGGGTTTGGATATAACTATTGTTATGATTATAACAAAGTTTCATGTTTTGATCTGTTTGTTCAAGTTAGGAAATGAAAAGGGTCAAAATTGTTTTATGAGTAAAGATGAAATGACACCTATCTAAACATTATAAATTGTTGATTCTGTAGATCGGCTTGGTTTAATTCACTATGTCGACTTTTCTACATAAATTTATGTCTTATATATCATGAGTTCTTAATGAGGTTCATTGCCCCCATGGCAAACGTCGGGTAATTGACTGACATCTAAAATGTTACGTAACATGATTTAAGTTTGTTTCGACTTGTTGTATCTTTTCAACTAGACCTATTTTATTGTTTTAATTTAGATACTGAGAAATCATGTGATGGTTCGAGTCGGTGGTGGCTGGGATACACTGAGTCATTTCTTATCAAAATACGATGAATGTCGTAAAGTTAATCCATGTAAGAATGTTTTCTATTCAGTTTTGAAGTTTTACGAAGCTTTGCTTGTTTGATTGTATCAAAATATTTTACATTTCGTATGTTATTAGATCATACTTTAACGATGTAGGGTTAGTAATAGTAATTATTAGTTTATTAATTGAGATTAGGGTGTTCTCTTAGCCTGAGTTCATGTCATCAATCCTACCGATAACAAAGTATGATAATGTTGAGTGGAAAACTATGGTAACTTCGATTTTTTTGACGACAGTCATTCGATTCGGTTGTCACTTACGTACTTATTTACGCCTGTTATCGCCAATGGAGCATAGGCCGCCGACCATCATTCTCCAACCAACTTTGTCCTTCGCCTTTCTTTCTAGTTCTATCCAATGTTGTTCATTCTTCTCATGTCTATCTCAATTTATCGGCATAATGTGTTCTTTAGTCTTCTTCCTCTTCTCCTTTGGACTTGAGGATTACGAGTGATGAGGACTTGCCTTGTGACGCAGTTGTGTGCTTTCCTCAATGTGTGTCTTATCCACTTCCAGCGCTTCTCTCTGATTTCTTACTCCATTACTTTGTTCTGGTTTGTTCTCTGCAACAGTAGGTTGTTGCTGATAGTGTAGTTTCTGGTCAACGAATCCGAAGTATTTTGCATAGACAACTGTCAACGAACACTTGTATGTTGTGGATGATTGTTTTCGTAGTTCTACAAGTTTCTGCCCCATACAGTAGAACTGTCTTGACATTTGTATTGAAAATCGTGACTTTGGTGTTAATTGAAAGACAGCTGTTTTGAGTTACAGATATTCTTCAATTGTAGATATCCTGCTCTTACTTTGCCTATCCTTACATTTACATCTGTATCAGATCCACCGTGTTCAGGTTCTCAGGTATTGTATAATTCACTAAAAGATCAGAAAGTCGTTAATAAAACTATATACATGCATATATGAAGTAATAAAGATTGATTTATTTGTATCTTAATTAGTAGAAAACTGATTTGTGTTTCTTTGTTGACATTTGTGTCTTTTTGGTTAGTTGCTTCTTAAGAAGGTAAATCACTATATGAATTCAGAGAGAAATTATCAACCAAAGGATCATTAAAAACTTGGGGGATACTAAATAGATAGTTACTTTTAGTTAGGGATTGATTAGACCTTACAATGGGATCAATCTCTAAATCACCATCTTTTCACGTTTCTCGCAGAATATGTGTTATGTCTAGAGCTTCGTTTCTTCTTGTACCACGTATAACTTGAACACTTGAACGTTAGAATCCTTCCAAGTGACAATGAGAAGACAGAAGACTAATGAAAGGAATGTTATTCCAGACAGTGTCAAATTATAGTACAAAACTGTCAGGTATTTATAGTTTTTAGTAAAACTGAAATCATTATTATGGTTATCCAATTCGCACACAGGGGGTGATTAGCATTTCTCCAATAGGAAAGCTACACATGGAAATTCTGGAACATTCTTCTAAAAGATAATTGAATGAGATATCTTCGGTTCTATCTGAAATTCTTAAACCATCTTCGAGTTCATACATGGATGGTCCCCACCGTATGATAAGTTTAGGCTGTTGAGCTGAACTCCTATGGTCTAGATTAATTACTTCAATCAACTCTCAGTAATATATATAACAAGTAAAGAGATTTCTCATTATGAAGTAACATTATTTGAAGAACTAGTGAGATCTAACAAACACTGAATATGTATTTTCATTCTAGTTTAAGATTTCCAAGTGTGTCAACCTATAGCTATGCACAGTATTATTTCAGCAGCAATTTCGAAGACCCTCCCGATCTCCCACATTGTACGAGCATTCCATGTACCTAAATTAATGGTTGATCTGGTTATTAGAAGGGGCATCAGCCTCGTGACTTCCGAAAAAACTCGGCTTTCATCATGAGGTGTCATAACTCCTCTAATTGAAGATCTTCTAAATGCCAAAGCAGAGTTTAAATGGTTTGAATTATTTTTCCTCATTAGCGTTATTTCATCGAGTAAGTTTTTCATGGTATGTGGTCGCTATCCCCATGCCCAACTCTCCTCCTTTATCCGGGCTTGGGACCAGCCGTCACCCAAGAGTGGCTGCAGGCGGAGTTATATACTGTATTAACCTCAAGAAATTTTAGTTGCTTGACAAGTATGACACCATTCAGTCTTTGAATCAATATCAAATGATTCAGTCTGCATATATAAGATATGACATCACATTAGAATCAGGAAGTTAACGATACGTGATTACATGAACACGATGAATGTTAACTTGGTGATTTAATGTCATGAATACAATTTTAATTTTTGATTGAGATCATGAATCGATGAATGTTAGACCACCATTGAAGACGTGGAAACACCTGACGGTTGTTTTGTTCTAGTATGAGACTGTTGAAGAGTGTGTATCCACTATTTCGGATTGCTTGATGTTAGACAATAACACGTGGTACGTATGCCCAATCACCGATTACTAGGACGCGCAATTGTGACTAGTGTTGGAGTCGGTTGGAAGAAAGTTAGAGGCGGCCAAATCAAAACTTGGCATCAGTCACTGAAGTCACTAACTTCTTATCTGTGCCATGTTGGTAGATGCAGACTACTTGGTTGGGGTCCGTGTGACTATCGTTACCAATGGTTGGAGACTGTGTGACATGGCTCAGAATCGATCACAATGGCATCCGTGTATACACTCGTTGTCTTCCCTTAAACTGTGAGATGAAAATTACTTTATATATTTCTTCACAATTCTTTCTTTTATATATTACTATCATTGAAGTAACTACTTCTGTGAATTTGGTGTTGATCTTGTTGTGCTAATGAGATATGTGAACTTGGACCGATGTGTATAAGTGCCTGGTCCTACGTTGTCGCTGACTGACTGACTGAGATACTAAAACCGGATCAGTGGTCTATAAGTTGAACGTTCACATGCATAACCAAAAGTTCTAAGTCTGAATATAATGCACGAGCTCATCAATTCTTACTGTTAAGAAATCGCATACTGGAACAAAACAACTAACTATCCAGTACTTTCAGATCTGACGTTCATCAATTAATGATCTTATTCCAAGAAATACTTCACATCACTAAAACGTATCTCTTCTAATTTCTTTCTTTCTTTGATTATAGTAGGATCATGTAAATTAAATTCAATGAATCAGAATTCCAAATTGAATGAAGATAAAACTCAGAACATGGTAGAATGTAAATTGAATGTAGTAAAAACACGTACATCATCTGTAACTAAGGAGAAACAATCACATAGAGATAATGATCACCATGATGATGATAATGATACTTCGGATGGGAAAGTACAATTGAATCATAAAATTGATTCAGAATTTATGAAATCAATGAAAAATGTGAATGAAAATCAAACTCATCTAAAAAAATCTTTAGAAGAATCAAAAGGTCTTACTAAATCGCAAGTAAGTAGTATAAAACGTATTCGATAAATATTTCCAATATGGATTAAGTTTTAGTAGTTAAAATCATGAATTAATTGAAGTTTGACTATAATGAAAAATCTGGATAGCCGTTTCATTGTATTGTAGGGCTCAGCAGTAGTGTGCATCTGCGATACCGCATCGGGAGATTTGAACTCACGACTTATCGATTCTCATACGCGAACGCTTAAACGCTAGACTACTAAACCTGCCGTTATCCAACGGTGTTAATGTGTAACTTCAACCAATCCACGAAATTGAGAGATACATCCAATATTGTTTTCAGTATGTTAATATCTCACAACTGACCCGTTTCAACTCCATTGGTTACGGCTTCTCGCTAGAACTTCAGATAATACCTCGTGAAACCAGTCACTTGTGAGTATATGTTGATTAAAATTTAGTAATAAATTGAATATTCGTCAAGACTATAGTTTATAGACGAAGCAATCAAATTTAGGATAAGAGGTCTTAGATTTTGATACGAAATTGATTCATCCATTTGGGTGAGTAGCATTTCGGCATTTTAGCTGATATCAGTTCATAATGAAAACTGTAAATCTAGTTCTTAACCCTAACCTAACCATCAAGTGTAAATCATAATTCTAATTCCTTGTATTAATAGACTGTTAACTTTTGGATGTGAATTTTATCGATAGTGAGTGTATGTTATGACTTGTTACTTTGTGCCCTATCGATATGTATATAAAGTAATGTTACCATGAATTACAGAACAGTGTCTTATAGACCGGGCCAATGACTCATAAACCCATACGATCAGTCTAGAATCCTTATCGGTTCTCCTTCCTGCTTAGACATGCCTATTATGTCCAGGATACGAATCTCAGCCTCCGTGATACTAATCATATATTTCAAACATATTGGGTTTATATACAAACCAAACAGACCACATTTTAGCATAAAATAGTTCTCGCCAAATGTGGTTGTGAATGTGGGAGACTGTAATTAATAGACTAGTTATAACTCAAGAATCGTAAATCATATCATTATAATCTATGGATCAAAATAAAGCGTATAATTAGAGGAACATAGATATGCATAATGTAGTTACTGAACAGTTACACAATAGGACTATATATATACTATCAATCCACAGATAGATCCCATCAGTTACCATCCACTATTCTCATCAGGATATAACCGTGACGATGCCACAGGTGTTTGGAGTCTGACAACGCTTTAACCAGTAATACCTTCTACTATGCATCGTACCCACCAAGTAAAATCAAATGTCGGAATCGGGGAGGTTCGAAGATATATTTGATAGGCTATCAATATATCGTGAATCGACTGATCTAAACTGGCTAGAGATTGCAGAGGATGTCGAGCACAACGTTCCCACTCATGATCTGGTGCGGATGCATGGCCGAGCGTCTTCAGCTAGGTGAGTCCATTAAAACTAATGTGGTCAGCATCCAATGTCGAAGAGTTACAGAGCTATTGATATTGAGGATTTATTTACCGCTACAGCAATGTATATATTTGAAGAGTCTTATATTTCAACGAAACATCAATTTTAATCCTCTTTGATTTTCATTGGTTCACTAAATGATAAATAATAAATGATTTAATAACTTACACATATTTTCTCTCTTTTCTATTTTATAACAGTTTTTCTCTGAACTCAATTTAACTTCATTGAATAATGATAATGATAATGTTGATGATGGCGACTTGAATTGTTCTACACATTTTCCACGATTTATTATCGCTGATCAATATATGAAAGATCCGACCAATTCATCAACTGATGTTGAAGAAACTAGTTTCAATGATAATCTTACAAAAGATTGGTCAAATGAAAGTTTTGATAAGATACAGTCATTACGTAATGGCATTACTACTAGTAATACTACTGCTACCACCACCACTACTACTACTACTACTACTACTACTACTACTAGCAATAGTAATAGTAATATTAAGGATATTAATAGTGATTCTAAAACAGATCAGAATAGTTTGATTAGAAAACCATTCAATACTAGTGATAAACTACTTAAACAAAAATCAACTATTACTATCATAAGAAATGAATTAGATAAATCTAATATGAAACCATATATTGTAAATAGACCATGTTTCCCGAATACTACTACTCCTACTGCTACCACTACTCCTACAAGTAGTAGTAGTAGTACTACTTATTACATTAATAGTAGACATTATAATTCTATACAACATCAGAACCCAATAGAGAATAGATTACATAATAATCAAAATTTATCCAAATCATTAAATTCATTAAACATAAATTGTAAACAATCAATTGATAGAAAGAATTCAAGACCAGTTGAAAGGATTTCAGTTTTGCCTATCATCAATGATACTACTACTAATAATAATAGTAGTAAAAGTAATAATAATAAATTTACTAGGAATAGTTATACTACTCATAATCATCGAATACAATCAATAAAAAGTCATCATGTAACAGAAAGAAAATCTACAATGCAACAATTGAAATCATCACCGTTACATCATGATAATCATCATCATCATCATCAGAGTAGAAATCACCAAAATCAAAGTAGAAGTAAATCAGCTAATATGTTTAATCGTAAATTATCATCTACATCTACATCAGCGTCAGCAGCTGCAGCAACAGCAGTAGCATCGTCGTCGTCGTCATCATCATCATGTAAACAAGTCAATCATCAATTAATCAATAAACCAGTACAAATTGTATATACATCAGGAGAGAATAAAAGACATCCAGATGATTATGTAATAGATGATCATTTATATCAATCGAATCATTCTAAACAAATTAATCCATTCATTTCTATAAATAGTAAATTGAGACATGGCTCATTAATACCTATATCAACAAGATCTTATTCAAGTTCTCGCATTCCATTGAAACAATATTAATTGATTATTATTATGATGATGATTGAAAGTGCCTCATTTTGTTTGTTTTTGATTAAGATCATGAATCAATTGATGTTAGATCATTATTGAAAACCTGGAACCATTGGATAGCCATTCTGGACTGATCAGATGACGAAGAACTGGTCATTCAGTGCTTTCAGGCTTACAATAGTGATCAATTGATCAATTGATTGATGATCTTAATCAATCCCTATAATTTTTGTTGTTGCTATGCCTACGTAATCTCTTTTCATATTGGAGATTATTTTCTTCTCTTCTTTTTTGATAAAGGAGAACTAAAACACTTTTTTTCAAATTACATCATTCATTTATTATCAAGCATTCTGTGGTCAGATTTGAAGTCTTTCATTGAAAAGAAAAGCAAAACTAATTTGAAATTCATCATCTTTTTATCATCATGTCCATTCTCTTTTTATTATCATGATGATACTACTATTAAACAGTTTAAGTAGTATCTTTAATTAATGCCGTTTTTCGAGAGAAAAACTCGTTTGTAGTGCTTTAATCAATCACATTACAATGACTCATAATGATTACCATCTAGTAAACTATACTAGAATGATAAGAGTTAGTTATATTGGTTGCACACATCTTCTATACAATCTATATATAGTTACACATACACACAATGCAATATGAATCAATTGTAATCTGATTAATGAGTCAAGACATATGAATTCAATGATAGATTGTTTAGTAGTTGGATTGATGACTTGATTGAAACTAGACCATCTGGAAGTACTAGATAGTCATTTCATTCTAGTATGGTATTCCTCAACAGGATGAAATAACCATCTGTTACTTTCATGTTTTTCATGATAGTCTAACTTCAATTGACTTATCCATTCACTTAGTAAAATTACTAATAATATCCACACACAAATAAATCCGTCTCGGATCGATTTTTTACTTCCCATGTTTGTTTCTATGACAACGAATGGTCAATTATTTAATTTGAAGTATAATCACACTTTCTTTGTTGTTGTTGTTGTCGTCTTTTATCTCACTCATTTTCTCCCTTTTTTTCTTTTTTTTACAAGATTGTTATCGATTATTTCAATGGTTCTCCTTTATTTTTTTTTTTTTCTCGTTCTAATTGTTTATCATCTTGAATTTCTATTGGTTAGTGTTTTTATTTCTTTTATAAGATCTCATTCTATTCTGTGCTGTACTGTACTGTACTGTTTATGTTTTGTTTTATTTTATTTTTCATTTTATAAGTAAAACATTAGTATAGATGATATTGTTGATGATTCATTTGTGAATAGAGTTGAAGGATGATGATAACGTTCTGAATGATTAGTTCCATTTTGAATACAGTGGTCTTGAGTGCTGTTATAGATATGAGGGCGGCTATCACTTCACGGTTGCCCAAACCGTGGAAGCGTTCTTCTGGAGGTACCTGAAAGAGAAATTGGATTAGGCGTGGTCTTAGTGACCTGAGAGCGTGACCACAATGCCTAAGGAAGAACTGCTTGAAGTCAGTCACACACGACTTTTGTGTGAGTAGTTTTCGCGTTAGCTCCATACTTGTTGAGAACTTTCCACTAGAGATAAATATCCGTGGGATAAGGTGAGGTGTGCATTTTCAGGATGGACCAATTCTAACCCCACCCCTACTTGTGGGAAGGCAGCATCGCTGTGATGATGGTTTATGTATTTATTTACTTTAAGACATAGATATTGGCACAAGGAGGCACTAAATAGATATCCGCCACACAATTCTCATTTGATATGTATGAGGGCTGTGATACTACCCGGGTGCCCAAACCGAAGCAGGTGGTTATCTTAGGGGCCACTCCCCGAGCCTTCGACCTGAAGGTCTGGTCCACAAGTCAGTGAAGCACCGTAAGGCCACGAGAAGGCAGTGAGTAGGACTTCCCTGGCAGAGGCTATATACGCGTGACCATGTGAGAGCATTTCGAGAGGGAGAACGGACTCTCCCCACTCTCGGCCATACCAGGGCATTTGGGGGCTGAAGGAAACACATTACTGCTGTTACACCCCTGTGCAGTCAACAGTACGACTTCACCCTCGGATCTTGAGTTTGTTGCTCTTGGTCTTACAGTTCTTCAGCAGACCTGTCTGGCATGGTAGAATCTTGAGGAACGATTGTTCCAGCTAGTGTAGCTCGGTTGGTTCATCACGATAGGCAAGTCCGAACACCACGTGAAGGTAGAAACAACGGTCGTGTTCCATTTGTAATGGCTATGGTAGTTCTATGGTTGATACTTCAATCGAATTCTAATCAGTTTCAGTTGACATGTATATCATCTTCTATATGGACATTGTGTCAGAGGTTTCTATGATAAAGATAGAATGCGGTTAACAATGTTGTCCAAGATGTGTGTTTTGTTGTATTTGAGACTTGTCAGTTGAATGCATCAAAATCATATTACAAAGCAAACTGAAATTC
This sequence comes from Schistosoma haematobium, assembly GCF_000699445.3. Taxonomy (NCBI): domain Eukaryota; kingdom Metazoa; phylum Platyhelminthes; class Trematoda; order Strigeidida; family Schistosomatidae; genus Schistosoma; species Schistosoma haematobium. The sequence goes on along the minus strand of NC_067198.1, from coordinate 1,376,682 downwards.
ATACCTGATGCACAAGCGAGTGGTTATCTGGCATCGGTAACTAAGTGGATAACTCCGAGATGTAACAACACTCCCTAATGAGTTTAGAATGAGACGAAAACGGTCATTCTGGATCAAACTGTCAGTCACATTTTATTTATCACATACAAAGTTCTGAATACTGATATTCCTATATAAAAATGGTAAAGGGGTATCGGTTGTCTGTAATTTGTAGGAAATTCATGGAGACTTGACTATTTGGTGAACCGTTAAATCAGGATTACGTAGTCTGTCTAAGAAGCACATTGAGATTCAACTGATCGAACAATTCCGCTAATTGATCTGAATCTTTCGGAGTAAATAGTTAGAGAGATTGGCTTCAAGGAAATCGAACAATCACATTGCCTGCTGAGTTGTGTTGATCTGTAAATGTTCTTTCTGAATCACGATGCTTTCAATGATCATCAGTGTAAGCAAATAACAAGAAATTCAAGATGAAGTTGATGGAGTTTTGTTCTCTGAGTTGGATGGTTTGATCGTGGATTGTTCATCATTCTTCTGGACGACATCATCAGCAGCACAAACTTCGGGTAGAAGTGAAGTGTTCTTCTCCAATACTACTGATTTCCACTAGACGAAAACTTACATTCACGATCACATTTTCAGGGTGTGTGAGTATTGAAAAAGTGTCAAGGATATTCTATTTATTTCATTCGGTGAACTCTAACTGACCTCTTAGACTGACAAGCATTACACATCGAGGTGTCTGACAAAACTCCATTAGTTCTTATGAAGTGATTCAGACAGAGAATGAGAATGGGTATCTACGTGAAATATTATGTGAATGGTTGCTTGATATCATGATTCAAATGACCATTGAGAAACGTCAGCTCGGTCTAGAACTAGCAGCCTTCTTATACAGTAGTTTATTTTTATTTAAACACATTATTATTGGTACAAAGGGGCACCGAATACATATGCACCACAAAAGTCACTTGATTTGTATGTGGGCCATACCCCGGAGCCTTCAACCGAGAGGTCAGATCCACAAGTCAGTGGAGCGAGTTTAGGAGATGCAGTCAGTCCCATGGTAACCAGTGACCAACAATTGGTTCATACCTCACTCGTTCCATTAGGATCCTTGAACCTATGTGGACCATTTGTTCGGAATCAGGGTTTTGCAACTGCCCTAGGTGGATCCTTCACATCCATCAAGCTGATTAATGCTCCGGACATTTGCTTTTCTTCCTCTCAATTTCGTAAACAACACCGCCACTTCTAGAAGGCAGTGAGTAGGACTTCCGTGGCAGTGGTTGTATGCACGTGACCATGTGAGAGCGTTTTGGGAGGGAGAGCTGACTTTCCTCACTCTCGACCTCATCAGGTCATCAGATAACTTAATAAATCTCGCGCCAAAATCCGAGATCTGTTATCTCACATCTGATTGGTTTGTCTATAAATGATTGTCTTGATGAACTAATTAATAATAATATTATTCTTAGAAAACAAGCTCAACAGAATAGAGTTTAAAGGAGAATAGTAAAGTTTGAAAGTGAAATGTTTAAATAATATGAAAACGGAAGATCTTCAGAATGATAAGTAATAAGTGTAGCATTTACACTACTGAAGATTAAGTTTAGCCTGGAAATCTCAATGTTTAAATCGAACATATCTCATCTTGATCCATCAACTCTTGCATTACATAATATAGCCTATCTGAATGAATGGTCAATATCTAGGCAATATGATATAGATTACTAATTCTTTTCTCGTTATTGAGTTTGACATGTATTGTGGTTCCACACTAAGTTACTATCTCACAACAGACCCGGTAGAACTCCGCTGATCACTGTTTCTCACTAGAACTCCAGGAATTACTTCTTGAAGCCAGTCACTAGTCAGCATATGATGATTAAAATGAGAGAGAGGTTTTGTGTATATTATAATAATCCAATAGTTGAATTCACAAGTCAATTAAATATAGACCATCATAGAAAACGTAGAAGCACTGGATGGCCGTTTCATCATAGTATGAAACTCCTCAGCATGGAGGATCGATCTAGGGAGTTAGAAAACCCTAATTCCAAACCAATCGTGCACATGGGCTCCAGGATCCTGAAGGAACAAATACCATATGAACTAATCGTTGGTCATTGTCTACCATGGGATAGTATATGTTGACGTCGCTGCATTGCTTTGTGGATTAGAAGTTTAAGTTGAAGTCTCCGTGTGTAGCCCCTTTAGAAAATCACCTGCTTCGGTTTAGGCACTCAGGCAGTTTCCCAGCCCTCATATAAATCTAATGATTTATGTGACGCATATTTATTTGATGCGCTTAAATAAAATAAAATGAAAATGGAACATTCATTACCTAGTTTGTGCTCGTTCGACACTATCTAACACGTCCATCAATCACAAAGTGAAAGGAAAACTGTAGTCTTCATGTATTGAGATATTTTTGTAAGCAATTCGAGCCATTGGTTTGAACTGAATTCGCTGGATTTATTGACCTTGATGAATTACTGTTGAGTAATCTTTTCATCCATTATGATTGGTGCTTAGATTTTCATAAGAAAATCAGGACAAAACCAGTGATACTCAAGTTTCAACGCCTTCCTAACAGATGATAGCTCCTTGTGAAGACTATTCACATATAGGACAATAAACACTTTCTTCGAAATTACATTATTAAGCATGTGATAAGTATTTATTGCCGTTACCAGTGGAGTTCAACTAGGTCTGTTGTGAGATAGATATCAACTCACTGAAGACAATGGTGTACGGTGGCGCAATTTCGTGGATTGGTTGAAGCTAGATATTAACACCGATAGGTGCCAGCCGGCTCAATGTTCTAGTTGGTTAAGCGCGTGGCGCGAGACTGATAGCTCCTGGCTTCGAGCCTCGCGTGGTGAGGGATCGTGAATGCGCACTGCTGAGGAGTCCCACAATAGGACGGAACGGCCTTCGACTGCTTCCAGGTTTTCCATGGTGGTCTAGCTTCAATTAACTCATGATTTCAATCAGTGAAATTGTTAATTGAGTAAATTCTCTAGTTTGTTATTCATTACCAAATCCATAATTTACAAATTAACTTCGTGCAAAACTTAGATAAGTTTAGACATATAACAGTCTAGATACCATCACTCCTTGTTGAATATTAAAGTCTTTTGTTCGATCTTTGATGCTATCATATGTGTACACTGTGGAGGAGCTTGAATGCTATGACAAGACATCTACTCCTTTATTTATAATCCTCAACAGTTATGTTGCGCAAACTATATTGTTTCACTATTTACTTACATGTGCTATTAAGCGGTTCATTCTCTTCACTCAACATCAGCTAATAAGCACAAACAATCTTCATGGTATTGTGGAGTTGTGTATCTAGGTAATTATTGCTGAATCCAAGTTGTTTATTTTTAGCTTTAAACAGGTTTTCTGTTCAAATTAGTTGGCACCTTGACAACTAATTACAAATATTCTTCATGAATATCATTCTATGAATAGTCGACAGGGATGTGATGATTGAATGACATTAGTTATGTCTTGTATAAATAAACTCATTCATGTGTTGAATGGAATGACAGAGAAACTGTATCACCACTTTTTGTTATTATTATGAATTGGTATTTCATTTCTCTAACTTTATCATTGTCTTGACTTGACTTATGTTACACTACTGATTGTTTAGTGTTGGGTGGACTTTAAATGGACATTCCCTATTGGCCATTATTTATTTCACACGTTAAATATTGTACAGATGTTGTTTTCTATTTTATGGTACGATGTGGTTTGTTTGATTGATATATAAACAGAGTATGTTTGAAATATAACGATTCATAACTCAGAAGCTGAGACTTGTGTTCTGGACTCAACTGGCTGAGCTAAACAGTGAAGCAGGGCCAATCGGTATTCTAGGTCGTTCGTACATGTTTTACGTGTCATTGATCCGGTCGATAAATACGCTGCTATCGAAATCTGCAGTCACAAGACACAACAAGTTAGTTGGAGCATTATGAAAATCTTAACACTTTCCATAATTCATTTGATATTGTTGTTTTACTTGTATCGTCTCATTGATGTTTAGGATTGTAATTGGCATATGTGCATCCTGTGTGTATTGCTTCGATAATGCCTTAATTCATAAGCATTATAAGCAAAGATGGATAGTGGCTAGAAGTGGAATCCACGACTCGAATTTCATCTTATTTGGGACTTGTTAGTTGGATGTACCTACATCTTAGACTTGTTGATGTTCACTCTAAGACTCGAACCCAGTCAATTATATTACTTTTTCGTACTAGAAATGTGATGAAACAAGGGTTTGTTCCTATCGAATTGATAAATTTTAAAATGAACACTTACAAACAATCATACGCAGTTTTATTCATGAATGATGAAATTCGATTCTCCATAAATTCCCATTCCGATAATAATAATAATAATAATAATCATATACTCACTAGTGACTAGATTCAACATGGATCTTCTAAATTTCTAATGAGAAGCCGTAATTAATAGAGTCAAACCCGTGTGCGGTATGAGACGGTTATCAACCTCAAACAATACATGAAAGATTGTTCAAGATCAAGAATCCATTGAAATTAGGCATAAACACCGTTGGATGCAATCGAGTCCAATGGACCAGAGATGAAGTGTTCCAGTCCGTTCATTGTGCAATCAATGATGCACACTGTTGAGGATTATACATGCAAGAATTGACGACATGTATATTATCAATAACAAGCAATCAGAAATGATCAAATTGGAGTCAGATATCAGGCCGTGATCTTGAGTAACCCTTCATACTACTAATAATAATCATATGCTCACTAGTGACTAGTTTCAAGATAGATTTTTGTAGAGTTCTAGTACATAACCGTGACCGATGGAGTCTAATCCGTATGCGAGGATGTCAGACAGTTATCCATCTCACACAATAGATGAAAAGTTGAGCAAAATGTTGAATCGATCGAAGTTAGATATTGACACCATAGGATACCACCGGCTCAATGGCCAAGAATTTAAGCGTTGGTTCATGAGATACAAGTTCCTGAGTTGGGTTTCCATGTCTGCATCCATAGATGAGCACTTCTGAAATGTTTCACACTAGGACAAGTCTGCCGTTCAATACTTCCGGGTTTCTAATAGTGGTGTAGTTAAGTATGATTCACAGATTCAATTGTTAAAATTCAGAGAATATTATTATGATCTGTATAGACGAAAATACTTTGGAAGTAATGTATATCTATTAAACAATGCTTGGCTTGAAAAAGTATGTATGTACGTGTATACGTTCTCACTTCACGATAATAATTGAACCACTAATATTTCTCAAATGAACTTTAAGCTACACATATATATATATCGTGGATGCGCACTGCTGAGGAGTCCCGCAATAGGACGAAGCAGCCTTCCACTGCTTCCAGGTTTTTCATGGTGGTCTAGCTTCAATTGATTGATGATTTCAATTATTGAAATTACTGAAATCTCCACAAAACCCGTTCTGATAATATGTATATGTACCGTTATATCTAGGAATTGAACTGCGTACAACACAACCACTCGAACGTTTGAATCCTTTATGTTATAAAGTAGAAAACAAAAGACGAGTAGGATGGTATCTTATTCTAAACAGTGTTAAATATGGTACAAAACACTCGGGTATTTATAGTACAGGTTGCAATAAATAAAAATATCTAAAAAGTGTTTTTCAATATTCAATATGCATTCGATCTATATACCACATGGATTCATGTACACCTAACATAAATTGAGAATAATACACACATCATTATTCTGTAAGTGTCATTAATCCATTATAATAAATGTATTGCTTTGAGGGTAGACCAGCAAACTTAAACATGGTTATATTCATATATAGGAAGAGTATTTATTACCATAACAATAAAAATGATATAAAAGTTTCTAACATTATTGTACCTGGATCCTGGAGAATAAATGAAAGGTAAAAAATAAAAAATAAATCAGTTTATCCTTACTTACTTACGCCTGTTACTCCCAATCGAGGATAGGTTGCTAATCAGCATTCTGCAACCCACTCTGTCCTGAGCCTTTCTTTCTAGTTCTATCTAATGGTTGTTCATTGTTCTCGTGTTTATCTCCATTTCTCAGTGTAATGTGTTCTTTGGTCTTCTTATTCTTCTTCTTTGGTCTTGAGGATTCCATGTGAGGGCTTGCCTTGTGATGCAGTTGGATGCTTTCTTCAATGTGTGTCCTATGCACTTCCAGCGCTTCTTCCGAATTTCTTCCTCTACTGGAATCTGGCTTGTTTTTTTCCCATAATAGGTTGTTACTACTAGTGTCTGATTAGTTTATCCTATTTACATAATATAAATAATAATAGTAGTATTTTCATCTAAAATAATCAAATCAAAGGTCAAATTGATCATATTAAGTCAATAAATAAAATAATAATATACAATCGAAAATCAATAGAAATCAATATCCAAATCTTGTTACACCTGATCAATTCACTTGATCCATACAGTAATTTCTCTTTATATACATTGAATAATTTTGATTGATCCTTCTCCATTATTTATTTTAACCAATCAAATTAATCTTCACAAACAACCAATCAAATTATTCTTAATGAATAACCAATCAAATTTCAAGATATTCATTTGCTGAAATTCTTTGAAGAAATCGAAGAATTTTTTCAAATTTTTTTGATTTATACAAAAGAAAGAATTATATCACTTAACATAGAAAATCTTTTAGATTATTATGGATTACAACGAACATTGTCATTTCATAATATTACTCTCTATCTATCTATCTATATATATATATATGAACGAATACTATTCAATTGTTTCATGAATGTAAAGTATCTATTTTCTTTTGGAAGGATCTAGATAGACAATGTTCAATTATAATAGTTCATTAGGAAGGATACAAGTGAATCATTCATTATTTTTTCCTATGAACAATAAAGTTTTAACACATTTTACAACGGAACCAGTTGAAATTTATTTACCGAGTATTATTACTTCAACTATATTACTTATTATTATTTCTATGATTGGAACAATAGGTAATAGTCTTGTTGTATGGGCATTTACAAAACAAGTTAAACAAGGTATTATTTCTGGCTTATTTATTCTATTATTGGCTTGTAATGATTTATTTATTTGTCTTATTGTAATTCCATGTACATTATATTTAGATATTTGGACAGGGGATACAACTGATTGGATATGTCGTGCACATTTAACAATGAAAGGATTTGTTGTACCTGTTTCAGCATGTATATTAATGTTGATAGCAATGGAAAGATTTTTATTAATCTGTTTCATTCCTGGTATACAAATGCAACGTACACATATTGTATTATCATTAGTCATTATATTTTGCATTGGTTTATTATGTGCTATACCAATGGGATTACATGTTCGTGCAATTGATTTATTTAAAGAACGTGATGAATTATTAGATTTAAATACATTGAAATATGGATTATCCACTATGGAAAATGTTATGTCCTTTGGTCTGTCTACCCACTTTTGATGCTAAGGATACTTATCTAATCCAGATTAAGACCTTGGCGCGATAAGTTGACCGACCCAAGCTTAAGGCTAGTACGTGTGAGTTCGTAGTGGGGTAGAGAGAAGAAAACTATTCTATCACCTGACTGGCTGACAAGCACGAGGATGAGAGAAGACAAAACAACTGGAACACTATTCGATCTATTCCCGGATTAGTGTAAAAAGGTACATGAATAAATAAGTGAATAACCAGACCACAACGTACAATAACTAGGAAAAATACAGTTATGTCCAAAGCTGGGGAGTAGATAATAGGGTGCAAAATATTATGTTTAAATTACAATAGCTTCGGAACAAAAAAGGGTATGACAATGAATCATTCATCGAACGAAGGCTCATGTTCTGTAAAATAAAATAGGGACAAAAATAAATGTTACAGTTTTACAAGCTTTGCATAAAATGAAATAACGTCCCGAAGAAAAATAGCTTCTGTAGTTTGTCAGGGTTTCTTGTTTACTTGTTCACAACATAAAATGAAGAATGGCTTAATCAATTACGTGTTTCCAAACGATGCGATATAGATGACACATACATTAATGATCAGTTATACTGGTATCATCAAATTTGTGTACTCCTGTTATTTTTAGTATTATTTCTTGGAACAGCTGGTGTATATGCTCTGATCTTTCTATTTGTCTGGAGGCATGAATCATTTATGTATGAGAAATATGGTAATCCAAAAATGAAAGGCAAATGGGTACGTATACATGCTACACCGAATTCTTCAGGTGATATAAATGAATCCAAATGGAATTCAATTAAAAAACGAATATCATTTCGTAAACAGTTAAAAGAATCAAATAATTTACAAAATGAACAAGGAGATAAACAAAATTCTAGTGTCTTTGAAGATGAAGAAAGACAACAATTGGAACTTCAGGACCGTCAACAATATGGACAGAGTTGCTTTGAACACTTGTCTAGTTTATCATTACCTCAGCCATATCTAAAACAACAAACTTTGGGAATTCATCAACCCCTAACAGATATGACAACATCGACAAGTTTTGTCACATCTAATTTAGACAGAATAAGTTGTGTGTGTTTATGTGAAAGAGATAATAACAATGGATTGATTAAAACTAGTCAGTGTTCAATTCCTAAAGATAAACTATTCAATGACAATAATACTGATAAAGATAATGAAGAGTCACATTGTTCAAAGCTACTTGGCAATAAGAAAACCCAGTGTACTATAGAAATAAATAATCCTCAATTATCAAGAACTGAATTGTCAGCAGCTAATCTAGAACGTAGACGTAAACCACATGTTCGTACAGCTCAAACATTAGCATTAGTTGCAGCAAATTTCATTATATCTTATACACCATATCTTGTTTATACAACAATGCCAATACAAAAAAGACAAGTAGTTCTTTTAAAAGATAAACCACATTGGACTATTCAAGTAAGACGTATACTATTTTACATGTATTTCATTAATTCTGCATTGAATCCAATCATTTATTCTTGTATGAATAGACATTTTAGTGTTTGTATAATAAAGTTTCATACGGATTTATAGATAACATTGTAGTGTCGCTTGACATGTCAGGCCCCCATATTCCTTATTCTGGCTTTCGGACAGGCCAATCTACTCATTGTACTTGAGTCTTATTTTTACCGTGTTAATTATTCGCTTACCAATCTTGACCGTTTTTATATGACCGCATATCTGTGTGTACATTTCTTATCCTATTCATCATATGTCCGTAACTTATTTTTGTGTGATTATAAATATTGATTATCTCTTGGTTAAAGGGGTGTTGACTTACTAGCCATCTCCACTCTGCGTCTTTTCTCTTTGTTCTGTTCCATTCGCTTTATATACAAAATATGTGTATTCAAAAGTCCATCCTCGATATCTGACTCATTTAATTCCGTTATTGACTAACGCGATTTAAGTCGATGATTATATACAAGAATAAGCGACATATAAATTTAAAAAACAATCATCATTACAATGTCCTTGGAGTCAGATCCTGGGCCACTGAAGTGGAGAGCCCGTCGAAAACCATCTCCCGATCTAACTGACGACAAAATAAAGGGCTCCACTAAAAAAAATTAAAAGACAAACATCTAAATCAATCATAAATGATACCAATCATGAATTGATTTCGTTGAGTAAAATATTCTCTCAAAATTTCATACTACTGATTGTTTATTAGTAGTGTGGTAGTTTGACAGAAGGTTTTCTTGTTTTCTGTCATCCATGTATGAAAATCTTCAATACCAACGTCAAGGCAGTTCTACTGCATGGAGCTGAAACTTGGAGAACTACAACAACCACTATCAAGAAGGTAAAAGTATTTATAAATAGCTGCCTTCGCAAGATACTCAACATCCATTGGCCGGATACCATCAGCAACAGCCTTTTGTGGGAGAGAAAAAAATCAGCCTCCAGCTGAAGAAGAAATTAGGAAAAGACGTTGGAAATGGATAGGACATACATTACGCAAATCGTCAAACTGCATCACGAGACAAGCCCTAACTTGGAATCCTGAAGGGAAGCGAAAAAGAGGAAGGCCAATGAACACATTACGTCGGATAACAGAAGCAGATATGAAAAAGATGAATAACAACTGGAAGGAGCTGGAAAGGGTTGGATGGAGAATGCTGGTGAGCGGCCTATGCTCCTTCACGAGGAGTAACAGGCGTAAGTAAGTAAGTAAGTATGAAATTATAGTGATTATGATGGAGTTCTGTAATTGTTATCAAGGCCATTCAATGACCCATTGTATGGTTTTAGCTGACAAAGTATGAAAGTTGAAAGTCTCTCCATTTGTTTACGGTTCATCAGTATTATTCAATTGCAAACTGTTATCGTAGGTTACGTCATCAACTGGTTTTACCCAAGATCATTTTGTGACATAAAGTCTATGACAATTCTACATTCTCAAAAAAACCACCCACTGATCATTTATTATTGTTTAAAAGAAAATTCTATGAGCAGAAATAGATTAGTCGTGATACTGAAAGGTCATTCATTCTATAATAGATTATTTCATGGGTATATATTAATAACATGTCTCACACTAGGATAGAAAATGTATCTTGTAATTATCATTATAGGGTTGTAGAGATTATTAAGTTTTTTGATTGAGATCAAAAATCGATTGACGTTAGACCACTATTGGAAACCTAGTAGCACTGGACGGCCATTTCTTCTTGTTGTGGGACTCCTCAGCAGTACGCATCTTAGATCCCGCTCACGGGATTCTCTGTTGTTTAACTGTACTTGAAATCACCCTTTTTCATGGTGAATACTAATATTAACAATGATTATAATAATAATCACAACCAAATGATAAAAGTGTATGTGAAGTTTGTTTAAATGAAATAAGGGAATAATAAAATGAATAGATGATTATATTATATTAAAGTGAATAAGGTGTGATATTTGACTGACATTACCATTTATAAGAATGAAATGAAATGATAAACCTTCATGTAAAGATAATCATGATTACTGCTATGATTACATCGTCAATGAAAACCCCTGGTAGACAATTGTGGGTTCTTTAAAGATTTCACTGTACTACTACTACTACTACTACTACTACTACTACTACTACTACTACTACTACTACTACTACTACTACTCCCACTGAATATCGAACACAAAAAATCGATACGAACATATATTCGACTATACAAAATATCAGTGATATGTTTAAGGAATATGGATCATCATTTACCGAGTATACTACAGCCAATACTATAGTGAACAAGAACCCCAATGGGGACAGTCGAATGTATTTAACATAAAATTGCAGGACTTGTTAATTAAATCTAACAATCAAATAGTAAATATTTCATTTGCGAAATGTCCATCGATTGTCTCAAAATAATTCAGACTTCATTGTTCTTACATTTTTATATAAATTACATTCTGCTTCCATTCTTTACTGTTCGATCCCCTTGTTTTTCTGCTGCTAGACCTTCTGTTTACGACTAACATCATATACTACTTATGTCAATATAAATAGCATACACCACAATACGTATTACAATATTACAGTTCATCTTAGATACATACAAAATCCCTTCATTTGTTCTCATTACATACAATAATCTTCACCAACAATTAGGTCCCAACTTATTTCATATTTAGCCCTACTATTATATTTTCATTATTGTTATCAACGAAGAACTTTGTTCAATATTATGTGTTTGATGATAGTAAATGTTATAATTCTCCCTTATTACAACTCGACTATTCATACTACTTAGTATTCTTGAACACTGATTCACTTGACAAGTCCACAAATCAGAACATGGTTGAACAGGAAAACCGATTCTGTTCCAAATAAGAAGGTTAGATGGAAGTAAAAAGAAGAAGCACAATAGGAAAAACGTTTGTGTATATTTATAGTTTTTACATTGAGGAGATTCTAGAATGTTCTCCAAGTATCGACTAGCGTTGATTAGATAAGTATTAAACAATAGTCGTCTTGAAATACACATGAATGGAGGTGGGGGGAAATAGGAACTATCATTGTTGTACTTCTTGAGTTTTTCAATAATTCCTTCGATTTTCAACTTGTTGTTTACACTCAGTAGCCTTCATATAAATGGACAATATTAAAGCACTGCGAAGACAATGACTTTATACGAGACTAGTCTAGACTCTCTCACAGAAATAACGAAACATATAACCTATATGTTTATGTGGCTTCTATCTGATTGACGTTTTTTGTCTTGAAAATTTAGGTCATTCGAGTATTTTGAGTCAAGGTCTAAGATAGTATCAGTTTTCGTTATTGCCATATGATCCACTTGAAAATAAAATCCCAGTTTGTTTCATCCGATACTAATCCACCTATATTTGTATTGTCAAACTGAAGTCGTTACTTTTTACACCATACTAGCACATCGTCTAATTCTTTTTGAATAAAATCAGTAGTGCTCTATACTTTGTCTCTGCAGTATGAGTAGACCACTTTCAGATCATCAGTGTACAGGACAGATTTCACCAGATTAAAGCAGCTATACGCAGTAGGCTGTACACAGTTCAATTCCTAGATATAACGGTATATATACATATTATCAGAACGGGTTTTGTGGAGATTTCAGTAATTTCAATAATTGAAATCATCAATCAATTGAAGCTAGACCACCATGAAAAACCTGGAAGCAGTGGAAGGCTGCTTCGTCCTATTGCGGGACTCCTCAGCAGTGCGCATCCACGATATATATATATGTGTAGCTTAAAGTTCATTTGAGAAATATTAGTGGTTCAATTATTATCGTGAAGTGAGAACGTATACACGTACATACATACTTTTTCAAGCCAAGCATTGTTTAATAGATATACATTACTTCCAAAGTATTTTCGTCTATACAGATCATAATAATATTCTCTGAATTTTAACAATTGAATCTGTGAATCATACTTAACTACACCACTATTAGAAACCCGGAAGTATTGAACGGCAGACTTGTCCTAGTGTGAAACATTTCAGAAGTGCTCATCTATGGATGCAGACATGGAAACCCAACTCAGGAACTTGTATCTCATGAACCAACGCTTAAATTCTTGGCCATTGAGCCGGTGGTATCCTATGGTGTCAATATCTAACTTCGATCGATTCAACATTTTGCTCAACTTTTCATCTATTGTGTGAGATGGATAACTGTCTGACATCCTCGCATACGGATTAGACTCCATCGGTCACGGTTATGTACTAGAACTCTACAAAAATCTATCTTGAAACTAGTCACTAGTGAGCATATGATTATTATTAGTAGTATGAAGGGTTACTCAAGATCACGGCCTGATATCTGACTCCAATTTGATCATTTCTGATTGCTTGTTATTGATAATATACATGTCGTCAATTCTTGCATGTATAATCCTCAACAGTGTGCATCATTGATTGCACAATGAACGGACTGGAACACTTCATCTCTGGTCCATTGGACTCGATTGCATCCAACGGTGTTTATGCCTAATTTCAATGGATTCTTGATCTTGAACAATCTTTCATGTATTGTTTGAGGTTGATAACCGTCTCATACCGCACACGGGTTTGACTCTATTAATTACGGCTTCTCATTAGAAATTTAGAAGATCCATGTTGAATCTAGTCACTAGTGAGTATATGATGATTATTACCCCACGAGACTTGAACCAAGGTGCTGTCAGTCTCGCGCCACGCGCTTAACCAACTAGAACATTGAGCCGGCTGGCACCTATCGGTGTTAATATCTAGCTTCAACCAATCCACGAAATTGCGCCACCGTACACCATTGTCTTCAGTGAGTTGATATCTATCTCACAACAGACCTAGTTGAACTCCACTGGTAACGGCAATAAATACTTATCACATGCTTAATAATGTAATTTCGAAGAAAGTGTTTATTGTCCTATATGTGAATAGTCTTCACAAGGAGCTATCATCTGTTAGGAAGGCGTTGAAACTTGAGTATCACTGGTTTTGTCCTGATTTTCTTATGAAAATCTAAGCACCAATCATAATGGATGAAAAGATTACTCAACAGTAATTCATCAAGGTCAATAAATCCAGCGAATTCAGTTCAAACCAATGGCTCGAATTGCTTACAAAAATATCTCAATACATGAAGACTACAGTTTTCCTTTCACTTTGTGATTGATGGACGTGTTAGATAGTGTCGAACGAGCACAAACTAGGTAATGAATGTTCCATTTTCATTTTATTTTATTTAAGCGCATCAAATAAATATGCGTCACATAAATCATTAGATTTATATGAGGGCTGGGAAACTGCCTGAGTGCCTAAACCGAAGCAGGTGATTTTCTAAAGGGGCTACACACGGAGACTTCAACTTAAACTTCTAATCCACAAAGCAATGCAGCGACGTCAACATATACTATCCCATGGTAGACAATGACCAACGATTAGTTCATATGGTATTTGTTCCTTCAGGATCCTGGAGCCCATGTGCACGATTGGTTTGGAATTAGGGTTTTCTAACTCCCCTAGATCGATCCTCCATGCTGAGGAGTTTCATACTATGATGAAACGGCCATCCAGTGCTTCTACGTTTTCTATGATGGTCTATATTTAATTGACTTGTGAATTCAACTATTGGATTATTATAATATACACAAAACCTCTCTCTCATTTTAATCATCATATGCTGACTAGTGACTGGCTTCAAGAAGTAATTCCTGGAGTTCTAGTGAGAAACAGTGATCAGCGGAGTTCTACCGGGTCTGTTGTGAGATAGTAACTTAGTGTGGAACCACAATACATGTCAAACTCAATAACGAGAAAAGAATTAGTAATCTATATCATATTGCCTAGATATTGACCATTCATTCAGATAGGCTATATTATGTAATGCAAGAGTTGATGGATCAAGATGAGATATGTTCGATTTAAACATTGAGATTTCCAGGCTAAACTTAATCTTCAGTAGTGTAAATGCTACACTTATTACTTATCATTCTGAAGATCTTCCGTTTTCATATTATTTAAACATTTCACTTTCAAACTTTACTATTCTCCTTTAAACTCTAGTCTGTTGAGCTTGTCTTCCAATGTGGGATAACAGATCTTGGATTTTGACGTGAAATTCATTCATCCATTTGGATAAATTGAGTTTTGACATTATAACGGATATCCGGTCGTGATGAAAAGCCCATAAATCTATATCCTTACCTTAATCATCAACTGCAAAATCATAATTCTATTCTCCCATACTGGTTTATAATGCTCCTTTGATCCTAGTTATTAGGTGGACACATTCAAGGTCACTTTAGTGTCGCTTAAATTATAGTTTCACCAATGTTTCATTCCTTTCCCTGTTTAAGATGTGGATGAAGATCGTTTACTATGAACGATGTTGGCTTCAGATGATCTTGAATCATTGAATGATAGAATTTGAAAACTGCTATCGGTGATTTATATTTTCGAAATTAAGTGATAATATTTATGTCACTATGCCGAAAGATCTTCATCTATGCGTTAAATTGTTTCCAAGCTGAAACTCCTGAGAGATCATGGGTCACGGTCAAAGAGCTATCTAGTGCCTTCCAATTTTCTGAAGTTCATCAGCTGATAGTTAGGAATAAGTGGTATCTTCAAATTATATATACGTCTACACACACACACACTCACACACCATTTACCTAAGTAAACACATAACACCAGAAAATCTACAAAGTTCAGTATTTCCACTTACTTATCAAATAAATGGTGCTTAGATCTTTAATCTCTATAAGCTTAATTTTTCATTCTAAAAATTAGAAAACAGGCAATTTCGAGAGATTTATTTAATTATCTGATGACCAGGTAAAGTCGAGAGCGGGGAGAGTCAGCTCTCCCTCCCAAAACGCTCTCACATGGTCACGTGCATACAACCACTGCCACGGAAGTCCTACTCACTGCCTTCTAGAAGTGGCGGTGTTGTTTACGAAATTGAGAGGAAGAAAAGCAAATGTCCGGAGCATTAATCAGCTTGATGGATGTGAAGGATCCACCTAGGGCAGTTGCAAAACCCTGATTCCGAACAAATGGTCCACATAGGTTCAAGGATCCTAATGGAACGAGTGAGGTATGAACCAATTGTTGGTCACTGGTTACCATGGGACTGACTGCATCTCCTAAACTCGCTCCACTGACTTGTGGATCTGACCTCTCGGTTGAAGGCTCCGGGGTATGGCCCACATACAAATCAAGTGACTTTTGTGGTGCATATGTATTCGGTGCCCCTTTGTACCAATAATAATGTGTTTAAATAAAAATAAACTACTGTATAAGAAGGCTGCTAGTTCTAGACCGAGCTGACGTTTCTCAATGGTCATTTGAATCATGATATCAAGCAACCATTCACATAATATTTCACGTAGATACCCATTCTCATTCTCTGTCTGAATCACTTCATAAGAACTAATGGAGTTTTGTCAGACACCTCGATGTGTAATGCTTGTCAGTCTAAGAGGTCAGTTAGAGTTCACCGAATGAAATAAATAGAATATCCTTGACACTTTTTCAATACTCACACACCCTGAAAATGTGATCGTGAATGTAAGTTTTCGTCTAGTGGAAATCAGTAGTATTGGAGAAGAACACTTCACTTCTACCCGAAGTTTGTGCTGCTGATGATGTCGTCCAGAAGAATGATGAACAATCCACGATCAAACCATCCAACTCAGAGAACAAAACTCCATCAACTTCATCTTGAATTTCTTGTTATTTGCTTACACTGATGATCATTGAAAGCATCGTGATTCAGAAAGAACATTTACAGATCAACACAACTCAGCAGGCAATGTGATTGTTCGATTTCCTTGAAGCCAATCTCTCTAACTATTTACTCCGAAAGATTCAGATCAATTAGCGGAATTGTTCGATCAGTTGAATCTCAATGTGCTTCTTAGACAGACTACGTAATCCTGATTTAACGGTTCACCAAATAGTCAAGTCTCCATGAATTTCCTACAAATTACAGACAACCGATACCCCTTTACCATTTTTATATAGGAATATCAGTATTCAGAACTTTGTATGTGATAAATAAAATGTGACTGACAGTTTGATCCAGAATGACCGTTTTCGTCTCATTCTAAACTCATTAGGGAGTGTTGTTACATCTCGGAGTTATCCACTTAGTTACCGATGCCAGATAACCACTCGCTTGTGCATCAGGTATGAATTTCAGTTTGCTTTGTAATATGATTTTGATGCATTCAACTGACAAGTCTCAAATACAACAAAACACACATCTTGGACAACATTGTTAACCGCATTCTATCTTTATCATAGAAACCTCTGACACAATGTCCATATAGAAGATGATATACATGTCAACTGAAACTGATTAGAATTCGATTGAAGTATCAACCATAGAACTACCATAGCCATTACAAATGGAACACGACCGTTGTTTCTACCTTCACGTGGTGTTCGGACTTGCCTATCGTGATGAACCAACCGAGCTACACTAGCTGGAACAATCGTTCCTCAAGATTCTACCATGCCAGACAGGTCTGCTGAAGAACTGTAAGACCAAGAGCAACAAACTCAAGATCCGAGGGTGAAGTCGTACTGTTGACTGCACAGGGTGTAACAGCAGTAATGTGTTTCCTTCAGCCCCCAAATGCCCTGGTATGGCCGAGAGTGGGGAGAGTCCGTTCTCCCTCTCGAAATGCTCTCACATGGTCACGCGTATATAGCCTCTGCCAGGGAAGTCCTACTCACTGCCTTCTCGTGGCCTTACGGTGCTTCACTGACTTGTGGACCAGACCTTCAGGTCGAAGGCTCGGGGAGTGGCCCCTAAGATAACCACCTGCTTCGGTTTGGGCACCCGGGTAGTATCACAGCCCTCATACATATCAAATGAGAATTGTGTGGCGGATATCTATTTAGTGCCTCCTTGTGCCAATATCTATGTCTTAAAGTAAATAAATACATAAACCATCATCACAGCGATGCTGCCTTCCCACAAGTAGGGGTGGGGTTAGAATTGGTCCATCCTGAAAATGCACACCTCACCTTATCCCACGGATATTTATCTCTAGTGGAAAGTTCTCAACAAGTATGGAGCTAACGCGAAAACTACTCACACAAAAGTCGTGTGTGACTGACTTCAAGCAGTTCTTCCTTAGGCATTGTGGTCACGCTCTCAGGTCACTAAGACCACGCCTAATCCAATTTCTCTTTCAGGTACCTCCAGAAGAACGCTTCCACGGTTTGGGCAACCGTGAAGTGATAGCCGCCCTCATATCTATAACAGCACTCAAGACCACTGTATTCAAAATGGAACTAATCATTCAGAACGTTATCATCATCCTTCAACTCTATTCACAAATGAATCATCAACAATATCATCTATACTAATGTTTTACTTATAAAATGAAAAATAAAATAAAACAAAACATAAACAGTACAGTACAGTACAGCACAGAATAGAATGAGATCTTATAAAAGAAATAAAAACACTAACCAATAGAAATTCAAGATGATAAACAATTAGAACGAGAAAAAAACAAAAAAATAAAGGAGAACCATTGAAATAATCGATAACAATCTTGTAAAAAAAAGAAAAAAAGGGAGAAAATGAGTGAGATAAAAGACGACAACAACAACAACAACAAAGAAAGTGTGATTATACTTCAAATTAAATAATTGACCATTCGTTGTCATAGAAACAAACATGGGAAGTAAAAAATCGATCCGAGACGGATTTATTTGTGTGTGGATATTATTAGTAATTTTACTAAGTGAATGGATAAGTCAATTGAAGTTAGACTATCATGAAAAACATGAAAGTAACAGATGGTTATTTCATCCTGTTGAGGAATACCATACTAGAATGAAATGACTATCTAGTACTTCCAGATGGTCTAGTTTCAATCAAGTCATCAATCCAACTACTAAACAATCTATCATTGAATTCATATGTCTTGACTCATTAATCAGATTACAATTGATTCATATTGCATTGTGTGTATGTGTAACTATATATAGATTGTATAGAAGATGTGTGCAACCAATATAACTAACTCTTATCATTCTAGTATAGTTTACTAGATGGTAATCATTATGAGTCATTGTAATGTGATTGATTAAAGCACTACAAACGAGTTTTTCTCTCGAAAAACGGCATTAATTAAAGATACTACTTAAACTGTTTAATAGTAGTATCATCATGATAATAAAAAAGAGAATGGACATGATGATAAAAAGATGATGAATTTCAAATTAGTTTTGCTTTTCTTTTCAATGAAAGACTTCAAATCTGACCACAGAATGCTTGATAATAAATGAATGATGTAATTTGAAAAAAAGTGTTTTAGTTCTCCTTTATCAAAAAAGAAGAGAAGAAAATAATCTCCAATATGAAAAGAGATTACGTAGGCATAGCAACAACAAAAATTATAGGGATTGATTAAGATCATCAATCAATTGATCAATTGATCACTATTGTAAGCCTGAAAGCACTGAATGACCAGTTCTTCGTCATCTGATCAGTCCAGAATGGCTATCCAATGGTTCCAGGTTTTCAATAATGATCTAACATCAATTGATTCATGATCTTAATCAAAAACAAACAAAATGAGGCACTTTCAATCATCATCATAATAATAATCAATTAATATTGTTTCAATGGAATGCGAGAACTTGAATAAGATCTTGTTGATATAGGTATTAATGAGCCATGTCTCAATTTACTATTTATAGAAATGAATGGATTAATTTGTTTAGAATGATTCGATTGATATAAATGATCATCTATTACATAATCATCTGGATGTCTTTTATTCTCTCCTGATGTATATACAATTTGTACTGGTTTATTGATTAATTGATGATTGACTTGTTTACATGATGATGATGACGACGACGACGATGCTACTGCTGTTGCTGCAGCTGCTGACGCTGATGTAGATGTAGATGATAATTTACGATTAAACATATTAGCTGATTTACTTCTACTTTGATTTTGGTGATTTCTACTCTGATGATGATGATGATGATTATCATGATGTAACGGTGATGATTTCAATTGTTGCATTGTAGATTTTCTTTCTGTTACATGATGACTTTTTATTGATTGTATTCGATGATTATGAGTAGTATAACTATTCCTAGTAAATTTATTATTATTACTTTTACTACTATTATTATTAGTAGTAGTATCATTGATGATAGGCAAAACTGAAATCCTTTCAACTGGTCTTGAATTCTTTCTATCAATTGATTGTTTACAATTTATGTTTAATGAATTTAATGATTTGGATAAATTTTGATTATTATGTAATCTATTCTCTATTGGGTTCTGATGTTGTATAGAATTATAATGTCTACTATTAATGTAATAAGTAGTACTACTACTACTACTTGTAGGAGTAGTGGTAGCAGTAGGAGTAGTAGTATTCGGGAAACATGGTCTATTTACAATATATGGTTTCATATTAGATTTATCTAATTCATTTCTTATGATAGTAATAGTTGATTTTTGTTTAAGTAGTTTATCACTAGTATTGAATGGTTTTCTAATCAAACTATTCTGATCTGTTTTAGAATCACTATTAATATCCTTAATATTACTATTACTATTGCTAGTAGTAGTAGTAGTAGTAGTAGTAGTAGTAGTAGTAGTGGTGGTGGTAGCAGTAGTATTACTAGTAGTAATGCCATTACGTAATGACTGTATCTTATCAAAACTTTCATTTGACCAATCTTTTGTAAGATTATCATTGAAACTAGTTTCTTCAACATCAGTTGATGAATTGGTCGGATCTTTCATATATTGATCAGCGATAATAAATCGTGGAAAATGTGTAGAACAATTCAAGTCGCCATCATCAACATTATCATTATCATTATTCAATGAAGTTAAATTGAGTTCAGAGAAAAACTGTTATAAAATAGAAAAGAGAGAAAATATGTGTAAGTTATTAAATCATTTATTATTTATCATTTAGTGAACCAATGAAAATCAAAGAGGATTAAAATTGATGTTTCGTTGAAATATAAGACTCTTCAAATATATACATTGCTGTAGCGGTAAATAAATCCTCAATATCAATAGCTCTGTAACTCTTCGACATTGGATGCTGACCACATTAGTTTTAATGGACTCACCTAGCTGAAGACGCTCAGCCATGCATCCGCACCAGATCATGAGTGGGAACGTTGTGCTCGACATCCTCTGCAATCTCTAGCCAGTTTAGATCAGTCGATTCACGATATATTGATAGCCTATCAAATATATCTTCGAACCTCCCCGATTCCGACATTTGATTTTACTTGGTGGGTACGATGCATAGTAGAAGGTATTACTGGTTAAAGCGTTGTCAGACTCCAAACACCTGTGGCATCGTCACGGTTATATCCTGATGAGAATAGTGGATGGTAACTGATGGGATCTATCTGTGGATTGATAGTATATATATAGTCCTATTGTGTAACTGTTCAGTAACTACATTATGCATATCTATGTTCCTCTAATTATACGCTTTATTTTGATCCATAGATTATAATGATATGATTTACGGTTCTTGAGTTATAACTAGTCTATTAATTACAGTCTCCCACATTCACAACCACATTTGGCGAGAACTATTTTATGCTAAAATGTGGTCTGTTTGGTTTGTATATAAACCCAATATGTTTGAAATATATGATTAGTATCACGGAGGCTGAGATTCGTATCCTGGACATAATAGGCATGTCTAAGCAGGAAGGAGAACCGATAAGGATTCTAGACTGATCGTATGGGTTTATGAGTCATTGGTCCGGTCTATAAGACACTGTTCTGTAATTCATGGTAACATTACTTTATATACATATCGATAGGGCACAAAGTATTAAGTCATAACATACACTCACTATCGATAAAATTCACATCCAAAAGTTAACAGTCTATTAATACAAGGAATTAGAATTATGATTTACACTTGATGGTTAGGTTAGGGTTAAGAACTAGATTTACAGTTTTCATTATGAACTGATATCAGCTAAAATGCCGAAATGCTACTCACCCAAATGGATGAATCAATTTCGTATCAAAATCTAAGACCTCTTATCCTAAATTTGATTGCTTCGTCTATAAACTATAGTCTTGACGAATATTCAATTTATTACTAAATTTTAATCAACATATACTCACAAGTGACTGGTTTCACGAGGTATTATCTGAAGTTCTAGCGAGAAGCCGTAACCAATGGAGTTGAAACGGGTCAGTTGTGAGATATTAACATACTGAAAACAATATTGGATGTATCTCTCAATTTCGTGGATTGGTTGAAGTTACACATTAACACCGTTGGATAACGGCAGGTTTAGTAGTCTAGCGTTTAAGCGTTCGCGTATGAGAATCGATAAGTCGTGAGTTCAAATCTCCCGATGCGGTATCGCAGATGCACACTACTGCTGAGCCCTACAATACAATGAAACGGCTATCCAGATTTTTCATTATAGTCAAACTTCAATTAATTCATGATTTTAACTACTAAAACTTAATCCATATTGGAAATATTTATCGAATACGTTTTATACTACTTACTTGCGATTTAGTAAGACCTTTTGATTCTTCTAAAGATTTTTTTAGATGAGTTTGATTTTCATTCACATTTTTCATTGATTTCATAAATTCTGAATCAATTTTATGATTCAATTGTACTTTCCCATCCGAAGTATCATTATCATCATCATGGTGATCATTATCTCTATGTGATTGTTTCTCCTTAGTTACAGATGATGTACGTGTTTTTACTACATTCAATTTACATTCTACCATGTTCTGAGTTTTATCTTCATTCAATTTGGAATTCCGATTCATTGAATTTAATTTACATGATCCTACTATAATCAAAGAAAGAAAGAAATTAGAAGAGATACGTTTTAGTGATGTGAAGTATTTCTTGGAATAAGATCATTAATTGATGAACGTCAGATCTGAAAGTACTGGATAGTTAGTTGTTTTGTTCCAGTATGCGATTTCTTAACAGTAAGAATTGACTAGCTCGTGCATTGTATTCAGACTTAGAACTTCTGGTTATGCATGTGGACGTTCAACTTATAGACCACTGATCCGGTTTTAGTATCTCAGTCAGTCAGTCAGTCAGTCAGCGACAACGTAGGCCAGGCACTTATACACATCGGTCCAAGTTCACATATCTCATTAGCACAACAAGATCAACACCAAATTCACAGAAGTAGTTACTTCAATGATAGTAATATATAAAAGAAAGAATTGTGAAGAAATATATAAAGTAATTTTCATCTCATAGTTTAAGGGAAGACAACGAGTGTATACACGGATGCCATTGTGATCGATTCTGAGCCATGTCACACAGAGTCTCCAACCATTGGTAACGATAGTCACACGGACCCCAACCAAGTAGTCTGCATCTACCAACATGACACAGATAAGAAGTTAGTGACTTCAGTGACTGATGCCAAGTTTTGATTTGGCCGCCTCTAACTTTCTTCCAACCGACTCCAACACTAGTCACAATTGCGCGTCCTAGTAATCGGTGATTGGGCATACGTACCACGTGTTATTGTCTAACATCAAGCAATCCGAAATAGTGGATACACACTCTTCAACAGTCTCATAGTAGAACAAAACAACCGTCAGATGTTTCCAGGTCTTCAATGGTGGTCTAACATTCATCGATTCATGATCTCAATCAAAAATTAAAATTGTATTCATGACATTAAATCACCAAGTTAACATTCATCGTGTTCATGTAATCACGTATCGTTAACTTCCTGATTCTAATGTGATGTCATATCTTATATATGCAGACTGAATCATTTGATATTGATTCAAAGACTGAATGGTGTCATACTTGTCAAGCAACTAAAATTTCTTGAGGTTCATACAGTATATAACTCCGCCTGCAGCCACTCTTGGGTGACGGCTGGTCCCGAGCCCGGATAAAGGAGGAGAGTTGGGCATGGGGATAGCGACCACATACCATGAAAAACTTACTCGATGAAATAACGCTAATGAGGAAAAATAATTCAAACCATTTAAACTCTGCTTTGGCATTTAGAAGATCCTCAATTAGAGGAGTTATGACACCTCATGATGAAAGCCGAATTCTTTCGGAAGTCACGAGGCTGATACCCCTTCTAATAACCAGATCAACCATTAATTTAGGTACATGGAATGCTCGTACAATGTGGGAGATCGGGAGGGTCTTCGAAATTGCTGCTGAAATAATACTGTGTATAGTTATGTGTTGACGCTCTTAGAAATCTTAAACTAGAATGAAAATACATATTCAGTGTTTGTTAGATCTCACTAGTTCTTCAAATAATGTTACTTCATAATGAGAAATCTCTTTACTTGTTATATATATTACTGAGAGTTGATTGAAGTAATTAATCTAGACTGTAAGAGTTCAGCTCAACAGCCTAAACTTATCATACGGTGGGGACCATCCATGTATGAACTCGAAGATGGTTTAAGAATTTCAGATAGAACCGAAGATATCTCATTCAATTATCTTTTAGAAGAATGTTCCAGAATTTCCATGTGTAGCTTTCCTATTGGAGAAATGCTAATCACCCCCTGTGTGCGAATTGGATAACCATAATAATGATTTCAGTTTTACTAAAAACTATAAATACCTGACAGTTTTGTACTATAATTTGACACTGTCTGGAATAACATTCCTTTCATTAGTCTTCTGTCTTCTCATTGCCACTTTGAAGGATTCTAACGTTCAAGTGTTCAAGTTATACGTGGTATAAGAAGAAACGAAGCTCTAGATTGAACACATACTCTGCGAGAAACGTGAAAAGATGGTGATTTAGAGATTGATCCCATTGTAAGGTCTAATCAATCCCCAACTAAAAGTAACTATCTATTTAGTATCCCCCAAGTTTTTAATGATCCTTTGGTTGATAATTTCTCTCTGAATTCATATACTGATTTACCTTCTTAAGAAGCAACTAACCAAAAAGACGAAAATGTCCTGCTAATTAAGATACAAATAAATTAATCTTTACTACTTCATATATGCCTGTATATAGTTTTATTAACGACTTTCTGATCTTTTAGTGAATTATACAATACCTGAGAACCTGAACACGGTGGATCTGATACAGATGTAAATGTAAGGATAGGCAAAGTAAGAGCAGGATATCTACAATTGAAGAATATCTGTAACTCAAAACAGCTGTCTTTCAATTAACACCAAAGTCACGATTTTCAATACAAATGTCAAGACAGTTCTACTGTATGGGGCAGAAACTTGTAGAACTACGAAAACAATCATCCACAACATACAAGTGTTCGTTGACAGTTGTCTATGCAAAATACTTCGGATTCGTTGACCAGAAACTACACTATCAGCAACAACCTACTGTTGCAGAGAACAAACCAGAACAAAGTAATGGAGTAAGAAATCAGAGAGAAGCGCTGGAAGTGGATAAGACACACATTGAGGAAAGCACACAACTGCGTCACAAGGCAAGTCCTCATCACTCGTAATCCTCAAGTCCAAAGGAGAAGAGGAAGAAGACTAAAGAACACATTATGCCGATAAATTGAGATAGACATGAGAAGAATGAACAACATTGGATAGAACTAGAAAGAAAGGCGAAGGACAAAGTTGGTTGGAGAATGATGGTCGGCGGCCTATGCTCCATTGGCGATAACAGGCGTAAATAAGTACGTAAGTGACAACCGAATCGAATGACTGTCGTCAAAAAAATCGAAGTTACCATAGTTTTCCACTCAACATTATCATACTTTGTTATCGGTAGGATTGATGACATGAACTCAGGCTAAGAGAACACCCTAATCTCAATTAATAAACTAATAATTACTATTACTAACCCTACATCGTTAAAGTATGATCTAATAACATACGAAATGTAAAATATTTTGATACAATCAAACAAGCAAAGCTTCGTAAAACTTCAAAACTGAATAGAAAACATTCTTACATGGATTAACTTTACGACATTCATCGTATTTTGATAAGAAATGACTCAGTGTATCCCAGCCACCACCGACTCGAACCATCACATGATTTCTCAGTATCTAAATTAAAACAATAAAATAGGTCTAGTTGAAAAGATACAACAAGTCGAAACAAACTTAAATCATGTTACGTAACATTTTAGATGTCAGTCAATTACCCGACGTTTGCCATGGGGGCAATGAACCTCATTAAGAACTCATGATATATAAGACATAAATTTATGTAGAAAAGTCGATATGGTGAATTAAGCCAAGTCAATCTACAGAATCAACAATCCATACATTTCTAAAGTGTTTAGATGGGTATCATTTCATCTTTACTCATAAAACAATTTTGACCCTTTTCATTTCCTAACTTGAACAAACAGATCAAAACATGAAACTTTGTTATAACCATAACAATAGTTATATCCAAACCCATTTCAGTTGCAAGGTGCGGGATAGTGGATACTCACTACTGAGGAGTCTCATACAAGGAAGAAAATGGCCATGAATTTAAGTATTAAATTACTAAAATCTTCACAAAATCCCCACCTGATTAAATGGATACTTTTTCAAGTGAAACATTTGAACTACTTAATTTTATTTAAACAGTATAACTATTTCCAGATAATTTTTATTGAGCAACTACTTGACATGTACTGAGAAAGAAACGTTTATGTATGTATATATATTTAATGACATACAGAATCATATTGATATTGTAATCTGTATAATCACAACTAAAAATCAAAACTTCGCCATAAGAGGTCCATTAGAAGTGAGTAAAAAAGATGATACATCATTTCTTTCAACAATTACAAGTAGTGTTACTAATAGTAGTAATAGCAGGAGGAGGAGGAGGAGGAGGAGGAGGAGGAGTATGCTTTGATTTATATGACCTATTAGTAGTTCACAGCATGATTATGACAATTATAATTGATGGTGAGTATAAACCAAAATGCTTGATCAGATATACTTAAATCAGATTAGTAATGACATTGTTAACGCATATATAAAATGATTCTATAAGAAATTTAATTGTACTCAAATTCTTGCCAGTATACTTATAAACATATAATCAATTAAGTAATATAGACCATTGAAATGGTTCTCAAAAGTATACTCACTGTATGCGCATTATTTATGTATATTTCATTCATTCATTCATCTAATAATTCGGAATGACATTATTTGTATTGAAGTAACCGAATGGTAATGAACACAATGGAATTTCAATATAATGATTACTACCCCCCACCCCACCCACACATACACATTCTTGTAGTGAACAAGAACATCGGTAGCGACAATTGAATATATTTAAATACAACATTGTAGAATCGCTTAGTAAAATCTGAGAAGCATAAAGTGAATACTTCGTTGTTCTTTTGTTTCTACACTAATTATTCTTTGTTCTTGTTCTCATTTCATCATTGATCTTCTTGATCTTCTGCCGTTAGGCATTTCACTTTCGATTGATGGTACATACCACTTA
The DNA here is from genome assembly GCF_000699445.3 of Schistosoma haematobium. NCBI lineage: Eukaryota > Metazoa > Platyhelminthes > Trematoda > Strigeidida > Schistosomatidae > Schistosoma > Schistosoma haematobium. The sequence goes on along the minus strand of NC_067198.1, from coordinate 1,349,214 downwards.
TATCTGTCGATATCAGTAGCACATACCACATTCTTAGTGACAAGAAACCATCTATAAATTTTAAACAAAGTGCTTAACGGATTTAAATGACTACTGAACCTGCCGGCATCCAACGGTATTGATGTCTAACTTAAACTAATCCACGAAATTGAGCGACACATCCATCATTGTCTTCAGTGAGTTAGTGTCAAACAGCAGAACCGGTTGAACTCCACTGATCACTGTTTCTCACTAGAACTCCAGGAAATACCTCTTGAAACCAGTCACCATTATGCATATGTTGTTTAGTATCAGAAGGGGTTTTGTGGATATTATAGCAATTTCAATGGTTGAGATCATGAGTCAGTTGAAGCTAGACCTCCATGGAAAACCTGGATGCCGGCTCAGTGGTCCAGTGGTTAAGCGTTCGTGCACACATTTTCATCTTGTACAAATCTAGGAACTTAAAGAGATGCCTGCATTTTGAATTATTCATTATCATCACTAATGTGTCTAGTAGTCACGGGCTCATTTCATCTTAACCATTCACCTAAATAGATTTTTAAATCACTTAAACCAATCAAATCACCCGGGAAAATTAACTTGGTACAATATCCACAGATTTATGTTTGTAGGTGATTATCTGTTGAGCAATTCAAGTAATCCAGTCGAGCTATTGTTTCCTTAATACGGATAGTCGGAAGTCTGTCAACTCTTATGTGATCACTCTACTCCAGTCAGAATATATTATATGAAAGTTTCGTGTAGTATTTCTGTGAAGAGATGTGAAATGTCAACAATCAACTGGACACTATGATCATGATCATCTAAGATAGAAGAAATCCACAGCTTATCACACTAATCAGTCCATTCGTCACTTTCTACATTCATTTGTCCTCCGTCTCTTGTTTACAAATGTAATCTTATATGTTGTAGTTCAATTTCGCTCACACTGTATCACACTAATGACTGATTGGAAACTCGAGCACATTAACGATACTTTCATAAAATAGATTCATCGTAAAATCGGGAGTGTCTTTTAGCATCAAATGAAAGATGTAGCAGCTTTCTAAGGTTAATCAGGGTCGTTGTAATAACATTCTCTTAACGCTCGTAACAATCACTTTCGATTTTTGTTCATTCAAATATTTAATCAATTTCAATGGTCAAGATCATGAGTCAGTTGAAGCTAGACCACCATGGAAAACCTGAAAACACTGGAAGGCCGTTTCGTCCTATTGTAGGACTCCTCAGCAGTGCGCATTCACGACCTCGTCCCCTGCGAGATTCGAACCCAGGGCCTACTGGTTTCGCGCGCGGGCTGTATTGATTAAGGCATTGTTTAAGCTAAATATATATTTTTTATTTTTGTTTATCTATCATGTACCTGTCATAAACTGATTCAATTTTTATATAGAGTATTGATAGTATATTTAAACAAATGGTAATAGAATCTTGGTAACAGGTTATATTATAGTATATATATATATATATATATATATATTGTGAAAAATAGAAAATAATCGAATTGTTGTTATTATCCGTATAAGGTTGTGGAGATTATTACGTCTTTGATTGAAATCATGAACTGATTGATGTTAGACCACTAATGAAAACCTGGAAGAACTGGACGGCCGTTTCGTCCTATTGTGGGACTCTTCAGAAGTGTGTATCCACAATCTCGCTCACGGCATTAGAACCCAAAGCCTTCAGTCTGACCGTCCTCAGTACAATGGAAGATGTTTGCACAATTTCGTGGATTGTTTGAAGTTAGACATTAACACTGTTCGTTGCCGACTCAGTGGTACAGAGGTTAAGCGTATCTCTGTACAAATGTGGTATGGCAACTTAAACTCATGTACACATGTACGAAGTTCTACGTTGTTGACTGACTTACTGATTGAAACACATTCAGTTTGGGGCTGTGAACATTGTTGAATTTCATTAGAATCATGAACCGATCTAGATTAGACCGCCATATTAAACCTGATAGCACTGAAGTAGACAAAAATTTGCGCTTTATTGTAAACTGGTCTGGACCCAATAATAGTTGCTTTCTCATGCTGTGATTTTATATTCACATGCAGAAGGATATTTTTCACAGAGAGCTAAGAGATAAACATTTACCAATTGCACACATGGAGTATCAAATGCTGCTGTTAAAGGAAGTCAACCTACATCAGGTTGGTAAAAACCCTCTACATTTCTCAATCATTACTAATCAATGATTTCCATTCAGTCTTGTGGTAATAACAACTTCTGTAAAATTAACGTGTAATATTGTCGTCAATACAAGTCAACATATATATATTACTTACATTCGATGAAAATGTACACACAAGGAAATCTGTCATTGAAAGTGCAATGATGTCAATGATTGCATTATTCATTGAATTAACTGACATCCGCATATTCAAATTAGCTGAATGCGATCTACCTCGACTACCATAGACGGTGTAGTTTGGATAACTGTAGGGTAGTTGAGTAAAAATATTCGGATCATCTGTCGACAAGTAAACACTTCGCTTAGCCTGAACAGAGTTATTTCTTCTAATGATTCTTTCAGAAACTTGCGGATCGAACGCTATATTCGCTTCCTAAGCTATTCTATAACCCTCAAGCTAGAACTATACAGTGACCTGAACAAGAGAGAGAAGACTCAAAGTATGCGAGAAGTAGTTTACTCCAAGGTTCATTTTAATACAGAAAATACAAGATTTTTATAATATTTTAAATGTCCTTGGGTTGTTAGAAAATTCTGGAATGCTATTAAACATAGTAGCAGTGTAGCAACCAGCTAATCAGAACGTCTACATGTAACGTTTCGCTTCCTTGATATTTTTTTGGCAAAAACTTCAAGCAAACGCTGATTGAATGAAACGCATTTTAGTGATTCCTGATGCTTGCTTGTCTTTTGCAAACAATTTTCTGGATCACTCCAACAAAACAGATCCAAATCTCTCTACATTCATGTCTGAACAGTTTCAAAAATCATAAATTAGATTCATTCTGTATAATAGTATTATTGATGATAAAGTAGTCGGTCTGAATACGAAGTGATACAATTAGATATAATATAACATTGGAAACATTTCCTATTCTCATAACATACAATTTCCACTCATTCAAATTGAACTCATAAGACTAAAAATAAAGTGAGTTCTCCGTGAATATTTTCATCTTGTCAATCAGCAACTTTAATTTGTCAATGTTGTTTCTTGAATCACGTCTATTACGGTAGTACCGTACAATTTCAGTAAAGAATTAACTAAAACATACATTAGTGAAAGTCAACAGATTTATAAGAATGTGAATATAAGTTATTAACTGTGTATAAAATATTGAGCAGGATAATGTTAGTTATCAAAACCTAAGTTGGAAAAAAAAGATGGCGGTTTAAAACTGAATCTACAGTGATATATAGTCTGTTGAAACAATCTCACTTCGTCAGTTGAATCCAGTCATGTTTATTATTGGTCTCAACTTGTAAGCAGGTGCAATGAATAAGTCGTTTTTCATACCCTTTTGGTTTTTATTATGTATATCTTCACTTGATTGCACTAGTTTTACTAACAATGAACCATTCCAGTAAGTTTTGACAATTTCCACTACATCACCATACTTCAAATTTACCTTCATATCTGGAATGATCACATTGAATTTCAGTCTGCCGTAATCTTCTTCATGGTATAACTTATCGATTGAATGAAATAATTGTGTTGCATCACCCAAATCCATATGACGTGTTTGCATTAACTCATAGGCTAAACGACAGACCTAAGAAAAGTAACAATAACATTATGTATGAAATATAAGGATACTCACTGAGATTATCTGAATATTTCATCGAATTTTGTGGATGAATTGCAACCACTGTGTTTTTATGGATTAAGATTTTGAATAAAATTTTATGAAATTGTAGACTCTAAAATAAATACATTCAGTTTGAGGTGGTGAAGATTGTTGAACCTCATTAAAATCATGAACGGATTTAAGTTAGACAGACATTAAAACCTGGCAGCACTGGACAACTGTATCGTGCTAGTGTGGGGATCATCGACAGTGAGCATCCAAGATTCTGCATGTGGGATTCGAATCCAGGACCATCGATGCTCACTAGTGACTAGCTTCCAGAAGTAACATATTCAAAACAGTTTTCCACGACTTATGAAACACATTGAAACAGAAATATATATATATATATATATATATACATATATATATATATATATATATATATGTCAACAGCTACGCATTGTTTATCGAATAAACTTTTCAAAAATGGCGATGTAGTTATTTCATTCTCTGTCGGGAACAATAATCACAGACATGAATTAATACATGAATCCTCAAAACATTATTCGCTTTCTACTTGTTATAGACCAAAGCCGTCAATGAGAAGCTGTGAATTATCGATCGGACCAAGGATGCGTTAAACACGTGCGAGCAGCCTAGAGTCCTGCTTTCCACCTAGCCCAGCCAGTTAAGTCCAGAACACCAGTCTCAGTCTCTGCAATATGAATCCTTATAGTTCAAATATACTGAGTTTACATACTAATCAAACAGGCCACATCGTACCAATAAAATAGAAAATAACATTTGTACAAAATTTGGCCAAATGTGGCTGTGAATGTGTGAGGCAGTGACTAATAACAACTTCACTTCTGTAAAAATTAATGTGAATTCTGTATTCAAACTTGTTTGTTTACTTCAAATCCCAGTCAAAACAGGCAACGTGTAATATTGTCGTCAATACAAGTCAACATATATATATTACTTACATTCGATGAAAATGTACACACAAGGAAATCCGTCATTGAAAGTGCAATGATGTCAATGATTGCATTATTCATTGAATTAACTGACATCCGCATATTCAAATTAGCTGAATGCGATCTACCTCGACTACCATAGACGGTGTAGTTTGGATAACTGTAGGGTAGTTGAGTAAAAATATTCGGATCATCTGTCGACAAGTAAACACTTCGCTTAGCCTGAACAGAGTTATTTCTTCTAATGATTCTTTCAGAAACTTGCGGATCGAACGCTATGATCCAAATCTCTCTTCATTCATGTCCTAACAGTTTCAAAAATGACAAATTAGATTCATTTCGTATAATAGTAATAATGATGATGAAGTAGTCAGTCTGAATACGAAGTGATACAACTAGATATAATATAACATTGGAAACATTTCCTATTCTCATAACATACAATTTCCACTCATTCAAGCCGAACTTTTAAAATAAAAAATAGAGTGAGTTCTTCTTAGTTCATAGTTTGCATTATGGTCTAGACTCAATTAGACAGCAGTGGAAAACTAGGGTGAATAGAACAACTATCTCGTTTTATTAAAGGACTATATCAATGACTCCCTTATGGAATAAACTCAGTAAATTTCAGCACCACAAATAAAGTCGAATCTTTAGACAAGTGAGTCAAGATCGATTCCTGAACCAAACATGCCCACTGCTCATACACTTTTAATGACCATCAACCAGAGATTGAACTGTAATGTAAACAAGAAAACTTCACAGCCTCAAATCTACAATAACAAGTGAATATTTCACAGCATTTTGCTTTACATGTTAACTAACAAATTGTTCTCAAATAATCTTTAATTAATATTTAGCACTAAGTCACTACTGTTTCTTATTGAACTGATATCATAACGTTGAGTCATTGTATGTTAATATTCTGAAAAGCTTTCAGGATAATGCCAGTGCATCCCGATGAAACTTTCCATGTTTCTTTCACACTACAATAAATGAACATAAGTGTCAGAATTACATTTCTCAATGAGTCAGATTAACTGAATGTAGCAGTTTTGATATTTGTAAAACCTCATTATCAAAACATGCAGACAACTAACCAGTTGGCATTATCATGCTCATCTTGCTTAGAATACCGATTGATTTTTACATGGTGCAACTTTGTGCTGATTAGCTGGGGAGATTAACACAGCATAATACATTCGTCTACGGTAAACCCACTGGGATTTCCAGTAGATTAGTTAGCAATTTTCAGAGGTACACATATTCAAATGGAATGATTAACTGAAGGTTTTGATACTAGTAGGTTAAATCATCGACAAAGTGCATTTGATCTGATTGATTTGCTAAAGCAATATCTTATTACATCTTCATTATAACGTTTTAAAATGACGGAAATCATATGACATGAAGACTGACTTATAACAGTAGTTACATATTTGGCTAGCAGTAGAATCCAGGATGCGTGTTTCGTCCTATTTCGGACTCGTCAGCTGGATGTACCCGCAAGCTTGTGACCTAAGACAATATCGATGCAGTCCGCACACGATGCACATATTACAACAAGAGACTAATCATTTGCATTCCTAAATAAAAATGGGGAGATACAAGTAAACAACACCAAGTAAATTTAGTACTTGCATATTTCCTAAATTCATGATTTTTTCACGGCCATTTATATTCGCCCATTACATGATGAGCTTATTTTTCTAAGATTAGTGACTGAGTAATCAACGATTGCTAGATGTTGAGGATGTGTCATGTATTAAGATAAGAACTTATTCACGTACTTATAGTCTGAGATTAAGAATCGATTATATTCACATTACTGTATGTCTTTGGATTATTTGTATCGTGTCATTTATCTTGATAATAAACGAGTTAGAGAACATAATGAAGCTTGCCTGAATAAAATTATTTAACGAATAAGATTGTTTATTATTCCATATGATATTGAGTTAGCTAGGAAGGGTTTGCAAAAAAGATAAAATATAACGGTTACCATCCGAAATTAAAATATTTCGTAAAGTGAGGTGATAACCACAGAGAAAGTTACATACTCTGTGAAGGTTGTACGCGGGATACTTGATATGGAGTGTAGATACACAAAGTTAATTCACTTATTTATTATTTATTTGAACACATAGATAGTGGCACAAGGAGGCACCAAATACATATGCATCACACAAATCTCATTTGATATGTGTGAGGGATGTGATACTACCCGGGTGCCCAAACCAAAGCAGGTGGTTTTCTTAGGGGGCCACTCCATGAGCCTTCGACCTGAAGGTCTGATCCACAAGGCAGTGAAGCAACGTAAGGAGATGCATTCCCATGGTAGCCGGTGACCAACGATTGTTTTATACGCCATTTATTCCCTCAGGATACTGGAGCCCATATGCACCACTAGTTTGGGATCTGGTTAAGGCGCTGGACATTCGCTTTTCGTCCTCTCATTTTTGTAAACAATAACGCCGCCATGAGAAGGCAGTGAGTAGGACTTCCCTGGCAGAGGCTATATACGCGTGGCCATGTGAGAGCACTTAGAGCAGGAAAGCTGACTCTCCCTACTGTCGACCGTACCAGGGCATTTAGGGGCATTATTGTCCCTAACTGTCCCAAATCACCACGTTTTGTTTACAAAACACCATATAACACTACAATTTATGTTATCGTGATAACCAGTGTTTTATGGACGGTACACCTTACATAATTGCTTCCTAACATCTTAATTGTTTTTGTAGAGCTGGAATGAAACTTATGCAGATTGTTCAATATTATTTTAATCACGAACAAATCCAAACTGTACAACTACTGAAAACCTGGAATAACCGCCTTATACTGTTATGGAATCTACACGGATTGTAGTTTGAATGGTTGTGGAGAAATTGCGTAAAAGCATTAGAATCATCTGTCGCCAAATAAACATTTCGTTTTTACTGAACACAGTAACTTCTTCTAATAGTTTTTTTTTTAGACAATGATACAAATCTCTCTTTATTTATACCCGAAGAGTTTCAAAAATGACAAGGCAGTTTCATTCTTTTTAATGATAATAATAAAGTAGTTGGTCTGAATGAGATGAGATAAATTATAAAATTCAGTATCTAGTATCACTACTGTAAACTTCAGGTAGAAGTAGGTTATTGGAGTTTCATCACTTGTGATAGACAACTTGTCCTGTCGATCTTGACGTTGAATAGTTATTGTTATCCTTCTTATTTTGACCTGATTCTTGATTTAGCCTGTTTACAATCTTCCTAATTGTTTGATGAATTGGGTCGGTGTCTGTTTGTTTACTTATTCTCAACTCAGCTGAGTTCCAGAATTATCTCGTTTCATTTGCATTCTTTTTATCCAAAATAACAACCCTTTTTTTTAGTTTGACATATCTACACACTTGTCCACATGCCTTGAGATAAGCAAACGCACATGACGACGTTTGATAGCTAATAAGTGTTCATGGAGGTGAAGATGATAAAGAAATCTGATTTGTTAACTGGGGTCTTATTTGTAAGAACAGTTCAACTACTAGAATAAGTTTGAAATTTCTTCTTTAGTCATTTCATGCTTTGATCAGTTCTAGACACTAACTCTTCATATATTTGGTTTATAAGGTCATCTATAAAAGTCCATTGCACATGTACCTGTTCCTTTTCATATTACGAAAAGTATGGCCATGCATATCAGTAAGTTCATTTTTGATGCACATAACTTGTACTCAATTACCTTGGCCTTCTAAATGTAATTTTAATCCTCCCAGTTGTACTCAATTTCAATTTTATCATTCACTTCTTACCTAATCTGTTTAAGTCATTGAGCCATCTAATTATACGTGCATCCATTTTACGAATTATATATTCTTATCATTAGGGAAAACACTGAGATCTATAGTTAAGCTGATCAACTATCATTTACCTACTATTATACTACATACTAATGAAGAACTAGAACTCAAAAAACTCACTTGAACAGAATACATCTTAATTCAATTTACATTTGATCAAGTACAACACATCATAATGGATAACACATTCATTGTGATTAATCATGAATTGAAATATGATCAATTACTTAACGAAGTTTCATTTATTGATTAAATACAACTGAGATCATTTTATTGACTTACATGTCTCTTTGACATAGTCAAGAGATTAACACTTTGTAAATCAAAGAAATTATTCACGTGTTCCATGTACTCGGATAAGTTATGAAACTGAGCCTCCCAAATTAACTATAAAAAAGAGTACAAGTGCAAGATGTGATCATTAGAACATTCAATTTCGAAAATATTAAACTATAGTTGTCAATGACAAGATGCTCCAAACTCAATCCCCTTTATATTTTCATAAACTTTATTCTTCATGAAGTATTTACACCAAAACCTTTAAACTTGATATTCCTACTCAATTTCTATAGTAAAGTCAGCTGGCAAACTGACTCTTGATACACTATTCTCTCATATGAACTTCAAATCTATTTGACAAAGATCATTGAAAACGTTGGAGATTCAACCAACACCAGAAACTTCAAACTGAGTATGCAGAAAAACAAACCACACTAGTCGAATACTCACTTATAGCAGCGACAACGTATTGACGCAAAAATATGATATTTACAAAAACTACTCAAAACAGTAAAGATTTTAAAGCATCACAGGGAAAAGAAACTGGATGCATTTCGGAAAAATGGTTTGATACAAAATATCAACAAGGTATGTCTGTTAAAGGTTACGTCAAATAAAAAAAAAGAGAATTCAGCGAAGAAAATTTTCTTTTCGACGAAATCATTTACTTGAGCTGTACATTCGTATATATAGTTATGGGTTATTTTAATAACGTCAAATACAAAATCAGTACTAAACATCAGCAAAGGGGGGAATTCTACTCTATCCGAAGAACATCAGCAAGATCACGAACAGGTTTGTAGGACTATAAGTAAGTACAGCCTATAAGCCGGTACAATATTTATTATAAAAACCCACAGCTATAATGACAAATAAAAGAAAGGGAAACATAAAACACAAGAGAAACTGCGACAAATAAGACACCGTGGAAAGCGGTCACACTTTCAGTCCATTCCTGTATGAGCGTTGGTTAGCCGTTATTCGCCTTGACGTAGATGTGCTTATATAAATGCTTGTGGATAATTTTTAGCGTAAATCAAATTGGGGAAATGTCCGAACTTCGACAGAAGAAGCACAAAAATCTCAGGGAAATTTAAAAAGCCTGAAACTTTGTTCAATCAGCAGGTATATCGAAATCAACCGAATCTACCAACCAGTATTCTGTTGAGCAGGATGATAATGATTTCTGAATGACCATCCCAGTTATCAAAAGTATTTTAATCCAAAGACAAAACTGGAAACGTGTCTTTCATTCTCAACATTCACTGTTTAGATTCTGAACAACTAAGTGCATCATACTATATTCTGACAACGTATATGAACAAACACTAACCTTATCGGTACGCCTGATATGCACGCCAACAACAGGATCACCACTCGTTTTAAAGCTCTTCAAGGTTACATTGATTAATTGTGCAAATTGTGGCTTTGGACGCAAAATGTAGGCTGCTAGTTGACCAGCAAACCAAACAAAGGGTGCCTCGTGTAAACGTAATAATTCTTTATTCATATCTATCGGGAGAACATGTGGCAACCAGTTATGTACTTGGGGAGCCTTTACAATCCAAGGACAATTGATGTTATCTGAAGTAAACAAAAGAATGAAAATATTTTTTATGCTTGATAAATTGTATGGTAATTTGTAGATAGACTGCCTACCAACCAACCATATTAGCTGATTTGTGAGGTGGAACCTTACTCAGTTGTAAAAGGCGATTCAGTAAGGTTCTATCCATATTAGTAGGAACAATGGGACATAAAATATTACTAATAATAAGGGTTGTTTACTCGTTCTTTCACGTAGATAATAAACAACTTTATGTTATTTCATGGGTTCTAGTCAATGATTTATTGTATTTACATGTGTTTTATCAAAAAATAATTGAAAATATTCAACTAAATAGTTTAAGATAATCACTAAGGTCTGACATTTACAACAAACTAATGATAAATACATCGTTTACACACCTGATCTACCATCTGAGTCCAAATAACTGCATTTGTCAGAAAGTGGTAACATGTTCTGATGAAGCCATTCTCGAAATATATCTCCAGGATAATGTTTCTTCAATACTAGAACACGCTCATTTTCAAGAGCCAATTGTAAGCAGTACATGAGTTGATGCATGCAACAACCCAATCCACATAAATTAGTGAAGTCAAATGTCATATATTTGGCCTTTTTACAATCTGACGGATTCTATATGTATATGATCAAAAGGTAAAATACAAATTTTTAATTTATTATTAAGAATCAAACACATTGTAAAATTGATTAACAACAATTTCATAGATACAAACATGAGAATGATTTAAAGGCTGATAACGTTCGTCATTAATTTTACATTTGATACATTTCGGGTTATATTTAACGAATACATTCTGATCTTGCGGTCGTTGTCTGACTTGATAAAATCTGAATATCACTTGAAACCTATTTCAAAGTGACTTGATCGACTAACAACATAACTATAGTGAACTATTTAATCCAGGTTTGGATAATCTCGACTAAATAAGAATCGATATTATTGATATGCAGATATATATGGTGGTGATGATTGAATTATTTACTTTATATCGTACCATACTGATACTTGTGTCTCAGTTTTCAATTGACAGATTGTCGTATAGGTGACAGTGTAGTGACCGAGAACACAAATGGGGCCAACCAAATGAATTCGAATTTATGTTTCATTTTTCAATCGATAAATGGTCACATAGATTACAGTGCACAATGATTGTTTGTTGGTTTAGACAGAATCATAGATAGTCAGTGTAGGAAGCAATTTCCTACAAGTGTAACTCTAAGCTATTCTCTAGAATGTGGAGCATAAATTCTTGATTTAGCCAAAGTCAGAACAAGGAAGCTATTTGGCTTGATAAACTTTATCTGTTTTTTAAAACATAAATTAACACTGTTGGTATACAAAATAAACAACACAGAGTAACAACACAGGGAAAAACAGAGACATAAATAACATACCGAACAGTAGCTAGAGGATAGAAAAAATGAGTCAACAAGGCAAATATTAGTTTAGGTGTTGTGGAGATTATTAAGTTTTTGATTGAAATCATGAGTCACTTGAAGCTGGATTTCGTGGATTGGTTAAAGTTAGACATTAACACCATTGGATGCCGGTCGACTCAGTGGTCTAGTTCGTTAAGCGACTGGAGCGAGACTGATAGGTCCTGGGTTCCAGTCTCGCGCGGTGCGGGATCGTTGATGCGCACTGCTGAGGAGTCCCATTCTAGGACGAAACGGCCGTCCAGTACTTCCAGGTTTTCTATAGTGGTCTAGCTTCAATTGACTCATGATTCCAATCAGTGAGATAGACATTATGTTTTTCATATATATTTTCCTACCCTTTGTATTTACGGATAGTCCAATAAAATATGTGTTATTCAGGTGAATCACGTGATCTCGATTTCAGTTGCGTTGACTTTTGGTGAATGAGCTGTTAGACTGGAACCTAGTAAAGAACAAGTCAATTGTATATTCACTGTTCATTCTATGCAAAAAGTCTCCCATAAGTATTTCAGGACAAATGGAACGTCCTTTCAAAGGTCTTATTTAATGCCGTACTTTTGTAGAAGTTAATTCGATCAATCAACCACCTCTTTTTACAAGTTTAAGAACTTGATACAAAAGTAATAAATTCTAACCTGTTGTTTTTGAATCTTCTCCTGTAATCGCTGTGAAAGCTTATTTAAGCCATTCTTTCTCATGTGTGAAAATTCATCTAATTCACCTAGTTTGTTAAGAATAAGTTGCAAGTGTGAAATAGTTTCCTCCATATTCTGTCGATAACGAACTAACGATGCTTGTATTGATGAAACTGTTTCAGTGTCCAATTCCTTTTGATTAACTTTTTTTAATTGGGTAAAAATGTTGCGTAAATTGTTCAAAGTGTATCGTGCTTCATGAAAGTAATTCAAAACACGACGTCTAAGTGTTTCATGAGAAATACCTATTCGATCTACATCTAGAATAAAAACATTAAAGTTAAATATTTCACCTTATTATCATTATTATTACACAATACAAACTGAACATTTCGGTGAGACTATAATTTATGGACGAACCAATCAGATATGAGACAATAGGTCTCGGATAACCTTCATTTGGTACCAGTTATTAGGTGGACTCCGCCTGGAGTCCCTCCGCGGGCTACTGCCGGTCCCAAGCCCGGATAAAGGAGGAGGGTTGGGCATAGGGTTAGCGACCACATCCCGTAAAAAACTAACCCACTGAAAAACACTAACCAGAAAACATAATTCAAATCATTCAAACTCTGCCCTGAAAGTTAGGTCTTCATTTAGAAGAGTTATGACGCCTCATGGTGAAAGCCGAGATTCTTTTGCCCCGTCTGACAACCAGACCAACTATTAATTTAGGTACATGGAATTCTGGGAGTCATCCAAGTTGCTACTGAAATGAAAAGATACAACCTGGATGTGTTTGGAACTAGTGAAACATGCTGTATGTAGGTTGGACAACAGAGACTAGCTTCAAGGAACCTGCTGTTATACACCATCCATGAAAAACTGAATGTTCCACCTACACAAGGCGTTGCACTGATGCTATCCAGGCCTTTCGCGATCTACTCAATGGAGAGAACTAACATGAAGAACAATTGGAAGGGGATCAAGGAGGCAACCACTTCAACATACCATGAGGTTCCGCGTCACAAGAAGCACCATCACAAGGAATGGATCACTGTTAATACACTGGATAAGATTCAAGAAAAGAGGAGCAGAAGGAAAGCAGCAATTAATAACAGCCATACAAGAGTAGAGAAATCCAAGACACAAGCTGAATATACAAAAGTAAACACGGAAGTGAATAGGAGCATCATGTGCGGAAGATCAAACAATAATGTCGCAAAAGCCACAAGAGAAAGAAACACGGGACAATTGCATGATGCAACAAAGAAGCTCGCTGGAAATTATCGTAAGCCAGAACAACCAGTGAAAAGCAAGGAAGGCAAGGTAATCACCAACATTGAAGAACAACGAGACAGGTGGTCAGAACAATTCAAAGAACTCTTGAATCCACCAGCCTCACTGAACCAACCCAACACGGAAGTAGCGCCTACAGACCTCCCAATCAATATTGACCCATCATCACTTAATGAGATCAGCATAACCATCAGACAAATCAAGAGCGGCAAAGCAGCAGGACCAGCCAACAGTCCAGCAGAGGCACTGAAGGCAGAGGTAGCAGTAACTGCAAAGATACTCCACATTCTCCTCAGCGAGATTTGGAATGAAGAACAAGCAAGCGTGAGAGCTACAGAGGCATCACTCTTCTCTCAATACCAGCAAAAGTCATCAACAGAATGAAGGACCCTGTAGACGCCCAACATCTAGACCAACAGGCTAATGTCCGTAAGAATCGGTCATGCACCGGCCTAATCGCAACATTAAGGATCATCGTGGAACAATCAACTGAATTTATTTCATCACTCTACATCAACTTCATTGACTACGAGAAAGCATATGATAGAGTGGACTGGGAAACACTACGAAGGCGTCTTCGACACTACGGCGTGCCCGAGAAGATATTCAACATCACATGGAATTATTATGATGGATTAAACTGCTAAATCGTGCATGGAGGATAGCTCGCAGACTCGTTCGAGTTAAAAACTGGTGTCAGGCAAGGTTGCTTACTCAAAAACCCTTCCTCTTTCTTCTGGATTATGAAAACGTCAACACTTGGGGGGAAGTACCAGATACAGTGCACAGATGGGATGCGGCTGGACGACTTGGACTTCGCAGATGATCTGACCAGTGTAGCAGCAGTGCCAGCAGCAATAGGTCTCAACATACACGAAGAAAAAACAAGACTTTCTGATACAAAACAACACGCACCAATCAAATCACTTGACGGCGAAGTTTTCAAGGATGTAGAAACCTTTGCAGATCTGGGCAGCATCATTGATGAACAAGGTAGGTCTTATGCAGATGTGAAGGCACGGATCAGCAAAGCAAGAAAAGCATATCTAAAATTGAAGAACATCAAGATCTCAAAACAATTTTCAACCAAAATCGACTTCAGAATTATCAATAGGAATGTGAAGATAGTTCCGCTATATGGAGCGGAAACCTGGAGAACTACGAAAGCCATCACTCAGAAGATACAAGTCTTTATTAACAGCTGTCTGAGCAAAATACTTTGAACTCGTTGGCCAGACACTATCAGCAACAACCTACTGTGGGAGAGAACAAGCTAAATTCCAGCTGAGGAGTAAATCAGAAAGAATTACTGGAAGTAGATAGTACACACATTAAGCAAAGCATCCAAATGCGTGAAAATGCAAGCACCTACTTGGAATCCTCAAGGCCAAAGGAGGAAAGGAAAACCAAACAACACATCACGCTGGGAAATAGAGAAGAATGAACGACTATTGCAAAGAACTAAAAAGGAAGGCCCAGAGTGGGTTGGAGAATGCTGCTTGATGGCCTATGCTGCACTACGAGTAACTGCCATAAGTAAGCAGGTAAGTAAGACATTAGTCAAACATTTCTGAAAGTTTGTTTCCTTTCCGTACATATAGATGCTTTGATCGATACAAAAGCCTCATAAGTTGAGATTTGTAACCAATTTATATATTTTTTAATGATAGAATCATTTTTGGATAAGTCTTTATTTTCAACTCGAACTTCGATTACGTGGCTAGACGCCTGGATAGATTTGACATTACGGTATAATTTATTTTGACATTCGTCTCCCTTAGTTAATAAACTTTAACTCATTTGCAATCTAACGTCATTCTGTACATAAAAGTGCATGGAGATGATATCTTTGATCTCATGAATAAATTTGAATTTATTTTCCATCTGTTTACCTGATCATCTCTCCCATCCGTATGTCTTTTGCTTAGTTAAGGAATCGAATTGTGCTCCAAACCAAAACATACTTGACAATATCTAGTAATGTTGATGAGGCTAGATATCCAGAACTGATCCAGTAAATGTCTTGTTTTTGTGATTTTATTTTGAAAATTTGAATTTATTGTTGTCGCGCCAAAGCGTCCATTTACACACTCATATCGTATTTCCTATCTGGGAGAATCTTAAGTTTTATTGGCTCGTTGTCTCTTTTAACATGCTATTTTGTAACGTTTCTCAAAGACATCTTTATGCGGTATATATTCACTTGAGCTGTACTTGTTGTTTGTACTTGTGGAAAACATTTTTCCCTCTTCTGAACCTGGACTCCTCTTTCCAGTTAGTGAGACAGGTTAGCAGGTTCGACGAACTCGTAATCTAATGAAGCATCGCAAGTAATTTAACAGCATTGTTGTCATAAGTAGGAGGCAATTTTACTTTTTTAATAAAAACGCTGAGGTTATAAGAATATGTAAACACTAATAAGCAGAATATTATACGTTGATTAGTGAGAGAGTTCATTCAGAAAATACTCACACAGATCATGATACCGTGTAGTGAAAAAGATACATCCGAAGTTCAGTGGCTCTTGTTGTATCTACCACAAATCTCTATCAACTCACAAGATTGATATTCACCACTGAACCAACTAAATTTATACTCAAATGAAAATAAACGGAGGTATCATCTGTGACAAATGTTTGAAATTGATGTAAAGGACAGTGAATAACTCACCAATTACCGGTATTCGACTAATCAAAAAAGACTGCGAATTGCGGTTAAATATTTACCTATTCTTCCGAACACAGTGGAAGTACTTTCATTCGTTTACGTAGATTGAATGAGTGAATCACCTAATTGATTGATATCTTGGATTTCATTACAATAAAATGTGTTAAGATGTCTTCGTTATCTTTCACGCCATTTTGTCATCCATCTGATCGAAGTGTGTAAATTTACAAGTATGTTTAACATGACACAATATATTTGCCATCATGTGAGATGAATAAAAATTACATATTTTATTAGACAATGTATAATCCAGATTAGAAATGTTCAAATCTCAGTATTTCACTGCCTATTTCTCAAACATTTAAACTACAACCTATAAATCATTCGAAAATTTACTTGTTTCAACTCAAAGTGATTTACTTTAAAGCATTGTTTAAAAAAGAACTAGAAGGCGTTCAGTAACAAGAGATCAACGCAGAGATAATTGCTGTACCTATTTCACTTCTACACGTATGCAGATATATTTCGCATCTTTAGGAGAGTAAGAGGAACTTGTGGAGATAGTTTATCATAAAAGTCCAATATTCTACTGAACACAGTAATGAATAAAGCCACTATCATTCTTATTATTACAACTATTATTGAATAACGAACAATAAAACCTACTTGTTATCTGATCCTTCTTGTTTGTTCTGATTGAGGTACTTTCACTGAAACAGAAAAGTTAAAAGTTCCTTAGTATTATCTAATAAAAGCTGGATTTTGTGTAAGTGTTGTTATGGTGATGTTAGTTGTTTTTTTGATGTATATTTTCCTGAACTACATCGTTCAATAGAATAGTACGGATAACTAACAATACATAAGTAAGAAATTAAATAACCGGAAGTGTACTCATTATTAATGTCCGTTCGTACTATGAATACATCGTTCAATACTTTCTTTTTGTTATCACTCAAACTATGATTTTCTTTTTTTAAACAACCAATCAGTCTCAAAAGCAGGAATTCAATTACAAAATCAGATTAGTTACATTGGAAGTAGTGGTTAATAATTAATATAGATTTATTGATGATGGATTGTCTTGGCAATTTCTAATATATGTACAACGTCCGACAGTTTAGGAATCAACACCTTGACACATCCACACAAAGCTCAAAAACATTCCCAGTAAAGATAATTTTACTGGATATCCCGAAAAGAATAGTTAATTAAACTAACAGGTACCATGATGATACATTATTGACGCAGGCTTGGATGATTAACTAATAAATATCAAATGATGAATTATAGAGTAAAGATGTAAGTAAATACTTTATTAGCTACTCTTCCCCAAACAAACTACATACTGGAAGACTAAATACCCAAAATTAAACTTATTTTGCGCAACAGCTTTATCCAGTTGATAACGAAGACCACTTTTTTACTCACTCCATCGTGAATGAGTTTTTTAAGCGGCATTCAAAATACCAGAAATTCTTAAACAAATCCAAATTTGATTAGTATAATATAAAAAAGTGATATTTTCACTCACATGAGGTCAAATAATCTACGAAGATGAGAAATCTCAGCTGAGACCCAATCCACTGCCTCTCTTGAAACTGATACGTTATTATTCAGGCTTTCCCAGCACACATCTTTTTTCGATGATGTCTTCTTTCTGAAGTAATCTCCGATACAAATAATCAAAAGTGGTAAAAGAGGTAACCATATAACAACGGAGAAGTTGAATTCATGTCTTGAATGTCTGCAAGAACGAATGAACAGACTGTGAAAATATCTTACCGCATGATTTCGTATTTTGGCCTTCGAAAATTTCTGTGCTTTTTTCCTCCCATACTCTAAGATGAAATTGAAACCCTCCCTGAAATAAGTTGTTGTGTGACGTCGAGTCACGGTTGACTATGATCACCACTACAGGAAGACTACGTGCCAGTTAGCCGATAAGACCCCCCGTAAGCCAAATATCAGAAGGCAGTTGATGGCTGTAGTCGAGATGTATTTGTTGGCGATCTTGTGGTATCGAAAGAATACCGAGATCGTACCAAAGCAGTAGCTACTGAGCCTAACCGAACTTGCGCAAGGTCACAACCGACAGAAAAGTGTACGTGTTTTGGTACAGTTAAACAAACAACTATGGAAAAACGATCCCTGGTACAAGTGGTTATAATAATTGTTTCCATGACACCAATCGCATTCTCTTAATAAAAGTAGGTCATTACAAAGTAAACAAGAAAAGAAAACCGTACAGAAAACTCAGAACTTGTATGTTTTCATTACAATTAACCCATGGACGAAGAAGTTAAAAGAGGCATTCTCAGTCAAAATAGTGGCGTGCTGCATTGTATATAGCAGTGCTTATATTGCAACACTATCAACGTTTTCAATAATGGCTATTTACATATATGCAACGTCGTACATTGGTTGAAGTTGCCTCTCCTCATTAATACAGATAGTTAAAATCGTCAGGGCAAATCCCAGAACAATAGAGGCAGTACCAGTACTCACGGTAACTGAAAAGATGTGTTATCAAATAAACGATTAACAACACGAACTAGTGAAACCCATTTTTTAGGAATTAAGTAAGTTAGGACCTGTGAGGAGAAAAGAGTGAATGCACATGCGTCATTACAAAGGATTTTGATCCATGTCAGTCTTCAGCAATAAGGATAGGAGATCTATCGACCTATATTAATTCTTGCAGTTTGTGATATTGCGGAGGTTCAATCTCGTTTTGAATATATTAAGAGGCGTTGATATTACGTGTTCCAGTAGAGAATTCCATTAATTCACTACTCCGTGTGAGAAACGAAACTCCAGACGTAAACGATTTGATCTCGGTTTTTGAACACTCTTCGGATGTCCTCTCAATTTATCAGTCTTAGACGGAAGCAAAAGATAAGACATGGTAATACCAAAGTCATCTTTCAGTATACGATAAGCTAATATTAGATCACTTCGTACTCTACGGTAAGATAACGGAAATAAGTTAAGGTATCTCAGTCTGTCTTCATAAGATAAGTCAGATAGACATTGTACCATCTTAGTACCTCATTGTAGGACTCCTTCCAGCATCTCTGCTTCATACTTGAAACAAGGACTCGCTGCTTGAACCCTATATGCTAAATGTGATTGCGCATAAATCGGGTGTAATAATCTAAACATTTCATCATCTAAATACTAGAAATTCCTACGAATAGACCATGATACCCTGTAGCCTTTTGCAGTAGCAGCCTTACAGTGACTAGTGGTCTTGAGATCACTGCTTAATATGACTCCTAAATCTGTATAGTTTCATACTTTGGGTAGCACGAATCCACATATTGTATGGTGATACAGTACATCATAGTTA
The DNA here is from genome assembly GCF_000699445.3 of Schistosoma haematobium. Taxonomy (NCBI): domain Eukaryota; kingdom Metazoa; phylum Platyhelminthes; class Trematoda; order Strigeidida; family Schistosomatidae; genus Schistosoma; species Schistosoma haematobium. The sequence continues at coordinate 1,329,362 of NC_067198.1, read as the reverse complement.
TTTATTTGCATCACTACACTCTTGTTAGGATTTACTTCTAGTGATCACCTGTCCAATTATGCTACAAATGAGCTAAGATCAACCTGTAATACTATTTTATCCGATATACTGTGCATGGGTCTCCGAATCTTTATGTCATCAACGAAGAGTAGAACGGATGATTTTACTACAGTCGGCAATTCATTTACATAACGTAAAAAAAGAGAGGAGGACCGAGGATTGTACCTTTGAGAACTCCACTTTTTACAGGTACCCACGAGGAAAGAGCCCTATTTACACTCACCCTTTGTCTCCTGTCGTCAGGATAGTTGCTTATCCAATCTACGACTGTACAATGGATTCCAGAACGTTGCAGTTTGAATTTTAAACCAGAATGGGAAAGCTTATCGAAGGCCTAACTTAGATCTATGAAAATCACATCGACAGGAATATTCTAATCTTTTGCAGCAGCTCAATCTTCTCTTGCGATGAGATTTGTCAAGCATGATAGGCCTCTCCGAAAACCATGTTGTTCCCTGGAGAAAAGATTATGTCCTTCAACATAGTTTATAACAGATATCCGAATGATTTTTTCTATCAGTTTTACAACTGCACTAGTTAAGCTAACGGGTCTATAGTTACTAACTAAATCCCTCCCCGCAGCCTTATACACCGGACTTATTATAGCGTCTTTTCAGTCTCTTGGCAGTCTGGACGGCCTTAGAGACATGGTTCAGCAATTTCATCTGATATGGCTTTCATATTCCTAGCATGAATATCATCAGGACCACTGGACTTATCAGGTTTGAGGTGCTGAAATAGCCTTAAAACGGTACCTTTCTCAATGACTACAGGGTCCATCAGCGAGCCGCCGCGATCACAATGAATCGTTGGTCGTTCATCATAACCGATAGAAAACACTTTACTGAAATATTCCAATAATGCTTCAGCTTTTTCGGTATCATTTTCTGCCAAGATTGACGGATTTTCTTGTGTCAAAAGTGATGGAATTCCATTGCTTCTCTGAGTTCGCCTTTTTATATACGAGAATAACCGTTCCGGACCATATCTAGAATCCCTAACCAATTGCTTTTTATATGGTCATCTAGTCTTACTTATTAACGCTTTACAGGTATTCCTAATCTTACAATAACTGGATCTGCATTGTTCTAAGCCAGTAGAGATTAACATATTCCATTGCTTCTTCCTTTTCCCAAGAAGTTACCCATGGTGGACTGTTATTCGGTCTTCGTGACACCAGGTGTGGTATGAACGAGGACGTAACTAGACTAAACTTACCTTTAAATACAAACCATGCTTCTTCAACTGATGAGTTAGTATCTACAAACCAATCTGTCTCCGCAGCGCATTCCTGAATGGCTGATATGTTAGCTCTCCGTACATTTGGGTGGGGTGCATGCTGATCGTATATCATGTCCCTAGTTCTAAACGTGAGTGACAGAACAGCGTGATCGCTATTCACTAATGGCGGAAAAATATTTAGGTCGACAATATCTTCATTATCATGAGTGATTGCCAAGTTCGACAGAGAAGAACCTTGGTTAGCACCAAAACGTGTGGGTTCAGATAAATGCTGCACTAGTGCATGCTCCATTATTGTTACCAGGAACCTACTATCAAAGGAGTTTATAGATCCGTCCGTGGTCATCTCAGCCCAACTAATATCAGGTGCATTAAAGTCTCCTATTATCAAGCATCTGGTATTTGCACTCCAAAGATGAATGTGCTCTAAAGTAAAGTCATCAGCTAAGCAGATTGAGCTGCGATAGATGACACTTAACATAAATGTGCTACATCCGATAGCCAATTTACAGTTAATGATTTCACAAGTACCGTTATCATAGGATTCGCTAGCAGAGGAGCGGATATTTATATTATTGGCTATATATAACAGGATGCCACCTCCTTTTCTACACCCTTGTCTATCACTCCTGAGGTAATGGTATCCGGATAATTCTGGAGTAATGTGTAAGTCATGGACTAACCAAGTTTCTGTCACTGCTACAATGAGTGCCTCTAATCTGTCCATAAATTCTTCCAGTTCATAGAAATTATTTCTTAGACTACGAGAGTTGGCATATAAAACTCTTAAGTAGAACGGCCTATCCACACAGGCCTTGGTAGCATTCGCTTCCAAGACTTGACTATCCGGAAACCTACTAGCCGGAGATTTTTCTCACCATTTTGCCGACGGGTTTCTAGTTCAGTTAATGCCTTCTTCCTTTTTATTCTATCTTCAAGGGACATATCGGCTCATACTCGGATGTCGGAATTGTCGTGACTGCGAGCGCTACCTAAAAGAAGATCACGTTGCTTCTCACACCCTAGGGTTACCTTAAAGAGTCTACATGGTCGGGGTTCAATACTGTCCTCGGTCCTCTTACATATTTTAACCAGTTTTTGACCTGAACTCCTAAGAAGTTATCTAGTGTGATGCTACGAACATATTTTCCAGCTTCGTTAAATCATGTGCGTGTCTAATTTTGGAATCAGGATCGTTTGACTCCAGCAAATTACTCACAATAATATTCGATGAGATTGGATTCTTCTTCTCAGTCAGGCCAGGATGGGTTTCCCTCTTACTATCAGATTTTGAAAGTGCATTTTGTGACTCACAATGGGAGTCCACCAGTGACTTGCTAACCACCTTCGTACTGCCCACAGCGTTTTTTTCGTTTCGCTTTCTCCGTACCGCAGTTCATTTTTCATCCTTCAGGACACTGGGACTATTTGGAGCGGTGACGGTTTCATTCAGATCTTCAGTTTCCACTAGAGGTGCAAGGTTACCAATGTCAGTGTCAGGTGGTACTACTCCCCTCGTTAATGTTAACGGAGATTTCACTTTTCCGTCAGTCAACGTCGGTTGTTTAAGGCGTTTCGTAAGAGCGGGTACTAAACTGATACATTCGTCACTGTCAGTGCTCGTGTTATCAGCGCACGCGCTATCGTTCTTCTTACAGGCCAAAGCCAATAGGCTCATAGCCTCCCGTATTATTAACCTCTTATTTGCACAGCAAAACGTACAAAGCCAATGTGAGTTAGGCTTCGAACATCTTTTGTATGCGATGGGACTAAAACGAGTGCACATCCTATGGAACTACTTTTTGTATTCATCACACTCCATTCCTTCCTCCACGGGAAGCAAACAGTTTGGTTGTCCACATTTATGGGTACTATCGACCATTTTATCCAGGTTAAGGTGTTGTAGGGCCAGTGAAATGTCACTGAGCCCTGGTCAAATCATACGGCAGTTGGAACACTGAATGTCGAACAGATCATCGCTCCCTGCCAAGGTCATGTACAACCAACGCGCATAAGTTAATCGTATGCCATGGACTGGCCCATGCGGCAGTGGTCTTACTTTCGCTTGTACCTACTTTAAATAATATATTTCTGTAATAACGTCCTTTGTGTTGTACAGTCTTCAAAGCATCTATAGTACCTTGATACGTCAATGGGAGTAGTCCATGTAAGATGCTGACCACGAGGTGTGACTTCGACGTTAGTTGGTTCGTCACACCATTCAAGTCTAACTCGAGTAGGCCTCCACTCATTTCGACATAGATCATCTACGTTGGTGATCTATAGTGTAAAACACAATATGCTCACAGTACGAACACAGTGTCAGTCAACCAGTAGAAGGGTACCACAAGACAAACCTTAGCAAGATTTCAAACCTTAACTAAAGTATTTCGATTCAGACCAAAGACACTTTAACTGAAACAAATTCAATTAAATTGACAACAGTAGTCTTGACAGGCAACGCTCCTAGGGTATCGTCCACTGATGGGGGTTGCGAGCACTTGAAGGTCAAACTGTCGCAAAATGATTGGTGCGTCACATCGACAATTCGTGAAAATTTTCAGAAGCGGTCAAATCGAGACATTTTCAGATTTGAATTGAGTTCAGCCACACCATGTTTGGTAACGTTCATTCTTCAAGTAACGAAGACGATGCCATCGTGATGATGCATGATATAGGACGAATCTTCAATGATATTATGTTATATCGAAGATTTACAAGTTGGGACAATTTTGAGACCTGTTTGAAAGAAGTGCATAAGGTAATATGACTTCTGTGGTTAATAATTATGTTTTTAGTATACGCATACTAATTACGTTATGTCAGTATGCAAAAAGAACAGTGATGATCCAACTCTAAAGTACTTTTTCGTGAGATATGTCTGTACATATGGACGTAAACGCCGTTCGTCATAGTCAGATGCTTGCGTTCAGGATGTAGATGATGATAATAATAATCATTCTTCTGAAGAGCATACAACTTCTAACTCGCCAACACAACCTAGGCAAAGGAGACGACGTCGGTCATCTACGTATGTCTTACTTCAAATGAATTTATCCTTCAGGTCGAAATATTGCCATTGTCAATCAGGATTTGGGGTCCGGGCAGGAAATGGTGAGTTGAAACTCACCTCTATTAAAACCGTGCACAACCATCCTTGCACAGAAGCATATATTTCTGTCGATCCATTGAAACGACAGTTGACCTCAAGTGAACGCTTGTATTTAAGAACGTTTCTACTGAGTAATACAACAACTCGTGGCTTACGGTATCTGGTTTCTTGGAAGTTCAATAAACAGCTTACCAAGGACGATATCGCCAGAATGGGTTCACAGTTGTACCCAGGTTGTTGAACTCACATTGTAATTAATTGAGTTTAGTTTCTAAAAATATCAATGACATTTTACAGCGCGTTCAAGCAAATACTGAAGTTAAGGTATTCAATGAAAATGGGAACATGTCTATGATTTGCTTCAGTCGCAGAGAGCAAATAGCTGTTTGCCACGCGTTCCCGGAGGTAATATGTATTGATTGGACTTATCAGACCAATAAAGTCGGGTGAGTAACGATTAGTAATAAATTTATCTTAAAGTTTTCCACTGTTCCAGCTAGTGGTGACTGATAGTCTTGGGCAAGGGCACACTGTTATGTATGCTCTTTGCAGTCAAGAACGACACGAAGATGTCGAAAAACTATTGGAATGTTTTAAAGAGATAATGTGCGGTACTTATGCTACACGCACTTTCATTATGGATTCGGCCGAAATTTCAGCTGTGCAGTCTACGCACAGTCATTCTAACATAATACTTTGTTCATTCCATGTCCTGAGAGCGTTTTTGAGGAAGGTATGTGTTAGCTGTACAAATTATTTTCTGTAGTTCCGAAACCCTGATGTGCGCAAATGCTTAGAACACCTTGTGAAGACTAGACGGTCTGATATGTGAACTTCGCTTTTCATAACGCATTATATTCAGATTTACTCGAAAGTACGAACATCTAAGGACGCATTTCCCACGGGCGTATGATTGCATAAAAGATTTCTGGATTGTCAGGAAGTCAATGTGGGCTCGCCGTTACCGGCGACATGTATTAAGTCTGGGCAACCACACAAACAACGTGTTGAAAGTGCTCATACACACCTAAAAGAATGTCTCAGAAGAGGTGATTCCCTGCTATTGACGTTCTGGAAAATTTAGAGTAAAACAGACATTGACCTACGTTTGCGTCCATATGACGCTGTAAAGGATCTTCAACGTTTCCCGATTCTTCAGGTAAGAAATGTAGTTAAATGTATCATTAATTCCAGGTTCCAATGTCATTTCGAACTCTTCTAAATGAGTTCACACCTTTTGCAGCTAAAATTGTAGCTGTAAATTATAAACGTGTTCGGACAATGAGACACGATATTATAGAAGGAGAATACATCCGGTGCTATGACAAGGGTATGATGTATGTTGTTAATACTTCACGTGCACGATGTGCTTGTGAGCGTTTCAATGACTACATGCTGCCCTGTGGTCATATTTTATATGCACATTCTAAAGATCTGATTCGTGGAGGTATGTGTGTTCCTTTACCTCTATAAGTTTTGTAGACTTATTTCGACATAGCAACCGGTGGACACGGAAATACATAACGGACTTGGTTCTTCGTGCGCTGGACAACATGTCAATCTCTACAGAAAGTGGTGATCTGCTAGAGAAGTTCACTAACAACTACCACTCAATCCATGCTCTTAGTGAACCTTTGGCAAGTAAAGTCATCTGTTCATCCCTCGAAGCATCGGAAGACATGCGCACAAGTGATGAGTTCAATAGGTGCTAATGATGAAGCTTCAACGTCAGAATCCATTGTTAATACAGACCATAGCTATGCTTCTTGATAACAAGAAGTTCTAATATTGTAATATTTTTAGTTTTACATAAATTCATTTATATGGCGATTGAATTATTCTTATAGCGTAACGGCAGGGAGTGTACTGTGCAGTCTTATGTGGCTGTGAGACAAGGATGTTGTTTCGCGTTCTTGTGTAATAATTACCAGTTTGGCGCACACGCGATTAGTCATACATGCCGTTTACCAAATACTGCTACCTTGAACATGGTGTACCACACTAGTAGTTCGAATTTGGACCTGTCACGATAGATGCGAATTGCCGTAATTAAAAGACTGATGCGTTATAAATGAAAACGTTTATTAAAGTTTGAATCTAACACAACTGATCCATTAATAATTAACTTCTATTTCTCAGGAATTGTCCCCGTTAGGTCTGCGAACACTTGCGAAGCCAGCTGGAAATAAGATAGATAGGAGATAGTTGTCGCAGTATAAATGTTTACCAGAAACTAGCATAAAAACGGAAACCAGTATTCAATTACAGATCAAAAGTGCATTTAGCACACCCTTTCTTTGGATAGTCAATCACGTTTATTTCCTTTATCTCTTGCGTTGCTTAGGAAAGTCTGGGTCACAACATACATGGATTATATTATTTAATTCTTTGGACAGGTTGCACTTCGGAAACTTAGACGATGAACATATATAAAGACTACTATGTGAACTTACTTTGAATCGTCTTGTGTAACCTGCAATTCTTGATGCATATTCTATTCTAGTCCACGTAAGTTATGAGTAATTGTCATTTACGGCATCAGCACGTAAGCTAGACAGGTCTTGGTTGATTTCCGATCATCACATAGGGTCTCACACAATCTGGTCAACTTAGATCAAGATATCTTGACTATCGAACCGTACTTTTCAGTGCTTTCTCGTGACAGCTTTATATCAGTACTTATTTCTGCTATTAGGTAGTTTTGCAATAATACCGGCAGCCAAAACATTGTAGCTCTACACAAGATGTAGTAATGATATCTTAGCTTGGTCTCTGGTAAAATCTTCACATAATTATACCTCTTCCGCATGATCATGATTTATTTCCTGCAATAAAATAATTTGGTGGCTAATATATCTAACTCTAGAAGGTGATATTAACATCTTGGTATGCGTTATTATCATCTATAGTATATACATAATATTTACAACACTCGGGACACCTAATGTTTTCACTATCAACCTATTTCTGCCATGAAAGTCGGACAAAACAGAGAAAATCAGCCGAAATTGTGATAAAGACGAGAAAAATGATACATCTTACCATGGTATCGTTAGTTGTAACGCAGTTTTGGTAGCCTTGACGACAGTACAATTTTTATGACGATATATGCCTGGATCATGCTATTTCATATAAAAATAGATGATTTGTCTATCATCAGTGTATATCTAAGTAGAAATAATTGCTAATCTGCGATGCAAACACGAAAAAACTATTATAGTAGCACCTGAATAATGAATTTTCAAGGACTTCGCGATACTATGTAACGCAAAATGGAAAAACCCCTTTTCACCTAACTATGAAAACGGAAAATGGACTTTCAAATTTATTCATAAATAATTTCGAATTTTGGTTGTGCACAAAGCAGAAATGAAAAAGTAGCGCAAAAAAGTGTCGCGATACCCCTGGAGCTCTGCCGTCTTGATACGTCAGAGCCGTCCGAAGCTGCCCGCCCTTTCGTTTCAACGACCTTGAACAGCTTAACAAGAGGCGGTCGTTCCGTATTTCGATTGCCGTAGGTTTGTTGGGTCGTCATCTTTTGCTGCGTTAAGAAGCACAAAATAACTTCCAGATGCATAAATTTAGCGACCACTGTTTCGTAGTGTACACGTTGGCTCTATTATTACTTCGTAACGTGATCTGTGATCCCAACTGCTGTAGTAAACCTCAACGAAGTGTCAAGTCACCGGTAAATCTTAAATATTTGTAGTACTTCCTTGGGTTATTATTACTTCAAGGAATAACGTTTTTATGAACAATGATTTCTGTTTGTAGTGCTTCATGCTCAAGTGACATTTCAGTCGACCTTAGCGATGCTTTTCAAAGTATGGTACTGAACACACGTTTCGCATGCTGGTATGACTTTGATTGCGCGCTAAAATAGTCCCAAAAAGTATGGGGGAGTTATTTTATCCTTTTTCAGACTATCCATACTGATGGCATCCACATAGAAAGCAAGTTACTGAAGGATGTCAGGTTCAAATATCTGTTTGTTACGTTTCACTGTACATTTGCTCATAAGCGCGATTCGGAAGGTTTGGAATTGAATCAAAAACGTGAGAACTTTAACTAATACCTGACGTTTAGTGTATAAATTCCTTAGTTGCTAATCAAAGTTCTGTGAGAATGGAGAAGCAAGGATATGTCATCAAATCCTACAAGATGAGAACGGCGACCGGTTGTTTATGGTTGACTGTGGACAGCATTATGAAGTGGATGTAAGCATTTGTGAGTGCAATTGTAGAATATATGTTACGTGTCGATATCCTTGCCGCCATATGCTACTGGTATATGTTAAAAGACGAACTATTACAGGTAAGCTTAATTAATTTTAGAATATAAACTGTATAGCTCATCAACTTCTTAGGCATTGCAGCGGATGGAGGCTACATATTATGCAGAACTTCCAAAATAGCACAACAATTGCATTGCCGAGACGGAGTGATGAGTATATAAGGATTCTGCGACGCCAAAGAATTTGCAGGCATCACATCATTGAGAAATATGGTGAAGGTTTCGCGACGGAAGTTGAGGAACAAATTAAGCAATTATTATTTAAGAATTGTCAATAACAACTTGTAAACTTGTTTTTATGCTTCAGTATTAATGATGATTCAATAAACTTTTGCATAATTTTTATTTTCCTCTTATTCTTACTTTCATTGAGATGAATACCAATAATGTTCACGAGTAAGTGTCTGTAAGAATTGAGGAGGGATAATTGACGCTACTTCCACGTAAGATCTTACAGATTAGGCACCCACATATTTACCGTCGTCAGATTACGTTTATTATCAAATTAGTATCAGTACCTAACTAGACTATAATTTCATGCGATTAGTTCTGTTTATGAATTTAAAGAAAACCAGAAGAAATATTGATGCGGAATAATATGAATTCATTATATTTCGTGGTTTCCCGTCAGCCGCTTACAACTAAATATGTATTAGAATTTAACATTGAGGTATGAAACAGTTGACATAAATGAATGTAAAGAATTGGAATAACGTAGGTTATCAATAATAACCATATACATATGTATATATGCAATAACAGGTCAGAGGTTATTTGTTGCCAGAATCAAGGAAACATTAAGGATGGGTGGTGTGATAATCGGGTGGAGTTCAGAGACAGATAAGTGGTGTGAAAATTTTGTAGTTAATAAAGGATTCGTGGAATTAAGAACTGATAAGCTGAGTTACGTAATAATTGAATAGAATTTGAAGAGTTCACATAATTGAAGAGGATCAAGTGACGGTGGTTTAAGAAATCGGTAACTAAATATTAAAAAGTAAAATGAATTATTACGCAACCCATCTTATTACTTGTTAATTCCATGAATTACAATGAATTAATATTATTCAGATCCCTGAAGTCTCTAACCCTTCAGTCAGTCAGTCCCAACATAGAACTTCGTACGTACGTACATCACTTCGAGTTGCCACACCACATTAGCACAGAGATGCAGTGGTCGATTCAAATCCCTTAGTGCTAGATGTAGTAAGATTATAAGCTGTAATCAGAAAAATTTGGGTTTGAAGATGTTATTCAAGGACTATAATCCAGTGAAATAAATTTGGAAAGAGAAAAAAAGAAAGGGACATGAAGAAATCAGAAGATTAGAATTTGGGAGAACACAAAGAGTGGATGCACCTGCGCCATTGCAAACGATTTTGAGCCATGTCATTCAAGGTCTCTAACCATCGGTTGCTTTCATCTCGCGGTCCCCAACCAGGTAGTCTACACTTACCAACATGACTCAGTCCACTTGTCAGTGACTTCACGAACTTGTGCCATGTTTTGGTCTGGCCGCCCCTAGCTTCCTTCCAACCTACTCCTATACCACTGAACATAGCACGTCGAGGCAGTCGGTCGTTGGGCATACGTAACACTTGTCCCAGCCATCTCAACTGATGAAGTTTCATCACTTCATCAATTGATTTGCCATCCTTACCTATTACCCGTTCCCTAACAACTGCATTACTTACTCGATGGTCCCAGGATATACGAGCAATGTTTCGAAGACACCTATGATCGAGTACTAGTAACCTATGAATATCCTCTACTCTTACCGGCCATGTTTCACTGCCATAAAGTAGGACGGGACGAACTGCTGCGCAGTAAACACGTCCTTTGGTTGATAGACGGATATCTCGCCTACGCCATAAATGACGCAAGTTGGCAAAAGCTAGTTATCTTATCGTCGTAGATAAGCATGAGGTGAAATAAAATGAAAAAGTAAACGAACTCACTTTAAACAAGAAAATGTTTGAGTTGATGAATCATTATGAAAGATATATCACCACATTAGGTTTAGATATTCTTAATGTAGTCACCTAAATTTAATTATTAACAAATATGAAAGATCTAAATAGTTGATACGTGGTTTGAATGAACCTGAACACTTAGACATGCGTAATTGAGTTTGGATTGTAAGTTGGATGTGTTCGACTTACTGCACTAAAGTCGTTTGTTGATAAAATATTTCGGAGAATCTGCAGCATTATTGAAGAATGTGACACTATTTGTAGACAATTCAGCTGCCGTTTCTCTCGACGCTGCGGCACAATAACCAATATCTATATTAACACAATTTTAATGCTGACATCTAGGCATCTGTTTGAAATGGATTTTATATCTACCAACACTAAGCAGGCCATAGCCGCATTGAATAAAGTCCAATAACAGTCGGCCTGACGACACTTCTGCATCGGTCGTGAAATGCCGAATCCAGGAAGATTCATTATTCTGTTTAAAACTGTTCAACCTATCTGTGAAGCCCGATTAGCCTATCTCAATATGAGTTTATGACTAAACTCTGATGCTCTACACCGAATTTGAATGTTTTAATCAAATTACTCAGACAAGGAATGTTGAAAAATTAGTAATATTTCTGCACTTAGATTTTCAGAAGGTCTTTTACATTGTCTCAAACAAAATTCTTCTAAAACTGTCTTTACTAGGCTGACGGAATCCCCTTTTATCTTGCTTTAAATCTTTAAGCAGAACGTAGGCAGAGCGTTTGATTTGAATCTTGTTTCTCCGAACCAATGGGCAGCACTAAGATAGAATCGCTGTTGATCGTATATAATAAATGGAATATATTATTCCTCCTAATCTGCTCTCATACTTGTTGAACACATTCGCAAGCTTCTACTGTTTCGACTAACGTCTTACATTGGCCTAGTATCGAAGACGAATGTTTATCAGATCACAAATTACATCTGAAGCAAAACCTTCTATTGTACTGAAAGCTAACGTGTTTGTTTACACTAAATTTTCTTTTTATAGAATTATTCATTAGTAAGTTGAGAAGTTCGTTCTGCCACCAACTGTATTTGCTTAAAATGAGTGTGAATGATGACAATATCTCGGCAATCCGTATAGGATATACAAATACTAATAAAAAAAACTAGTCAAATACAGTCCCAAACATGAATGGGAAGATTCAAACGAACTATGCGAGATGAATAGATTAACGTTACCTAATTTATGTTTCTAATGATAAATTTACTTGGTAATTAATCGAAGTAAACTAGACTCTTAGGTGTTTATATCATATGCAACCTCAGATAAGCTGTTTTAGCACCATTCTACAGTTTTGTAAAACTCAGAAATACGATTTTACCCAGGCATCACCACAAACATAACTCGAATCGAATGAAAAATCTGGACAAGGTATAGATCACAAATAGTTTTAGTTTACTGAAATCCCTGATGAATACATACTTGCTTACTTTCTTACGCCTGTTACTCCCGCTGAAGGAGCATAGGCCTCTCACCAGCCTGATGAATAATTCAGTTTGAAATACTGATATGTTCATTTTGTTATGGTAAGTGTTATCAAACACCATGCATACTAGTGGATGGGATAATCTCTTGTTTGACAGAAGGACTCATTTATACACGATCTGCATGACATAAAATGATAGACCGTGGCCACTTTCATTTGCATCTACTTGTTCAATTGATTTCTTTGACTAGATTCAGTGTGACGTTGCGTATCAGGTTAGTTTACAATCATGAACATGGGTAACATATCTGTTGAAAATTGGCAGTGAGGATATTAACCAACCACTCTATTTCTGCTCACAGAATTTCCTCTAAACAATAATAAACTATCAGTGAATGGTTTTGTAAAGAACGTAGAATTTTCATACACTTTATATCATTAAAAGATCTTGGAGAAATCCAGTTGATCACATCACCTATGATAACAGTTGGAATTGAATAATATTGGTCAACAGTGAACACATGAAGAGACTTTCAAATTTCACAATTCGTCAACTGAAACCGAACAATAGATCTTTGAATAGATTTGGCAGGACGTACAGCAATCCATCATAATTACTGTACGTTCATGCATGTGAGAAAACCACAATGCATTTTACCTAACCACCATACTACTAACATGACAATCAGTAGCATGAAAGTTTGAGAGAATATTTATGCAGCGAAATAGAGTGATGCGAGTTACAAAACACACATGTAATTTGATATGTTGGTGTTGTCGCTTGAAAACATGTTAGCACTTGCAAATAAGAATCAAACGAACGAATTCATGATCGCATTCATTATATGATAATTCGAATTTGCACAAAACATAGCATAATCATGATTGAACAGAAATTCTGATTGATTCCCATTCAACTATGAATTGTGAACGATAAAATAAAGTGAAATTGATGATTAATGCTTATATGATCCACTCAAGTTGATGAATTTGAGTGGATAGAGAAATGTTCAGTGGTACACATATAATACGTGATTGACAGAAGTCTTATAGCCTTCAGGTACCAGACGAATATAGCACCAAAAAGCACTGATCAGTGAATAAGTATGAATTCATTCTGTTAGAGAGTAGTTGTGTTTCCAGTAACATAATAGCTCATGTTGCAAATGTGAGTGATCTGAGTTTGGATCACATGACGAGTAATAGCTCCTTCAAGATCGTTATCACACTTTATAGAATTGTATCGAATACGATAAAACCTGAGTTTTGGGCATTTGAGCAACAGCCATCGAATACAGAACAACGCTAAAATCAATTCAAGTATCACTAAATAAGCATCAAAAATAAACATAAATCGGAATCCGCATCCTAGTCAAGTACACAATATACATAGAACGTAATAACCAGTTTAGTCTGGATGAATCATGATTATGCACAACAGCTACATAGGTCGATAAACTAAGGACATGAAAACAAGGAGGTTCTTTGTGAAAACCACCATTCAACTGGATTAGAATTAGATGGCTAATGGTTATTATTTTCCACGCATAGCTGAAGCAAAAATGTCTATTGAACTAACACTGCCAAAGTATTTGTTTTCATCAAATTTTATTCTTTATTTTTTAGTTTACAAAAGTGCTAATGCCATTCATATTGATTCCGTTTGCGTGGGTGCCTAATGGTCACGTATACAAAGGCGCATAATTAGAAAGAAGAAGAATTATATCGTGCTCACACCACAATTGAATATAGTTCACCTTATATGGTTAATAAGAAAAGAATGTGTTGTGATAGACAACAATAAAGTATAATCAGTGATATATTTTTATCAACAACGAAAATTAACAGATAGATATTGACATTAAAATTCTTAACTTAACATTTTTAATATCAGATGGGTTTTGTCGAGATTGTAGTAATTTCAATGGTTAAGATCATGAGTCAGTTGAAGCTAGACACTCATGGAAAACCTGGAAGCACTGGACGGTCGTTTCGTCCTATTGTGGAATTCCTCAGCAGTGCGCGTCCACCACCTCGCCAGCTGCGAGATTACAGTTTCAAAGAGAAATACAGAGACGAATTAGACATTATACCTCCCAGAGTATGCACGACTAGAATTTCTGATTCCAGACCTAATAGAAACACCATAGCTAGCAAACCACTTCATTAACCACACATGTAACTGCATGAGAACTAACAAACCAAAAGAAAAGAATCTGAGGAATGTTGTGTTGTCTTTTTATCGTAAATGTGCATTCTGTACAGGTTGACTCGATATTATTTTAAGTTATAAGCAACAGAAGCAGAAACAGGTGGTGGCTAGCAGTGGAATATCACTTTATACCATTTAAAACTCACCAGGTTGGTGTACTTGCATCACAGAGTTGGTTTTCACTCTGAGACTCAAAATCAGTACCGTTCACTGCAAACATCACGTCATCTCATCAGCTAGTAAATGTAGATACACATTGAATCATAAAAACTGTTTCAAAGCTGGATATTAAGGTGAACATTGACTTGGTAAATTCGATTTTTAGAAATCATTTCCTCATCATGTTGTTGAATGCTTTGATTGTGACAAAATTGGACACATTAAGTTAGTGTGTAAGACTACTGTGAGTGTTCATTGTTGAGAGGTCTCATGCTAGAACATGCCGGCTATCAAGTTCCTCTAGTATTTCAATGGTGGTCCGACTTAGATCAATCATCACTTTAATGAATTCAGTTCTCCTTCCTATAATGTTCTAATGATTGCGAATTCTTGTGTTCTCATTTGCTCAATTGTATTGAAAAAGGTATAAAACGTATATTAACATCTGCTTTCTATTAAAAAAATCTTCATCCAATGAATCCTACGCAAATCTGCAAAATAAATTATTCCAAAAACACAAAAGACACTACATTGAAAAAATCAGACTCCTTATTCATCGTTGCATAAATGAACATCAATTGGCGATCAAACGCCATGATATTATAATCATCGCTTATATCAATCCATGTGGATATCTGTGCATACATACATTTGACTGAGGAAATATTTAGATCATGGATAGAGGCAATTCGAAATACAACACCAGAGAATGTTTATAAGCTTGACATTCTGTACGCAAGCAATCATATCTATTTGAATTCTATTAAATCTAATATGTTTCTTTATTTTTGATTAAAATCATGTACCGATTGATGTTAGGCTACCATTGAAAACCTGAAAGCACTGGACGGCCGTTTCGTCCTATTGTAGGACTCTTCTACAGAGCACACACACGATCCCGCTCGCAGGATTATAAAAATCATTTTTCCTCATTGATTGTAATTAATTTTATGCCAGTTGTTACGGTAAACCATAGTAAAGTTGACAATCTATGTCCACTAATCATGTTGGACGACTTTGAGATTAGTTAAATTAATATATCATCTAAAATATTAGCCTGAATAATTAACGGTCACCGAAACAAGACTCGCGGACTGCAAGCACTAGAAAATCAGGCTGACTCCCGAACTGATAGTTATTGCATCGACCACATGTTCAACATCTGTCAGATCTCGAAACGCAGACATGTTTATCGGCATCTGACAATAGTGGTTTGTCTTGACTTCAAAGCAGCATTTGACTATGTATACCGAGACGTTCTGTGGCAGTGTTTGTTATTAAAATGCGTACCACGGAAATACATGAACTTTGTGAAGAGCCATTACTCGAACACCACCAGTCGACTCAGAGCTTATGTCAAACTGCCATATGATTTCACAAACTCAGGTGGTGTCCGATCACGCTTCCTACTATCTCTATTTCTGTCTAATTCCATCAAAGACTTACTACAGGAAATGAGGTTTCCGTCTACTGGTTATTCAAGAAACAATCTTCCACCAGGGTTCCTACTTATTGAATGAGAATACGCAGATGACATAGTCAAGTTTGGTGAAGATGCTGATAAAATGCAGACCATTTTATAGCACTGAACAACAGTGTCAGGATGTCTTGGATGAGCTTCTTCACATCTATATACAAATTGTTGCTTCAGGACTGGTCTGCATCAACACGTGAACTAAGGATAGGGAGTGAAGTAGTCAACATGTATTCATCCAACTTATTCAGTGTTTAGCTTTTCATTACTGTCGTTGCTCAAAGGGTGCAAGCGAAATATTTACGTTTACGGCATATGTTAGGAGACAAATGCTCTCTATCATCCCAATATTCATCATTAAACTACTAGACAACAGTAGTTAAACGAATCAATGAAATTATTAATAGCTGCAAGTGTTAGTGTAATGAATAACACAAAAATTTGCGTTCCACTAGGCACTATGTATATGAAACATAATGAGAACATGTAATTTAGTGATAGCGTGTAATGAGATCATCCTGCAATTACTTAGTATATGTTAAGTAGTTAATGTTGGATGACAGCAATGTTTGAACACAAGCTTCATGCTGGTTGATACTTCTCTTTAAGAGATAACTAGAATATCAAGAGTCCTGATGTTTACTGTTTGATGAGAAGTCGTGTCATACAATTTCACAGTTTGGCAACTTATCACTGAAATACTCGTTCCACAACTGAACACCTGTACTACCAGGCTTCATTATCAACTCGATAGATGAAGTTTAGTCAGCACTGAGAGCCAGAAAAACATGATATCGCATACTACTATGTGATTAGTTAGTGCATATCAGTACTTTCATCAAAGTAGACTGAATTGCACTTCGCATGTTCTACATGTCTGTTCGATTATTTCACTCTACTAATCAAAATAATGTTGCTACCCCTCAACAAACGATGTCAATTACAATGCTGATTCTTCATCAGTTATAAAGAAACAAACAAACAAACAAATCAGTCTTTTTAATAGAAAGCAGATCTTAATATACGTTTTATACCTTTTTCAATACAATTGAGCAAATGAGAACACAAGAATTCGCAATCATTAGAACATTATAGGAAGGAGAACTGAATTCATTAAAGTGATAATTGATCTACGTCGGACCACCATTGAAATACTAGAAGAACTTGATAGCCGGCATGTTCTAGCATGAGACCTCTCAACAATGAACACTCACAGTAGTCTTACACACTAACTTAATGTGTCCAATTTTGTCACAATCAAAGCATTCAACAACATGATGAGGAAATGATTTCTAAAAATCGAATTTACCAAGTCAATGTTCACCTTAATATCCAGCTTTGAAACAGTTTTTATGATTCAATGTGTATCTACATTTACTAGCTGATGAGATGACGTGATGTTTGCAGTGAACGGTACTGATTTTGAGTCTCAGAGTGAAAACCAACTCTGTGATGCAAGTACACCAACCTGGTGAGTTTTAAATGGTATAAAGTGATATTCCACTGCTAGCCACCACCTGTTTCTGCTTCTGTTGCTTATAACTTAAAATAATATCGAGTCAACCTGTACAGAATGCACATTTACGATAAAAAGACTGGTCAACAACAGTGCTATTCATCAACGAGGACATTGAAATAATCAATAGGAATGGGACACTACAATTTATTTGTCATATTATTGAACAGTGCTATGGCCAACCTATTACTACTTTATTCAACCTACACTTTTCACAGCTCTACTTGAGTATTGGCTTAGCTATCTAAAGTTCTTTTCACAATCCGTATTCATAATACTGTATTAACTGTAATTTGTCATTGAGCTTTCAATAAGCAAACAATAACGAAGAAGGGATGTGTTTAATTACATATTAGTATGGTGTCCCAACAACTGAGTTTAAATTAATGACCATCGTAAATATCAAATGATATTATTCTGTAGTGAAACTTCCTTAAAATCATCGGTAGTGTTGTGAAGATTATTAGGTTATTGACTGGGATCATGAACCGATTGATGTTAGACCACTATTGAGAAAATGGAAGCAATGGACGGCCGTTTCCTTCTATTGTGCGATTCCTCGACAGTGCGCATCCACAATCGCGCACCTCGCGGGATACGAACCCAACGCCTTCAGTCTCACGCGTGGACGCCTAACCTACTGAACCACTGAGCTGGCATCTAATGGTGTTAATGTGTTTATTTATTTATTTATTTGGACACATGAATATTGGTAGAAGAGAGACACCATGTCATGCACTGACCACCTCTCCGCTTCTTCCGACCAGTCCCAGAGTCGGCAAATAATGCACGGCGTAGAATTCTCTGAGACGACATTCGGAGAACATGTCCAAGCCACCGAAGTCGGTGTTTCAAGATGGTAACACCAATTGAATTATCATCTCTGTGCCCGAACACACGATGCCGAGCCTCTGCATTACTGACATGGTGTTGCCACTGAATGTCAGCAATCCTTCGGAGACAGCGATGATCGAACACAGAGAGTCGTCTAACGTCCTCAACTCGGAGAGGCCAGGTTTCACAAGCATAGAGCAAAACTGCTCTCACCGACGCGTTATAGATCCGACCTTTTACAGCCAGACTAACATCACGAAGGACATGAAAACAAGGAGGTTCTTTGTGAAAACCACCATTCAACTGGATTAGAATTAGATGGCTAATGGTTATTATTTTCCACGCATAGCTGAAGCAAAAATGTCTATTGAACTAACACTGCCAAAGTATTTGTTTTCATCAAATTTTATTCTTTATTTTTTAGTTTACAAAAGTGCTAATGCCATTCATATTGATTCCGTTTGCGTGGGTGCCTAATGGTCACGTATACAAAGGCGCATAATTAGAATGAAGAAGAAGAAGAAGAAGAAGAAGAATTATATTGTGCTTACACCACAATTGAATATAGTTCACTTTATATGGTTAATAAGAAAAGAATGTGTTGTGATAGACAACAATAAAGTATAATCAGTGATATATTTCTATTAACAACGAAGGTCAACAGATAGAAATTGACAGACAAATCGTCAGATCATTTCATTATAGTTGTTTTTATAAAGTATTTTTCACAATGAAGGAACTATATTTAGTTTATCCGGATTAAAATAGATGTGATGATTATGGGTATTATTCAATCATATAATTCTGACTAAATATTCAAGTTACAATCTTCAATCTATCTCTGCGTATACTACATATGACTCAAGGCATTATCGTGACAATCCACATGGGTTGTACATATGCCAATAGGAGATACAATTTTAAGTGATGGTAAGGAACATGTGTTGTGTATCACAAAACAGAAACTATTCATCAACAATGATATGTTTCCATTCAACAATGTTATGTTCCAAAACTATCAAAATATCTTTTCTGGTCGCCAAATACATTGTGATCTCAAATAAAGTGCAGATGTAAAACATCACTATTCACATGGTCAAACTATGGAAGACGAAATAGAAAGAAACAATCAACGATGATCGCTATGACAATGAAGTAGTTACGTATCACTATCGCTGTAACTATCACTCATTATCATTAACTTTTATGCACTTTTATGCACAAATACTTTTTCGTGTATCCAACACACTAATTCTCAGTAAACGCATTCATTTCTTACCCAATCAAATGCACTTGTCCGTCAGGTCACACTTGATTGTCATCGATATAGCTTCTCACTAGATTACTTCTCATTGACTCTCCACATCAGGTTGATTGATCTTCAGTGAGAAACACAAATTATTGCGTGAATGCGAATATCTATCTCTTACAGTATTAGATCTGATTGAAAAGCTCATGATTCATTGTTTCAATGTAAAAATGACGGATTGATTCACATTTGAGAACTAGATATCTTACAGTCATTTTGAAGGATCCTCGCATTCACATCTGCATCAGATCCACCATGTTCACCAATGATGCTGCTCAAATATGTAAAGGTTTTTACATCTTCCAAATCTTCTCCAGAATGGATAGTCTATCATTAAAAACACCATTTTATGTTGATTACACACTGTGTTATTCGACAAAGGCAATATTTTGTTTGTTGTCAAGATCCTTTCCAAAGTGAAATAAAACACCTCCATTGTATTAAGAACTACTATTCACAAATATCATTCAAGCATAAATATTATTTACTTCTTCCTCTTTAATATCTATTCATTTGTGATAGTCTAAAAATGTTTTTCATACACCACAGTGTTAACTCATTACATTTAGCTTGATATAGATATATCTATTATGTACTCGTATTACTATGATTTAGTCGTGTTATTCAACACAGATGACACTTACTATGGGCTATAACGAGGTTTTGAAATAATTCAAGGGAACACATTTCAATAGAAATCAGTTTACTTCTTATAAGCAAAGATGGATAGTGGGCAGATACAAGTCAAACAATACCAAATGAATTTTAAATTCATCCCATTGCACAAGCAAGTGGCTACCAGTACCCAATTGCTGAGTGGATAACGCATTGACGTTTGAAGCGAATGATGCTGAGTTCAAGTCTCAAAGTGAACATCAACTCTGTGAGATGTAGGTACATCCAGCTGACGAGTCGCAAATAGGACGAAGTGACACGCGTACTGGATTCCACTGCTAACCACTATCCATCTTCGCTTACATAAAATGCTTGTGAATGAAGGCAATATCGAGACACTCACAGTATGCACATATGGCAATAACAGACTGATCAATTGCAGTCTTAAACCTCAATGGGAAGATACAAACCGAACAATACCAAGTTAATAAGTCTTCCTCTTTTGCATTCAAACATTTTCTTAGCTTTCTAGTACAATTATCACTATTGTAATTACAAATCTGTGTCGTTTTCCAAAAAAATCCCTTACCATTCTTTTTACTTTACTTTCTATGATGTTTATAGTTTTTCTCTTATCACAATCACTGACGAATTTAATCTACGTGACTAAACTAATTCAGAAGGGAATTTTGTAAAGACTATAGTAATTTAATAGTTGAATTCATGAATCAACTAAAGCTAGACCACTATGGAAAACCTGGAAGCACTAGACGACCGTTATGTCCGAATATAGGACTCATCAGCAGTATGCACCCAAGATTCCGCCAGCGAGATTTGAATTCAGGACCTTCAGTCTCATGCGCGAACGCTTAAGCTCTAAATCACTGATCCCTCAGTCAGCAGTGGTAAACTCTGACACCAACCAATCCGCGCAATTCTGCCACAGTTCATCATTGTCTTCAGTAAGTTTCTATCTCACAACAGACCAGGTTGAACTCCAATGGTCGTAGTTTCTGATTAAAACTCCAGGAAACACGTCTTGAAGCCAGTCTCTAATGAGCATATAATGATTATGATCAGAAAGGCGTTTTGTAGAGACGATAGTATGTGTGATCATAAGACAAATTGTCATTCCACATTTTATGTCTATATCTTTTAACAGACATTAACGCTGTCGTATGATGGTTGAATAGAATAATGATGCGTTTATTCTCAAGTTACAATATTAATATTAAACACGGATAGAACCGTTTGATACCACTTTCTCATGAAAATAAAATTCAAATATTAAAATGCAAATTTCAACAACCAATCAAAATAGTTTATGTCATATTGATTTTAACCAATCAGATTATAAGAGTTAACCAAATATTAGTGCCAATCAAATGTTTATTATTGTAGAACACATGAGCACATATTTTATTTCTATCCAATAAGATTCCATCAATAGAGGTAAGAAATTTCAACCACCTTGTGAATAATTGTCAGCACACATCTTTAATAGTAGGTAGAAGAATATTGAACAATGATGAAGTTGATCTTGCACAATTATCGATTCACAATAAACACATAAATATGTGACACATGTTCTTTTTTATTGGTTGTTTTGAATCATCAAATCATACAGAAAGAAGTGAACTCAAAAAAAGTCTATATAAACCTGAGAAACCATTTCAATATCATTCTACTCTCTTAAACAAGAAGAAGATGAAGTAAGTGTCAAGTGAAACGATTCAATAAATGAATGAAGCATATTCATTCCAATTTGATGACACTAATCTATAATGTTATGTTCATTTTCAATGTTACAGATTTACTCTTCCATCTTGTTTGTTGGTCATTGTATTCACCAAGCTATTCGACTGTCAGAACACTTGTGGACGTATAAAAGATGTCAAATATGAAAAGATAATTTCTCAAAATACTTCATACAGTTATGTAAGTAACCAATTAGATGTTAATTTCACATATATACACAGTCTGATCATTATGAATATTTTCAAAGAATTCAACTTGATCAACCCAATCCTATTGAAAGTGAAACTTTTGTCAAGAGTGAAATCTCTTCTGAAGTAAGTTGATACCATTTTGTAATAGATGGTACTAACACGAATGTGTGTGTGTACTTATAGATGGTTGAACCTAAATTCCATTTTAAATATTACGGTAAATCAGTCGATGGATTGACAATGATTGATTCTGGTAAGAGAATAATTTTCTTGATACTAAGTTCTGTTAATCACATTGAATGATATTTCTTAAACTCACAATTGAATAAGACTATGCATTATGGACAACCTTTGAGCAACAATAAAGTAATGTTGATGACGTCCACCAACTGACTACTACTTAATGAGGGTTATAGATTAGTTTGAGGAATTAAGATGAAGATTTACTGATGGTGGTTAGGGGTAGGAATTGTATTGTAAATGTTTGTCACGGACTGACAAATCTGTTCATTCATTCACTGTAAATTATCATTCCAAATTGTATGTTGTAATGGCTTTGCATCGTTTATCAATCATCTTTGTAACCGTTATGTTGTGATAGAAATCTCAATGTTATGTGAAATCAGAAGACAATAAGAAGTGGCAACTACAGTTTATCAGCGGATAGATAGCTCAGTTAACAAAGCACTGTGAGCGAATTTGATGGAGTAAGAAGAATGTGTGTGTGTGTGTGCGAGCAAATACAGAAGCGAATTATTTATGGTCAAACTGAATAAGGTGCAGCTAGTCAAAGCAAAGGCTAATAATAGAATTCGAGTACCATGTTATACACAAAGAAGTGAATGATCCATAATCGATATTTAAACGATCAACATTTAAGCCAGAGTCTGTCTTCTGACCAAGATACATGTTCATACAGATATGGTAGTGATGATAATAGTACAGAGAAATATACGAATCGTTACTGTTCGAATCACATTGTCTGTCAACTAAGTTAACAAAAGGGCTTAACCTAAATGTAACCATAATCGAAATTAACTGTGAATGGGTTGTTGTTATTATCCATCCATTTAATAAATACAGGTTTAATGGTAAATTTCGGAGACAAATTAATGGGAAAAATTAAAATCTTTGATAAGATCACCTTTGAAGACACACCTGAGATTCTGAATGAAAGTGAGTCGTTCTATTATTGAATAAACATACATTTCTCTTTCACATTTTTTACTATTTAACTTGATTGTACGCAATGATTGTATTGGTTTGTGTGTTTCACTGCTCAAACATTCCTTCACAATATGTAGTCATTACTGTCAGGTACAAATGTAAAATAAGACGAGCATTCACTTTCAAATAAACACAAATTGATTGATGAGAAATAACTCAAAGTTACCATTAAGTAGATTCCAGTCTATCTGAACTATAGTACAAAAGATATTACAATATCTTGATAAATCTCAGTAGATTCAATGAACTTAACTGACCACATGCACAACAATCAGTCGATTCCTGCATTATGACAGATTGTCTTATTGAGGCATATGAACTACTAAAATGTATTTGATGTCCTGCATCTCTTTTCTGGCACTTACTTGATCCATAAAGATTTAATGTCGCTTAGTTGTTGTCTGCAGACCATAGGATATTCAACACTTTCTAAATTATCGTAATTGTATGATTATGAAATTTGAACGCATGCCTTTCCCTAAAATAGCGAATCAAACGAACGACCATGAATAGTCCGTTACAACAAAATGATTTACTTAAAATAGAACACTCAGCTTATGAACTCAAGTAGAATTTCTCAGTTCAATTTCATCTATTTCGGTGATTCAGCACAATTATTGACGTCGGAATAACATTTCTGAATGATAATTAGCTTAATTGGGAATAAGTTTTTCTATCGGATTTATGGAAGTTATGATGGTTTTACGCAACTGTTGCTGGTGGAAAGACTTGTGAAGTTCATGAATTAGTCTAAAGTTCCTAGAACCAACGTTATAAGAGTAAAATATTCTTCTCAGTTGTTTGAATTGAAAATGTTCATCATAATTAACAATCCTTGAGATCGCATCATCAGGGTTCATTGATCATTCAACTGCATCCATTTACTCAAATCCTAAAGGGAAGATCATGACCTATGTTCAAACTCATTCTATGTTACAATGTATGTTTATTATTAAAACAGATAGATATTCAATATACATATCCGTGAATACTCATTTAATATTCATTTTATCAGACAAATTATTCGCTGTCAAATGGTCACTTCAGAAGAATGCAAATTCTGGTGGTAAGTAAAATCAATTGCAAAGAATCATTTTCATTGAAAAACTCAAATAGAACTTGATGAGAGGACTGTTATGGGTAGGGATCTGAGAGCAGAGATTGATACATGGTGAGCGACAACACAGAAGTGATGTGTGTGAGAAAGTGAATTTGGCTGCTGAATAAAATACGCAAAAACTCTTTCATGTATCCAACACATTAATTCTCAGTAAACGCATACATTTCTTACCCAATCAAATGCACTTGTCCTTCAGGCCACTCTTGATTATCATCGATATAGCTTCTCACTAGACTTCTCATTGACTCTCCACATCAGGTTGATTGATCGTCAGTGAGAAACACAAATTATTGCGTGAATGCGAATATCTATCTCTTACAGTATTAGATCTGATTGAGAAGCTCATGATTCATTGTTTCAATGTAAAAATGACGGATTGATTCACATTTGAGAACTAGATATCTTACAATCATTTTGAAGGATACATCTTCATTTCATTGACATCATGTTCACTTGAATGTGTTCATTATGACTTGATGTAAACAGATCTGATCACATAATGAGTTGGTATATACAATGTCGAATGCAACAATAACATGTTTATTAATTGTTCTTCATATTCTGTGTAACGATGATGTTCATTTGGTAGATGTAACAGGTCAAGTAACTTATCTGATATATCCGAATGGGAAGATGTCTATTTATTTTGAGAATGTAAGTTTCACTATTGAATGGTGATGTAATGTTATTTCATTGTGCTGTCTCATTTACTTGAGTAATGTCGATAGTGTGTCTAGATACACTAAACACGAGGAAAGCAGAACAAGATTTTATATTGTGTAGACAGGTTGTATGACATTATAACTTGAACTTTAATGAGGCATTTTATTCTGACATCGTTTGTGAACGAGGTTTTGTGTAGATTTTAGAAATTTCACTGATTGAAATCATGAGTGAATTGAAGCTAAAC
Source organism: Schistosoma haematobium (assembly GCF_000699445.3). Lineage (NCBI taxonomy): Eukaryota > Metazoa > Platyhelminthes > Trematoda > Strigeidida > Schistosomatidae > Schistosoma > Schistosoma haematobium. The sequence goes on along the minus strand of NC_067198.1, from coordinate 1,303,891 downwards.
CACCATGGATAACCTGGAAGCACTGGACGGCCGTTTCGTCCTAGTATAGGAAACCTCAGCAGTGCGCACACACGATCCGGCAACCCGCGAGGTTCGTACCCACGATCTTTCGGTCTCGCACCAGGCGCTTAACCAACTAGACCAGTGAGCCGGCCGGCATCCAACAGTGTCAATGTCTAACTTCAGCCAATCCACGAAGTTGCCCCATCGTACACCGTTGTCTTCAGTGAGTTGATATCTATCTCACAACAGACCTGGTTGAACTCCACTGGTAACGGCTTCTCACTGGAACTGCAGGAAATGCCTCTTGAAGTCAGTCACTAGTGAACAGATGATTATTATCAGAAGTAGTTTTGTGGAGATTTTAGAAATTCCACTAATTGAAATCATGAATCAATTAATGAAATTGTTGATCAGTTCGAAGTGTGTAGTTATTTCAATGTCATCGTTTGATGTTTCACCTATTTTGAATACAACTGCTGTTCATTAACTATAATATGGTTCTATGAAAGAACAGATGACATGTTTTAAACTCAATTTGTTTTAAATGATAAGAAGTAATCTGGAAATATTAGTAGTTACTGTCCATGGAGTTATTGAAAATCGTACATCTATATAGCTGGAAAGATTAGGTGAAATATCTTCGAAAAGAAACTGATGATACTAGTTTGCCTAATTTGAATGTGATTAATTGTCTTTGAATATGATGACCTGAATGATGACACACTACTGAAATGATTAGTTACTCTTGATGTATGTGGTTGTGTGTTTAACAGATCTTAATTCATATTTCCTATGGTTGTTTTCAGATACCCAAGGAAACTGATGAAAGCAATTTACAGTCGTGGATTGATTATCGACACCATTGTATAGATGATACAACGAACAGTAAGAAACATTTTACCGTTATCTTTCTGAATGTTTCAATGTACAGTGATGTACATCGACAATCATCTGTTATCATTATATTACATTCTGAACCAACGTCAGTATTATGTTGGTACTTCTTGAACCAATATTCAATTGTTTTACGTGATAAAAGAATCACAGTGTAAGTCACTGATGAAACTGCTCGATGTTTCAGACGACGTCTATTGAATATTGAAGAACTGTGATTAACTGTATTGAAAGTAAACTGTAACTCTTCATGTTGACTAGTTGTAATGCGAAATGTGAAATAATTGTTGACGAATCAGACATATTCTCTTTCGGGATGTTGAACTACCTCCACTTCATTCAAACTCAACGATGTTTCTTATTTTGTTCACAAGTTAAATGATACGCACCACTTGTTATAATTTCAATAGAAATCGTAAATTGAAGTGTTTGTTCTTTTGTTCAATCAGAGTCCATGTTAGAATCGTACAATCGAATTAACGTTCCAGTAAACTTGATCAAACATCGTACTTTGGTGGAGTTTGAACCGAATACAGGTATGTAATAAGTGATTTGATCAGTATTGACCATTGTCACATTTGAACACCTTAAGTTGATTACTTCAAATGAAGAATTCCAAGTGAGATTTTAGTCCGTTATGCAAACATCTATCTCAACGGACGTTCTGTTCACTATGCATGACTTCTTTTCGATTCGTTGTTGAATATTCAATATGATAGATCAAACTTGATTGATATTTTAGTCGTCGTTTTGTTCAATATTACGTAATCACAGTGTCACAAAAACGACGCATAAGATGTTACTATTGATGAATAAAATTTATCGACAGTTAAATGAGGATGCATTGACAAGGGAGTAGGCCATTGTTCATTCATTTAGTGCATGTGATATCGAATTTCCTTCAAGTAATGAAATTGTAGAAACATTTTATATGATTGTCATTACCTTGTATTAGCGGGACATAGATAGGATTAAAGCATGGTCAATGTACGAGTGCTTTGGCGCATGCTGATTGACTAATTCTTATTTAATCAGCACTAGGCGATACTTGGAGAACATTCTAGAATCTCCTCAATGTAAAAACTATAAATATACACAAAGTTTTTGCTATTGTGCTTCTTCTTCGTCTAATTCTTACTTCCATCTAACCTTGTTATTTAGAATATAATCGGTTTTCCTATTCAACCATGTTCTGATTTGGGGACTTGTCGAGTGAATTGATGTCGGAGAATATTCAGTAGTTTATAGATACATTTATTTAAGGTTTCTTTTATTCAATCACTTGTAATACAATCATCATGTTGTTTTGTTTTATAGAAACGTGTTACATTAAAGATTCACAAGAAACATGTCTATCTGCATCTAAACCGAATATGACATGTTATTGGTGTTCAAATGCTAGTACGTGTACCAATGGTCTTGATACACATATTAATCATTGGCTGGAAAGTGATTGTCATACCACTGTGAGTAACCATTAAACTTAACAACGTTTTCTTTCTTTTTTGATTGAGATCATGAACCAATTGATGTTAGACCACCATTGAAAATCTGGAAGCAATGGAAGGCCGTTTCGCCCTATTGTGGGACTCCCGAAAAGTCTGTCAGTCAGTCAGTCAGTCAGTAACAACGTAGAACTTCGTACGTACGTACATCAGTTCGAGTTGCCACACCACATTAGCACAGAGATGCAGTTGTCGATTCAAATCCCATAGTGGTAGAGGTAATAAGAGTATAAGCAGTAATCGGGAAGATTAGGGTTTGGAGATGTTATTTAAAGAGTATAATCCAGTGAAATAAATTTGGAAAGAGGAAAAAAGGGACATAAAGAATTCAGAAGATTAGAATTTGAGAGAACACAGAGAGTGGATGCACCTGCGCCATTGCAAACGATTTTGAGCCATGTCATTCAGGGTCTCTAACCATCGGTTGCTATCATCTCGCGGTCCCCAACCAGGTAGTCTACACCTACCAACATGACTAAGTTCACTTGTCAGTGACTTCATGGACTCGCGAGGTGCGGGATTGAGGATGTGCACTGTTGAGGAATCGCACAATAGAAGGAAACGACCATCCAATGCTTCCAACTTTTCAATAGTGGTCTAACATCAATCGGTTCATGATCTCAATCAAAAACTTGACAATGTCCACAACCTCTAAACTGATCCATATATATATCTATGTTGTTTTGTTTATTTCATTTCAGAAATCATCTGCTTACTTATATGCATTGATACCATTAGTTATATGTTTCCTGATTGTATGTGTTGGATTTGTCATATGGTTTAAATTATCTAAATGAAAATAAATGTAATTTACGCTCTACAGAAACATTTTCACATATGAATAGAACTGTATTTTGTAGTTCATTTCAGTAGTTTAGATATTAGTTTATGCACTTTTCTATGATCAATATGAAATCAATTATGTAATGTTTTTTGCTGTTTTTTTTGCTCTGTTTTGTTTTAATCAAATATTAAACATGGTTTTCATTATATATGTGATTGTTTTCATTTGATCCAAAGTAATTTGTGTTACACCGTTGGATATAGGTCGGCTCAGCGGTCTAGTAGGTTGAGCATTTGTGCACAAGGCTGAAGGTCCTAGGTTCGAATTCCGCGAACAAGATTGTGGATGAGCACTGTTGAGGAGTCACACAATAGGAGGAAATAGTCGTTCATCGTTTCCAGATTTTTAATGGTGGTCTAACATCAATCGGTTCATGATCTCAATCAATAACTTAATAATATCCATAACCCTATACTGATAATTACCATGTGCTCACTAGTGATTAGCTTCTTGAGGGGGTTCTCACAATTTTATCGAAAAGTCGTGACCAGTGAAGCTATCCTGTGTCGAGTAGATTCAGGTATCTATCTCAGTACAATAGAAGGTGGTCGCTCAATTTCGTGAATTGATTGGGGTTACACATTAACACCGATGTATACCGACTCAGTGCTCTAATAGGTTGAGCGTTTGAGCGCAAGGCTGAAGGCCCTGAGTTAGAATCCCGCGACGTGTGGGATTGTGGATGCGCACTGTCGAGGAATCGCACAATAGAAGGAAACGACCATCCATTGCTTCCAGTTTCTCAATAGTGGTCTAACATCAATCGGTTCACGATCCCAGTCAATAACTTAATAATCTTCACAACACTATACCGATGATTTTAAGGAAGTTTCACTACAGAATAATATCATTTGATGTTTACGATGGTCATTAATTTAAACTCAGTTGTTGGGACACCGTACTAATATGTAATTAAACACATCCCTTCTTCGTTATTGTTTGCTTATTGAAAGCTCAATGACAAATTACAGTTAATACAGTATTATGAATACGGATTGTGAAAAGAACTTTAGATAGCTAAGCAAATACTCAAGTAGAACTGTGAAAAGTGTAGGTTGAATAAAGTAGTAATAGTTTGGCCATAGCACTGTTCAATAATATGACAAATAAACTGTAGTGTCCCAATTGTACTGGTTATTTCAATCTTCTCGTTGATGTAAAGAACTGTTGTTGGCCAGTCTTTTCATCGTAAGTTATAAGCAACAGAAGCAGAAACGGGTGGTGGCTAGCAGTGGAATATCACTTTATCCCATTTAAAACTCACCAGGTTGGTGTACTTGCATCACAGAGTTGGTGTTCACTCTGAGACTCAAAATCAGTACCGTTCACTGCAAACATCGTGTTATCTCATCAGCTAGTAAATGGAGATACACATTGAATCATAAAAACTGATTCAGAGATGAATATTTGAGTGAGCACTGACTTGGTAAATTGGATTTTTAGAAATCATTTCCTCATCATGTTGTTGAATGCTTTGATTGTGACAAAATTGGACACATTAAGTTAGTGTGTAAGACTACTGTGAGTGTTCATTGTTGAGAGGTCTCATGCTAGAACATGCCAGCTATCATGTTCTTCTAGTATTTCGAACACCACCAGTCGAGTCAGAGCTTATGTGAAACTGCCATATGATTTCACAAACTCAGGTGGTGTCCGATCATGCTTCCTTCAAAGACTTACTACAGTAAATGAGGTTTCCGTCTACTGATTGTTCAAGAATCAATCTTCCACCAGGGTTCCCACTTATTGAATGAGAATACGCAGATGACATAGTCAAGTTTGGTGAAGATGCTGATAAAATGCAGACCATTTTATAGCACTGAACAACAGTGTCAGGATGTTTTGGATGAGCTTCTTTACATCTATATGCAAATTGTTGCTTCAGGACTGGTCTGCATCAACACGTGAACTAAGGATAGGGAGTGAAGTAGTCAACATGTATTCATCCAACTTATTCAGTGTTTAGCTTTTCATTACAGTCAGTGCTCAAAGGGTGCAAGCGAAATATTTACGTTTACGGCATATGTTAGGAGACAAATGCTCTCTATCATCCCAATATTCATCATTAAACTACTAGACAACAGTAGTTAAACGAATCAATGAAATTATTAATAGCTGCAAGTGTTAGTGTAATGAATAACACAGTATAAAAATGTAAGCACATCAAAAGTTTAAATTAAGATATTTTAGAGAAAATATAAAAAAGTGAAAACATAACAATTAATGTTCATTAAATCTTACTAGAAAATAAACACAAACGACATTTACAATTTAGAGCAAATACTCATTGTAAAAAGGAAAACAGTATTTAATACAATTCATTTTGATATAGTAATGTATTTATTAAGTGAATTCATGAGTTGATTAAAGCTAGACTACTCATAGAAAATTTGATGATTGTGCTAGTAATTGGTAAAACCAGTTAATCCATTTATATGTGATAAAAATACGCTATTCGCATAGAAGAAAGCCTGATAAACATTGTCATTATCAGAATGGGTTTTGTGGAGATTTTTAGAAATTTTCACAGATTGAAATCATGAGTCAGTTGAAGCTAGACCACTATTGAAAACCTGGAAGCACTGGACGGCCGTTTCGTCCTAGTATGGGACTCTTCAGCAGTGCGCATCCACGACCCCGCACTACCAGGGGTTCGAACCAAGGACCTACTGGCTTCGCGCGCGAGCACTTAACCATTAGACCACTGAGCCAGCCGGCATCCAACGGTGTTAATGTCTAACATTGTTATATTTTATGTTAAGCATATTAAATAGAGTTGAATTTGAGTTAATTTAATCAAGAATAATAAATTATGAAGCTGATTGAATATTTATAAGAGCCATTAATTTGGACCTGTGTAGAAAAAAGGCAAAGGTTTTGAGTAAATTCATATCCCAACTGTAAGATAATGTATTTTAAACGTTGAACTAATATTAAACACTATCAATCTTGTTCAAATTTCTTCCACAATTCAACATTGATATTTTTTAAACATAGGAAATACTGATTATTAATTGTTTACAATAAATTAACAAGTTAATACTCAGCGATATTACAATCAATCAACTTACATTTGACCAATCGCTTTTTCAATATATTTCCGATCAAATTGCCAATTATAAGTTTTGGCTGTTTATGTTGATAATGTTAATCTATCAAAGAAAAATCTTACAACTATACAAGTAACAGAAACAAATCTATGGAGAATTTAGTCTTATCTGATGATTATGGAAACAGATTTTTTTTGCAATGCTCCTGTTGCTATGGCATACAATGAAGATCTTTAAAATTGAACAGTAACTACCTTTTTATCAATGGAACTAACGGTAAAATATAAACGTAAACAATTACAACATAATTTTTTTTAACTAAACAGCATTTACAGATTGTCTAATTTGTTTTTAAAAAATTATGAATCCAGAAATTAGTCGTTGAGTAAAATGGAACAGCATTTTGTGTAAAATATACAAAATCTAAAATAATAGTTGGAAAAGATTATGGAAACTGGACAAAACGAAAGTAGAAGTAGGAAAAGTCATTCAGTAAAAAAAATCATGGGGAATTCGGTGAAAGATGTGATCTTCGTATACGGAGTATTCTATGACCTAAATGACGGAAAATATTAAGAAAAAGTATGAAGCTCTAATTAAATGTAGGACTAGTTTAAGAAACAAAAAACAAAATCATTTATTTAACCTGAAGAAAGAGTTCATTCAATGCTTTGATATCAGATGAAAAAGAACTTCGAATGGACTGTTCAAATCTTTCTATAGAATACGTAAAGTCCTAAAAAATAATTAACACAATATAATAGTAAGACTATGAAGACGCTGACAAAATGCAGAGTCTTTTGGTAGCACTAAGCAACAATGCCAGAATGTTTGGAATGCGCTACTCTCCCTCTAAATGCAAGTTGTTGCTCCAGGACTGGTCTGCGTCAACACCTGAACTAAGGATAGGGAGTGAAGTAGTCGAACGCGTTGACAACTTCACTTATCTTGGAAGTCTGATTAACCCTAATGGGTTGGTGTCTGACGAAATCTCAGCACGGATTCGAAAAGCTCGATTGGCTTTTGCCAACTTGCGTCACCTATGGCGAAGGCGAGATATCCGTCTATCAATAAAAGGACGAGTACACTGCGCGGCAGTCCGTTCTGTTTTAATTTACGGCAGCGAAACATGGCCATTAAGAGTAGAAGACACTCGTAAGCTATTAGTATTTGACCACAGATGCCTTAGAAATATTGCTGGCGTCTGCTGGGATCACCGGGTAAGTAATAGTGAGGTTAGACGCAGGGTATTAGGGAATGATGGTAAATCAGCTCATGAGGTTATGAATCTTCACCGGCTGAGATGGTTGGGCCACGTGTTACGTATGCCTGAACATCGACTACCACGACGTGCAATGCTATCCGGTATTGGAGATGGTTGGAAGAAAGTTAGGGGCGGCCAAACCAATACGTGGCATCAGTGCTTGAAGTCACTAACTTCTAGTCTGAGCCATGTTGGTAGATGCAGACTACTTGGTTGGAGTCCGCGTGACTATCGTAACCAATGGTTGGAGACTCTTGGTGACATGGCTCAGAATCGATCACAATGGCGTCGGTGTATACACTCCCTGTCTTCCCTTAGACTAAGAGATTAAAATCACTTCATATCTTTCTTTCTCCGAACCAATTCTTTCTTCTTGTAATATATCTCTATATGCAATCTTTCTCTTATATATTACCACCTTTGACCTAACCACTGCTATGAATCCGGTGTTCATCTTGTTGTGCTGATGCGGTATGGCAACCTGGACCGATGCACATATGTGCCTGGTCCTACGTTGTAGCTGACTGACTGACTGACTGACTGATGAATTTGTTGGTAAAGTTACAGTCGCAAAGTGAGAAGTTCAGAACCAAACCAAAGCACACTATACCAACATCTATAGTTCGAATTACAAAATCCTCAATCAAAAACATCAAAGACAAACAACCCTTTCTACATGCATACGAAAAGTGCCTTTTCAATCAAGAAACAGTTGACTGAGGACAACATAAAACTTCAAAGTTAGAAACTCAGATTTCGGAAATAGTAACCATACTTATGAAAGGTCAGGGCTTTAAAATAATCGATTATTCACAAACAGCAGAAATAATTTCTTGATTGAGATCATGAACCGATTGATGTTAGACCACCACAATTGAGAACCTGGAAGCACTGGACGACCGTTTCGTCCCATTGTGGGACTCCTCAGCAGTGCGCATCCAAGATCCCGCGAGCGGGATTCGAACCCAGGGCCTTCGGTCTCGCGCGCGAACGCTTAACCAACTGGACCACTGAGCCGGCATCCAATGGTGATAGTTTCTAACATCAACCAATCGACGAAATCGCGCGACCAACTTCCGTTGTACTGAGGTAGATACCTGTCTCTACCCGACAAGGATTAGCTCCACTGGTCCCGGCTTCTCACTAGAACTCCGAGAATTCCCTCACGAAGCTAATCACTTGTGAGCACATACAATTGGTTCTCTTTATGAATTTAAATGGAGCAAGAACAAACATTGATGCAGAATAGTATGAATTCAAAATATTTCGAGGTTTCTCGTCGGCTGTTTACAAACCAAAAATGTGATAGAATTTTTTACATTGAGATAGTGTGAAACAATTGACATAAATGAGTGTAAATAACGGGATTACAATGATAAATATATATATAGGCAATTTCATCTCCTTTGAAAAATATTCATCACAAAAACACTTGGACTGGTCTATATTTCAATTAACATAGTTTCTGCCCAATGAGTTACAAAAAGGGTATTTTACGAACCCTTTTTGACCGCGCTCGCAAAATTTATTCAAAGGAATGCCTTGATGACGAAATTACTCTCATCACTAATGTTCTACCTGAAAATGCATATTCGTTGAAATTCATCCAGAAATATGCAAAAACCAATCCTCAGACAAAGTACAATGGAGTAGAAAAGAGAACTTGCTTCTTACATTTACGTTTCAAAGGAGATGAAATTTCCGGATTAATTAATCACAGATTAAATTCTGCATTGGAAGTGGCCTACCCACCCAGCAGCAAAACTTACGACAGTATGGCAAACGAACTGCTCACTTAAACAAACTACAATCGACAAGTCCTCTTTTATTAGTAGCTCCAACTGCATTTATCAATTCACATGTACGTGCCAAAGCACATACATTGGAAAAACTGAGAGAAGAGTGCGTGTTCGCATTTCTGAACACGTTCCGAAGAACTTGAGGCTGCGAGGGATCAAAGCTTTAAACAGTGCAATAGCTCGGCATTTACTTGACACCGGGCATACTGTCGACATTTTGCATGCTTTTAAAATTATCAATAGACAAAGAAGCACGACTACTCTTCGTTTCGCTGAAGCGATTGCGATTAAAAAATATAAACCGGATTTATGCATTCAAAAAGAGACTTGAATAAAATTATCACTACCCTGGTAACCCCCTTTTTTGTGTGTGTGTTTTGGGTTATTTTATTCATTTATTTTAAAATATTTATACTCCTCCCCTATTACATAATTCTTAAACCACATTATTATTCACACATTTCCACCACCTGATCCTCTTAAATTATTATTGCGTAATCTACCTTATCACTATTCAATTCCATTAATCTCTCTAATTATCACACAATTTATGAACTTCACTAAACTATTACACCACCCACCCTGGATTAACCCCCCTCTTTTGATCTCTGACCTGTTTCTAGCATATATATATATAGTTATTATTGTAATCCCGTTATTTACACTCATTTATGTCAATTGTTTCACACTATCTCCATGTAAAAATCGTATCACATTTTTTGGTTTGTAAGCAGCTGACGAGAAACCTCGAAATAATATGAATTCATACTATTCTGCATCAATGGTTGTTTTTACTTTATTTAAAGACAAAAATAACTTAGTGATCCGCATACACATATATATGAAAAGAAATGAATCAAATTCTGAACTTAGTATCAACAACGAAAAAACTTAAACCCTTACACAATTATACACTTTTACTGCATACCAAAAATAATTCAAAATGAAAATATAGGTTTAAGATTTTGGATACCTTAACAAATGTGTTAAGCAATTTTGTGAGTTAAAATCATGATGACTATATGAGTTTAGTATTAGATTGTAGATAAGATCTGAAAGAATTTAACTTACAGAACAAATAATCGGAATGTGCTGAATCTTCTCACCCATTTATGGAGTGATCGACACCCAGTAAAACAGGCCATTGTGAGCAGGGTAAGACTCCAGTAGCGTATAATTTACATTCCAGTAACCATCTGTTTTAAAGCGACTTGATGCATCCTTCAGAAGTTCGTTACTGTGTAAAAAAGTACACATAAAAAAACAATAGGGAAAATGCCCTATGACTGCAGTTACAAAGATCATGATACTCCTAGAAAAGTACTCGGAATAAGTCAAAAATTGGTGGTTTAAGTACATGTTTTTAAAGAATGTATTATTTATTAAAGTCTCAGTAGGTGGATAATGTGACTAACATGCAGTAGTTGTGGTGCGAAGATGGTACGTAATTATTAGAATGGATACGTATTTGTCAAAGTTTAAGCTTTATACAACAAATCTACTTTGCAGGGCCAATAGCTAAGTACACAAATTTCATAACGGCAATCATTTGATTCGATTTTATAAACGTTTATGAAACACTATGTGAAACGTATCGTAATGATTACAATAAACACCGTTCATGGATCGAAAACAGATTTCTCACATTATTGCCTGGTAAAAATTGTAAGTGTGGCTTGTTTGTGAATTACCAATGCTGATTTACTAACTTAGATTTTACACGATTAGTTGAAATTGTTCACAATTACATTCTAATAGACCTTCATAAAATAAATATTGATGTAATGTAATGATATTAAAATCCTAAATAATAAGACAAGGCACTCCACAGTTACAAAAGTAATAAATCAGACAATGAACATTAGATGCCTAAGAGGGAAAGATTTATTTTACAAAAACCTGCTTTCATTTTGTAAACTTACTACCTATTTAGTAAGTTATCTCGTAATCCAATTGGGTGATAGGAAGAAATATACATATCTAGACTCAGGGAAAGGTGCAGTACTTTATAGGTAACGAAGTTAAGCATCTATTCAGCATATACAGGTACAGTACAGCGAACTTATTATCTGGCTACATGAAATCTTTTTGACAGTATTTAAGGTATGGGTACCAAAAAAATTAGGTAATAAGTTGGTAGTTATTACCTTTAAAGACGTAGCAGTAGCATAAGTGAGATAACGTGAAGAGATACAAAGTCCACTTTTCTGTTCACAATGTTTTTCGTTAATTTAAAATATGTCGTTGGGAATTGTAGTTAGTAACTAAAACACCTGCGTATCATTACTCACTAGGCTACCTCCTTAGCCACAGAATAAACATGAAAGGTGATCTCTAAATGGAGAATGGAAGTACAGTTTTCATGACGAATTTTTATATTTGATAACATTTCATTTTGCCAGAAAACATACTGTTTTTACAGAATCCGTCCACTGGAGCCTTGTGTGGTGATCCTATTATATGCAGCGACTGAGTTTCAAAAAAGTCCTGTTGACATAATTGTTCTTTAATTCGATGAAATATAACGTGCACAAAAGCCATCCATTTCATTCCACTAGTTGATGAGACCAGTGATGCCTGAGATTACAAGCACGTTTACAAATTTGAAAGCATATGTGACTATATCTACCCAGCTTATCAGTAAGTCGACAATAATAACAAAAACCGTAAAACCAAAGAATATCACCGAGTGTGAAACACATAAATGAAAACTACTTATTTGCACAAAAATGTTAGACGTTTCACGAAATTATTTTTCTACATTAGCATAAGGATTCAAATAATCGAATAAGACCCTTGAAATTCGAGTATTCCATCAAAAAAAAGATGGTTTCACACGAATAGAATGAAAGAGGTAAAAATGTAATTTTAAAATTCACAACGGATATTCTATGTTGAACCCCTACAATATTACACAGTGAATAGTCCCGCTTATGAATATCAGATTTGTTTCAATTTTTCAGTACATTTTAAAACAGTAAAGTTTACCGTTACTCCACAATGATATAATGAATAGCAGGAACCGGCTACCAAAATAAGACTCTTTACAAGTTACCAATTTCATTCTATTTAAAATGCCCTACGTAATAAACCAGAATAAACGATCACTAGCTACAATCAAAGGAATCGGTGAATAACCAATGAGAATCCACAAAATTCATTGCGGAAAACACAAAAGCGATGGGTTGTAGTCACTAATTATACAGAGGTTAGTGTGCCGAAAAACATTTGTCATTCAGGTTGGCTGTATTTAACCACTTTTATCGAACTTTCATCGCAGAAACACTAACCAACGTACTATTTAGTTAGCACCAAACGTTAGCATTTAAAATACGAAGTATATTATGTGTAGTTTATAATTTTCTGTGACGAATAATCAGATGATATCAGAATTTCGAGCAGGATATTGCCAATATACAGAGAGTTCTGTAATAATAGTGATTCAGGTATTAATTCAACTGAAAATGGACCTGATATTGGGAAGATAAATGGTCTTTTCGAAATGACTTGTGGGGCCACTTAGCAGGTCACATAGCTGGGAAGCAGTTACTAAATATAGTCGTCGTTGTCAGCTATAATCTATCAATAGTCTGAAACACTTAGTTGGTCGATCTACAAACACTGACATTTATGTATGGAGACGAGCACACGAAGAAATAAAATAGACTGGTTTATACATGAATATGGTAGGTATTCGATGATAAATTCAATTACTTCTGAATACTCATTTGGGACTAATATTACTATCATTACTGTGCGATACTTAATAGATTATTTTAAATATCTTAGATGAAAAACAACAATGAGCAAGTGTATATTACAAAAACGAATTCTTAAGTCTGAGGATTGGGAAAGACATACCGTTTAGGATTGACCGGATTACTTGGGTCTTTCTTATGACTAATCATTCTGTAACGAGCGATTTCTTCAGGGTAACGCATAACGCTGTAATTATGATAGACTACTCTGGCGTATAAATCGTCATCTTCTCCACCCCATCCAAAATACATATTTGAAAATCCACCAACCTTTTCAAACTGTTTCTTGGTGAACGCCACAGCTCCGCCAAAAATCGTAAGATAAGGAAGACTAAAAAATAATAAATCCATGTGAATAAAGTTATTTAGCAAAATTTTTGGGTAGCTTTATTGAGAAAAAAAAACAAACACACCACGCATAAACATGTTTGATTCTTGTTTGTCATGAAAAGGCATCCGTCTAGTCAATAACTAGATATATTCCAGTTACCTCCAAATTATGACAGTAGTAAAATAGATCACAATTTTCCTAACTCTTAGAAATTAGAAGTTTCAGGATTTGGTTACAAAATACGAAAAAACTCTACAACTTGGATTCAGTTCTCTGTAATGACAATTGTCTACCATAATACAGTTGCTTCGAAGTAATAGAGTAGTTTATATAGTCACTAAAATTGATACCGCATTGAAAAGGTAATATGGTGCATCGATAAATCTATGTATGGAATTTAAGTCCAGCGGTAGACCGTCTGGTACTTGTGTTTTCTTAGAAATACACGTATTTCAACTTATTAAATTAATTTACACTTCGTTTTTAAGGAATCAGTACTTTTATGCTTGTTCATACTACCATTTTTATACATGCTGGATAGTCCTTATTGTTAGATTATTATTTATGCTAAAATAATGGTCGACAGAACTTACAAGTGTGAATCTGAGTTGAAGTATTGGAATCTATCCATGAATGCATTTACAATATAAAGCTCACAGCTGAAATATAGATGGTTGGTGAACTGCATTCTAGTTAGGGTCTTAAACAAGTGGGTCCCAAAAATTCACCGTAACTAGGTAGAAAGCTGATAATGCCTTGAGCAAAGTCTAACGATGTAAAAGTTATATAAATACCAAGTTTATTTGGAAGTTGGTTAGAAATATAAACTGTCCTAATTCATACGATATGACTTCCTCGACTAAAGTATTGAATCAACTTTCTTATTTATTGAAGAATGTTACCAACTGGACAAATTCAAAATTTAAAAGTCTAGGAGTTTAAATATAAGCACTGACCGGTAGTTAAACTTGTCCACAGCAACAGATAGGTGTCTCGGGTGGTTGGCACAACGATATGAATTTCGATCGTCTTCAGGCAATAAATCCACATCATGAAATATGAAGCAGTCAAAATTTGTAACCCGTTTCGACTCGATAAACCCAACATTTAGAAGAAGGGCACGATTGAAATGAGTTTCACCGTCCTAAACATGTATTTATAAGTAGAAAATGAAGACTTTAGCAATACTACAACCTTGGTTATTTCATGATTAATCTCCGCAATAGAAACACATACGTAAACAGCCTAGAGTGAAAAATGGTAGTCTTTATTGTTACTTCGCTTGAATACCCAAAAACGTCTATTGGGAGTGAGGTGAACCATAAATAAAGAAACTCCATTATTGTTTGAACGCTAAATAAGGAAAGTGCTGTTGATTCAAATACTGCTACAACACTCTGTTGGTAATAAATTGATTTTGTTGCAATCTATAATCATTCATGTCAAACAAATGACCTAGTATATATTAAAACTCTGCTTTCAGTAACAATGTACTATTTTAGTGCATGTTTCGTAAATACCACGGACGTCAATCAACAGGATTAACCTATCAACACAGTTTGGGGTTAGTAAAAGTAATATATTACTATACCTATTAACAGCCATAGAGCATAATATCTTTACTAAAAAAACCACAATCCTGTGGGAACAGAAAATGGACCGTAACCCAAGAAAAAGAACATAAGATGAGAATTTACCAAACACAACACGAAAACATCTTTGTTACCGGAACCTTAAATATGGGTGTTGAGAATGATCATCTTGCCTTTCCTCATCAATTTTAACGTACATTTACAGAAACTATGGTCCAACCGATGTCAAAACCCACTTTTGGAGCAAGAAGCACAAATATTTCAGGTTCATGGCTTGGTAGTTACTCTTGAGTGTTAACCACTAGGTAGTAAGTGTTATCCCTGCTCCAGCAACTTCGGTCTAGGCAACTGAGTATTACCATTAGACCTGACAGAAATGGCTTCAAGTACAAGGAAATGAACCCAAAGATAATGAATGACATTGGATGGACTTTGTAAATGCTCTTAAAATATGTAGTATACACACTAACCGTGACCTTTAGTGTGGAGTTCCAAATTGAGGCAATATATGAGCAAAATGATTCAAAAGTACATTGCCATGATAACAGTGGTTGAAAAATATTGTTGAAAGTTCTGAAAAGGGTTCAGAAGACAACTGAAATCATATCTAAAAATAATAACTAACTTGATTTATAATGAAAATGGTATACATAAGCAGTTGGTTACGCAGAAAAGCATGCATATGTCCTAAAAACATACGCAAATGAATATCACGATTTCGGTACGGGACAATAACAGCCAGCTTTTCAGTTGGATCACATACATTTGGACGCCACAATCCGACGTATTTCTCCGATGAATCGGTGTAATTGTGGGAACTAATAGATTCATTGTGGATCACCACAGGGTTTAAACTGGGCTGTGAATAGTTGCCACCTTTTGAAAGGATAATTTTACGTTGAGAGGGTGATGATGTATATTTCTCCATTAAGGAATCCCAAGTAGGTACATTAGTCTCGATTTTTAAACGCCCAACTAGTGATAACAAAAGGATGGATTGTTGTTAATCATGCAAAAAGCTGAGGTGACAAACAAATTAGAACAAAAACGTGACAAAGTAAACACTCATTCTTTGTTAAATAACAGAGAACAACAATACTGACACTGATGGAGAGAACAACTAGATACTTCAAATAAGCAATAAGACCAATCAAATTCAGCAAATAGTAGATAAATATAAACGATTTTTGGACACCTCACAGCCTCAGTTGAAACTCAGAAAATCATTAAATCGGACAGCAAGATCACATTGGGAGTATGCGATGCATAATGATACAAGATACTAGATACATATTTAAGTTGATAGACAACGCAAATCACTCTCAACTGAGTACTGAAAATATAGAGGGAGACGATCGAAACCGATAGTTAAAGCATACGTTAAATTGATAGGATATTCCCTTTACCTTAAAGGATATTACATCTGGTACCGAAGCCACTAGTTCGCCCAAGTGGCCAAAAGCTAGACAACGTAGAAACTTAAGAAAGTCTAACGGTTTAAGGTAGCATATACATAGATACGACAGAAAGGGATTCGATAGATAATAAAATTAATCGATGAAGACCAATAATTTGATTCTAATATTTGAGATTTGTTTCTTTCCCTCTAAATGCTGCCCCATTACTAGTCTGCTTCAACTTCTCAACTAATGATAAGGAATGAATTAATTGAGCACGTCAACCACTGAACTTATCATATGAGTTTCATTAGCTTTGGTGGGTTGGT
This sequence comes from Schistosoma haematobium, assembly GCF_000699445.3. NCBI lineage: Eukaryota > Metazoa > Platyhelminthes > Trematoda > Strigeidida > Schistosomatidae > Schistosoma > Schistosoma haematobium. The sequence goes on along the minus strand of NC_067198.1, from coordinate 1,287,125 downwards.
ATCTGACGAAATCTCAGAACGGGTCCAAAGAGCTCCATTGGTGATTGCCACTTGATCCACAGACGATATGTTCGGTTAATCTACCAAAGGGTGAAGATACTGTGCAGCAGTCCCCTGTTATGTTTCGGTATTGCTTGAATGCTATTACTGATGCGTCTTACTCGAACGAACGAAGGATCAATGATTCAGCGACTCGATAGCTATTCTGGTTCGTTGTCCCCGGCTCTGCTAACCTGATCAAGAAGTCTGGGTAAGGTGTAGAAAGTGTATTCTACAGACAAACAGCAGATAACAAGTCAAATCAAACACACAAATCAAGCGTATTTATACAATTATTTACAATCGATATTGTCATAGAAAATTTTTAAACATTAATCAACGAGTTCATTAATTGACCTACTTGCGCATTTAATCGATAGTTCATCAATTGACCTATTTGCGCATTTAATCGATAGTTCATCAATTGACTCCAATAAAAATATCTAACATTTAATCGATAAGATAAAATTTAAAAATTTGAGTTTGGGGATCTATCGTCCCCAACACTCCTCCCCTTTTTAATAGCGGGCTTTCCCGGGGTCAACCTGCATCTTGACTGTTGCTCGCCATTCTCGGATAGGTCTGGGACGTGTTTCAGCTTGTTGTTGAGGTTTTTCTTTTGGTGGGGTTGCCGGTAAGTTGAATGTGTCTAGCAGGATGTCAAGAGGAATATTCGATTCTGTTGATGGGCGGTCTGGGGCTAACCGTTTGCGTAACTGATTCCGATGGCGTTGCCACCTGTCACTGCCTACCTCAACTTCGTACATGACTCGGCCAACTCTTCTGACCACTCGCGCTTCTGTCCATGGACTATGGATCGTCCTGTAATCACGGGCAAACACCGGACATCCCACTTCGTACGTGGATCGCTTTTCAAACTTTGTCCGTACTGGTGTCGGTGCATTACTTGGATGCATCAGGCTGTGGATCGTCTTCAGTCTTCTTCCCATTAGGATCTCTGCTGGGGACTTTCGCTCAGGCAACATCTCATTTGGTGTTGTTCGATACACGTGTAAGAAATTTTTCAACGCGTCTGCTGGTGTCCCATCCCCTTTTGCCTTAGCCAAGGCTCTTTTAAACGTATCCACAAACCTTTCTGCTTGCCCATTCGACTGCGCGTGGTATGGTGGCGAGCGTAAGTGCTTTATGGCTAGTCGTTGACAGAATGACTGGAATTGGCTGGAGGTGAACTGTGAACCGTTGTCAGATACAATGGCATCTGGTATACCATTTCGGGAGAAAATTTCTGTGAGGATCTGTATTGTTTTAATTGTCGTTGGCGGTGTGATAGGGTTGATTTCAGGCCATTTCGAAAGGGCGTCGACTACAACTAGATACATGGTTCCGTTAATCGGGCCTGCAAAGTCGACGTGTATTCTGGACCAAGGATGATCAAGTTGTGGCCATGAAACTGGTGGAACTTTGGCGTTCACTTTTGCTGCTTGCTGACACCGCATACATTTTCCAACCAATTCTGTTATATGTTGATCAATTAGCGGCCAATACGCATGACTCCTGGCTATGGATTTCATTCGTCTAATCCCCGGATGACCAAGGTGGAACTGTTTCAGCACTTTTGCACGAAGGGATTCTGGCACAACCACTCTCTCTCCGAACATCAAGCAGTCGTTTACAATGCATAGAGAATCCCGCCGCTGATACAGCTGTTTTATATCACCATCAAACTTCTTAGTCGGCCAACCGTTGGTGAAATAGCTCATAGTTCTCTTGATGATGGGGTCGCTCTTAGAAGCATTTTGTATGTCCGTTGCAGATACCGGCAAAGTTCGTATTGCGGTCGTCAGATAACATTCGGCGTGGTCTTCCGCTAGCAGAGATGCAATTACCGTGTTTTCCTCAGCCGCCAACTGGTCACTAATGAGTCGTTGTAAGGCATCCGCCTGACCGAATTGTTGAGTGCGTCGGTACTGGATTTCGAAATCATACCCCAAGAGTGCTAAGGCCCATCTCTGAAGACGATTTGCTGAATGGGCTGGAATGCTAGATTTCGACCCAAATATTGCGAGTAAAGGCTTGTGATCTGTGAGAAGCGTGAATCTCCGACCGTACAGGAACTTGTGGAAACGGCGCACAGCAAACACAAGCGCAAGAGCTTCTTTTTCTATCTGGCTGTATTTTTTTTCTGCTGGGGTTAGTGTGCGGGCAGCATGCATAACGGCTTTTTCCGATGCATCCGGGAACTGATGGGAGATAACAGCGCCTAGGCCATAGGCGGAAGGGTCTGCAGCTACGATGATCGGCATGGCTGGATCGTAGTGTGTCAACAGCAATTCCGAACTAATAATGGACTTCAGTTTACAAAAGGCAGCGTCACACTGTTTAGTCCAGTTCCAAGAGCTGTTCTTCTGCAGTAAGCTATTGAGTGGAGCGCGAATATCATGTATCGATGGAACGAACGCTGAGTAATAGCTGACAAGTCCCAGGAAGGAACGTAGTGCCGAGACATTAGTGGGAGTTGGCATCAGTTTGATAGCTCGGATATTCTCAGGATCCGGCCTGCGGCCGTCGGCATCGAAAATGAACCCCAAATACTTCACCGACTGCAAATAAAACTGGTATTTCTCTGGGCGTAACCGGAAACCGTTGTCACTGATGCGCTGCAGTACCAATGTCGTGCGTTCTCGTAGCTGTTCTAATGTCGTCGCTACAATTAAAATGTCGTCCAGATAAGCCGCGACTCCCAGGATACCTGATAGGATGGCATCCATTAGTTGCTGGAAAATAAATGGTGCAGTTTTGATTCCGAAGGGTAGACGGTTATACTGGAACAAACCACGATGGGTATTGATAGTTAACAGCTCTCTTGATGCTTCATCTACTTCCACTTGCAAATAAGCATCAGCTAGATCCAACTTAGCGAAAAACCTTCCCCCATTTAGCATGGTAAATAGGTCTGCGGGAACAGGCAGGGGATAATGATGTTGTTCCAGAGCTGCATTGAGACCTGTTGAAAAATCAGCACACATACCTGTCGTACCGTTGGCTTTCTTAATAACCACAATAGGTGCTGCCCATGCAGAGTAGGAAACGGGAGTAATAACTCCTTGTTGTTGAAGGCGGTTCAATTCTTCATCTACTGTTTGTAATGTTGCATAAGGGACAGGTCTCTTTGGGCGAAAAACGGGCTTAGCTCCAGTTTTCAATCGAAGTGTTGCTTTCATGACAGAGCAGCGACCCAATCCAGGTTGGAAAATAGTTGAAAACTGAGTCATTAGGGTCCTCGTATATGATTCCAAGTCATGTGGTTGTTGTCGCAGTTGGGGTTGTGATACCAGGTTGCATATGGTATTCAACGGGACATCAGCTAAATTTAAGTGATCGAACCAATCTAACCCGAGCAAATTTAGATCAGCTGGCGTTATGTAGCATACCCCAACAAATGCCAATCACGGAAAGTAACTGTACATTCCATTTGTCCTAGCAGGTGAAGGTAATTACCACACGCAGTACGAGGCTTTTGCGTTGTACGCTGCAAGTTTGGGCTGCCCATTTTGATCCAAGTCTTACGAGAGAGGATAGTGACATCTGATCCTGTATCTATTTGCAATCTAGATGAATGCCCATTAATGTTAACAGTAATAAATTTTCTCTGACTTGGTGATGAGCTTTGACACGAAGATACTAAACTCAATGAATTGGTGCGGGATCTAGGAAGGGTCTTTTTGGTATTTCTGGATTGACTTGGAGTCTTCTTCCTCAGACAAAACCCATCCTTATGACCAATAACCTTACACTTCTTGCATCGATGTTGATTAAATGGGCAGTTTCGAACGTAGTGCCATGCACCACATTGCCAGCAAGGAGCAGGAGGAGTTGCTTTAGTCTGTCGTCTAGAGCTGGAGTGAGATGGACTGGATGAAGCGGGGACGTGTTTGTTTTTGTGAGGTGTCTGTTGCACCGCTCGTACTTCAGATCGGCTAGACCCACCACTCTGGACCATAGAAGTGTCTCGTTGAAGATTAATGAGACGTTGATATTCATTAGCTATATCACTCAGGGTGAGTTTCGGTTCTTGATCCAAACGACTTAGTAGCCTTGTTCGTAAGTCACTGAACTTTTGGTGCTGTAGGCTGCAAATAAGGATCAGAGCTTTAAACTGATCTCCAGTCAAGGACTTTAACCGGAAGCGTTCGCATTCACGGTTGACGACGCCCACATGCATAAGAAAATCATCATCTTCGTTCATAGTTAGCTTCAAGCAACGATAACGAGTATTAAACAGTGACGAGTTATCGCCAAAATGTTGGCTTAATGTTTGAATTGTGTCTGCAAATGATCGGTCACGTGGGTTCAACGGCAGGATCAGATTGTAATACTCGTCCAGCTCAGTTGCACCCAATTTACGAAGTAGCAGCCGCACTTTCCAAGCATCATCTTGATTGGCGAAATCAAATTTAAATAGATCTTCATAACGCCTGAACCACATCTCAAGAGTAACATTAGAATCAGGATCGTAATGAAATTCAGCTATGCTATTTGCGATGCCATCTACCGATGGTGCCGTGGTTGAACTAGACGTGCTTGGATGTAAAGGAGGTGTAACCTTCGTCTCCATCAACACTTGCATTAATTTCAGCTGCTGCTCAAGTAACAGTTCAAGTTTGGCAAGGGGGGATCTATCGTCCCCAACATCCCCTCAATTCTACTTAATAGCTGTGAGATGTGACCTTTGAAACAGAGGATATTCTTAGGTTACCAGTATTTAATCCTACATGCCTTCGAAGCATTTCTCATGTATATTGTGATGTTAGACACAAAGTACTAAGCAAGGATGGCAAGTTGGTTAACTAGCTTGCAAATATTCGTCGACTGAGACAGTTGGGATATATATTATGTATGATTAGCCACCTTCTGCCACCATTTTGACGATGATTGGTGTAGGGGTAGGTTGGAAGAAAGCTAAGGATCGGTCCACGAAGACATCGACTAATGAACTGAGTCTTACAGGTAGGTGCAGACTACTTGGTCAGGGTCCGCGTGATTATCATAACCAACTGTTAGAGAATTGAGTCCTATCTTTTTCTATCAATTCTAATATTGTTACCATTTATACTATAGCACACCGACATGCTGATGTAGTGACAACTTGAACCGACGTACTCATGTGCCAGGTTTTACGTTCTGTATGACTGATGAACTGATTTTAGAGCTAATGTTTTCGCAGTCATAGTATATAAAGTTTCAAGCTCTCTAAGGGACGTCAACAAACTTTAGCTATGATTAGAATAAAACAATTCCAAACTTGTAAGCTTGCTGTAAAATAAAATATAAGGAAATTAGGGTCAGACTTACTAGCGTGAGGATTTTCTTTTGGGCATTCTTGTTGTTGTGAAACAACCTAGAAAGTATAAAAACCTACTATAAGGACTTAGAACGTATTGGGATTTCGAACTGGAGTACTTTGTTAGCACTAACAAAATTACAATTCAAAGTCTAGTAAACCTTATATGAAAGATAATTGTAATTACTTGAAAACCTGATGAAGCCAGTTTACCTAACTATCTCAAACATATGCTATTAATAAATAAACATTACTACAACACGCATTAAAGCCAATCTACATTGGTAACTTCTGCTGCGTAAAAGCTTACCGACCTAATTGATACAATTTTATGAATTTTATATGTCAAGTTAGAAAGTACATTTACAAACACCAATACTTACAAAATTTTCCAAATCTATCAAATTATATGGGAGTTTACGCAAAAAGTTCGGGATATTTTGAGAACGGGAGATATGTACATATAAAAATATTGATCCCAAGAGAAATAAGAAAATTGAACAACTGAAGCAAATTCGTTGTGATATAAAAGTTTGCATCATTTTGAAGTACAAATTTACTCCATTACCACCAATGGCTTATGATTTCTTCACTAAAGATTCTGCTCCACTTTTATTCAAAATGAGATTTTGTTTTTGGTTCACAACGGGAATTCTTGAAAAATAAGGAATAATAAAAATACGAGAAAAAAAGTGGTATAATATATAAAATAATGTAACGCCACCGAGGTTAACAAAAAAGCTCTTTTGCATTTTTTGGTTAGCCAAACAAAGAAAAATCTAGTTGGTAATGATATAATTAAAAACCACAGGATTGATATCATGGTAAGTCTAACAGGTACGTAAACACACACGTTGCAATAATATCTCGGGTAGAAATCGTAAAAGGATGTGATACCTAATGATCCTTCTGAGCAAACAAAATTCCAACTGTAATATCTTCCTATTTTAGAAGTAGTCGAAAGAAACATAGTTCTTTCCTCGGATAACTGTTTTTTTTAAATAAATATTTTGAAAAACGACATTCAAACCATGCATGTTTTCCTTTGACTTATGTGAAAAAACTGAGGTTTTCAACCGGGTTATATTTTATAATCACTACCACTCGACCCCGCTCTATAACATATATTTATCTAAAGTCTCAAACCAAGCGTGAAAAAATACCTAAAACTATGCAGTCATTTTATTATCTTAGGAGCTTAGACTGTAGAAATGACTAACGTTGCTCTCGATCTTGCTCAAATAATTGCTTCTTTTACGACACTTAGGTGGTGGCTTAGTTTTAAAGGGATCTGACTTCGGGCCATTAAGTCCCACGTTGAGAGCATGCTCTACCTATCTCGGTTTGGGCGACCGAATAATATCATTAGCTCTTATACTTAATGTGGCTCGAACCCAAGAATCCGGTGAATGAGTCAAGTAATTCATGCCAGGATTAATTGAAAACACAATGTGTTTTGTCTCAGTGTGTATTTGAACCTACAAAAAGGATATAGGCTAAATAGATTAACAAAATGCTACTAGATTACCATATTATACTTAGTTGAAGGTTGAAAACTGTTGACAAGGACGTGCCATTCATTCTACCTAACTGGGGATGAAAAAATAGAAAATACTGACTTTTATATTAACTGTTTACTGATCAGACTAGCGGCTTTCGTCAAGCTGAACCAACTAAATCATTACTTGAATGAACGATTCAACCAAATAAATGACCAGAGAACATAAAAAAATTACTGGTCCACGACAGGCAATTAACAGTGAGAAGATTATTATTATTATTATTTGAACACATGAATATTGGTACAAGAGAGCGCCAATATATATGCACCACACAAAACAATGAGAATTTGAAGAGAAATAGAAAGAAAAAAAACTAAGGAGCGCGAAAGAACAATAACGCAGAGATTGGTGTAAGGTAGTGTGGTAGTCACGAGGGAACGCAAAGTTACAATCAGAAGAAATCTTTCAGGTAAGGGAGACACAACCACTTTTTATGAAGAAAGTAAAAGAAGGTTACAGCAGGATCGCCACTGGCTTCTATTCTGAGCCATATCTGATAACGTCTCTAGCCACTGTGTAGCACCATCTCTCAGACCCCAACCAGGGAGTCGTGAACGACCGACACAAACCAGTCCTTTGCAGCTTTCTTTCATACTACGACACCATGTCATACACTGACCACCTCTCCGCTTCTTCCAACCAGTCCCAGAGTCGGCAAATAATGCACGGCGTGGGATTCTCTGGGACGACATTCGGAGGACATGTCCAAGCCACCGAAGTCGGTGTTTCAAGATGGTGACACCAATTGAATTATCATCTCTGTGCCCGAACACACGATGCCGAACCTCTGCATTACTGACATGGTGTTGCCACTGAATGTCAGAAATCCTTCGGAGACAGCGATGATTGAACACAGAGAGTCGTCTAACGTCCTCAACTCGGAGAGACCAGGTTTCACAAGCATAGAGCAAAACTGCTCTCACCGACGCGTTGTAGATCCGGCCTTTTACAGCCAGACTAACATCACGAAGGCGCCAAAGGTGGCCCAGATTGGCATAAGCCGCTCTGGCTTTCACTATTCGTGCATTGATTTCATCACTCACACCCCTACCAGCACTTATGCAGCTACCCAGATACACGAACTTCTCAACTACGTCTATCTATTCACCATCCAAGGTGAGTACAGGATTGGAATCCTGCCAGTCTTGTAGAAGTACTTTGCACTTGGAAGGTGCAAAGCACATACCATACCTACGGACACTGATTGCCAACTGATTAAGTGCGGATTGCATGCCTTGGGCATTATCGCACAGTAAGACAATATCGTCCGCATACTCAAGGTCGAGAAGTCTTTCTCCAGGCAACAGATCCACACCACCATTACTTACATTCATCAGAGCTGTGTCCAGAATGTCGTCGATGGCAAAGTTGAAGAGGAATGGTGAGATTGGGCAACCCTGCCTAACCACACTGCTCGAATGGAACAATGGAGAGAGGTGGTTGTATGCCCTCACTCTGCCTGAGGTGTTTTTATATAGGGCTTTTAGGATGTTAATAAACTTCTCAGGCACACCCTTCTTCAATAGACAATTCCAGAGAACAGTCCTGTCCAACGAATCGAAGGCAGCCCTGATGTCAAGAAACACTACGATTGTTGACCTTTGATAAGTATGGCGGTGTTCTAACATTTGGCGGAGGGTGAAGATATGATCAATACATCCCCGACCGGAACGAAACCCAGCCTGCTCCTCGCGAGTCAATCTTTCTCGGGTTTTGAACAACCTACGAAGTATGACGGAAGCCAATAGCTTGGACGCAATCGGAAGTAGACTTATCCCCCGATAGTTGTTACAGGAACGACATGAACCCTTTTTAAAGATAGGGACAACTATCGACTCATTCCATGACGTTGGTACGCTCTCTAGTTCCCAAACCTTTGTAAACAACGTCGTCAATTCCTTAGTCAAAAAGTCACCACCATCTTTAAAAAGAGCCGGAGATAAGTCATCTGGGCCAGGTGATTTGCAACGCTTCAAGAGTTGGAGTTCCTTGCGGACTTCCTCCTCATTTGGTGGATCAGTCGTCACCGGCCATGGAGGGCAGGACAGTCTGACTGATGTTGCCGGAGCAGCAGGCCAGTTGAACTGCCCTTCGAAAAATTCTGCCCATCGTCCAAGACGTCGATGGATGTTAGTGATTGGCATCCCATCATCCTCGCAGATTGTTTCACTCACACCAGACTTCTTGCTGCCAGTGGCTCGGATGAGCTGGAAGAGCTTCCGGTAGTTACCAGATGCAGCTGCTGCTTCCAGCTCATTAGCACGCTCGACCACCAGGCTTCTCGGTCCTTACGCAAGCTTTGCCCAATTTCCTTACGTAACATCCTTCGTTTATGGTCAAACTCACGGTCACCCGGAGTAGACCGACGGGCTTCAATGAGTTGTAAGGAACCAGAAGAAACCCAGTGCTTAAAAGCGGGACGTTTCGCAAACCCACAACTGACTGTTCCCGCCATTTTCATGGCGTCATGCAATTGCAACCAATGCTCATCTATACTTTTCGGTGGAGTGGTAGCTAGCCTAGAGGCTAGCTCGGTTCGATACTTAATAACAGCAGAAGTTGCAACCAGCTTGCTAATATCAATCCGTTGATGGCGGTCACTTCGTTGTCCACTGAAAAGTTAGGTAAGATTGGCGCAGACCAAGGCATGGTCAGAGTCCAGATAGGTACTCCAAAAGGAGCGGCAGTCTTGTACACAACCACGCCAGCGGTAGCTGATCGCGATGTGATCAATCTGAGTCCAGGCTTGAGATGCAGAGGGAGGACGCCAGGTGGCACATCGGCGATGACTGTGCCGAAAGTTAGTGCTAGCCAGAAACAGGTTGTGGTCTGTGCAAAGTTGCAGTAGACGGTCCCCGTTATCTGACCTGCGACCAACCAGTCCCCATCGGCCACCTAACCGACTCTCTTCTGCGCCTAGACGCCCGACCTGAGCATTCAAGTCTCCGGCTAGTACTACAATATCTGTCGAACGTACTTTCTGGAGAAGAACAGATAACTGGTAATAAAACTCATCCTTGATTGCATCCGGGCTGCAATCTGTCGGGGCATAGGCGGAGATGACGAAAAGACATCGTTTCTCACGCCGATTTATTCTCACTTTGATGGAACTTTCTAATCTAACAGCACATAACCGACTGTTAATGGGGATCCAATCGACTAGTGCTGCCTCAGCTCTAGCGCTTAGTGCGACGCCAACGCCAGCAAAACCAGACGAAGATGCCACAGGGTCCCCGGATAAGCGCACGTAAAACAAGCTTTGCGAAGCGACAGATGGAGATCGAATTTGTAGTACTTCGCCAGAGTCTTGAATACGGGTCTCGGATAGACAACAAACATCAATATTAAGACTTTCCAAAGACATAGCCAGCCCTATCTGTTGTCCGACCTGCATAAATGTGCGAACGTTGAAGGCAGCCAGTTTGAATGGTGCACGTGGTTTCAGAAAAACTGCTTCAGTTCTCGTATTCGGTGGTAACATACAATTTTTAACCGGACAGTGACTCGAGAACGTTTAGATACAGTCGAATTTCCACCAAAGACGAGCCGCTGTATAAGTATAAAAGAGGGTGAATAATGTGGAAAATAATAATAATAATAATAAAGACAATAATAGTAATAATAATAGTATTAATAATGACAGTATTTGTAATGATCAATTGATGAATCAATTGATTGTTTTTCGAAGCGAGGAAAGTAAATTCCATAGACATAAAGAGTTCATCATTTGTGTGTGGGCTGTGGGAAGATGAAGGTTATGTGGTATGAATGTAAAGAATGGTTAGCTTTAAGACGGCATATTTATTTGAATACATAGACTTATGATATCCCACATGACAAGAAACTAGTGCAGAAAGACATCCTACAAATTTTTAGAAGAGAATAACCTATCTAGTGAAACATATAAAGAAGAGGACGTAAGACCTGATACAATATGTCACTGGTCGGATTCTCACGACATCAAAGGCTATACACAGTTTGTCAGTGAATTACAGAAGAATACCCACACTTCCCTATAAAGTGTCAGTTTGGGAAGGACAGGAGGCCTGATGGCCTGTGTTAGTCCTGGCAATGGTGGTCTCTCAGTTGATTCAACTTTCTTTTGAAAGAGTCGACGGATGGAGCCTCAACCACGTGCTGAGGTAATGAGTTCCACTCGTTGATGATTCGATGGGAAAGCCGATAGTCAGCTGACAAGTAATTTGTTCTTGGCTTGTGAACTTTTTTGGACTGTCCTAGTGAATCCTCTGTTTTGGAAGACAAGAAAAATGAGGGCATATCAGGTGTAAATTTGGCACTGAGCAATTTGAAAACTGTAATCAGGTCGCCTCTAGTTATGCGATATGACAACGGAAAAAGGTTCAGCTTGGCCAGCCGAGCTTCATACGGAAGCTTCGCTATTCCGGGAATCAGCCTAGTTGCCGTTCTATGAATCTTTTCCACAAGCTCACTGTCTTTTTTTAAGCAGGGGCTAGCCGCTTGTATGCAGTACTCAAGTTTAGGACGTACGAACACTGTATATAAAGTCAAAAACGTCTTAGCGCCGACATGACTAAAAGCCCTATGTATTGACCACAAGGTTCTAAAACCATTGGCGGCTATTGCACGGCAATGTGCAGTAGTCTTTAAGTCTTGGCTAACGATGACTTCTAAGTAATTGTGTGTCTGGACAGCCGGTAGCTCAGTGTTATTCATCGTGTATCTATCTGTACCTTGATGCCCGACATGCATCACAACACACTTGGGAGTATTTATCGGCAACTACCAGGTTTGAGACCATCCAGATAATTTCTTCAGGTCATTTTGAAGTTCTAAGCTATCACCCTCACATCGTATCGTTCTCCATATCTTGACATCGTCAGCATATAGCAAGACCGATGATGATAGGAGACAAGGAAGGTCATTTACATACAAGAGGAATAGCACTGGCCCCAAAACTGTACCCTGGGGCACTCCGCTAAGCACAGTTTCCCAGCTAGATAACTTTGAGTTCACCCTTACTCTTTGTTGACGCCCAACTAAGAAGTCTTTTATCCACATCAATAAATTGCCTCCAATTCCGAAATCCCTTAACTTATATAACAGCCGGTTGTGCGGAACTTTATCAAAAGCTTTACTGAAATCAATGAAGGCTACGTCTACAGGTAACTTTTGGTCCTTAAGAGCACACCAGCTTTCACGAGCCACTAATAAGTTAGTGAGACAAGAATAACCTATTCTGAAGCCGTGTTGCTTCTCCGAGAGGATCCGGTTTTTATCGAGATACTTATCAGCTCCTTCCGAATAATCTTTTCTGAGATTTTAACAACCAGACTAGTTAGGCTAACGGGGCGGTAGTTCTCAGGTTTGTGTTTCGTGCCTGTTTTGAAGTCAGGACTTACTATGGCGTTTTTCCAATCTTTCGGTAAGCGACCCTGCGTAACGGATAGGTTAAAGCATGTACTTAAAGGGTTCGCAACGAAGTTAGATAATTCCTTCAGTAGCCTAGGATGTAATTCATCGGGCCCCGTGGATTTACCTATGTCAAGCTTATTTAGCAGACCAAAGACATCGAGTTCTTTAATGGTCACGCTATCCAGTGTATGTATGGGGGATCTGTATACGCTGACGAGAAGGGTGCTTCTATGGTATACACGTTGCTAAAGTAGTTCGAGAACGCTTGAGCCTTACCAAAGTCGTCCTCCACTAGTGACGCGGCAGTACTGTCTCCCCATAGGGCAGGAATATTTCCTCCTCTCTTTGTACTTTGGTTTATATAAGAATACAAGCGTTTAGGACATTCTATGGATTCCTTAACAATGTTTTCTTCGTACAACATTCTAGACTTACGGAGGGTCGAGGCACAGGTCACATAAAAACAGAATTAAAAGGAGAGACATTCTGTTTACTGTAATTGAGTGGTAATAAATTTTCTCAGCTAATTAAATGAAAGATATCCTGGTCAACAAGGGCAATTGATGTTTTCCACGTAGCATAGCATGAAGCAGTTTTCATGATGGTGCTTCATTTTAATCGCCAGCCAGTGAGTGAAAATTATGACGTCAAAAATAGTGGGAAGTTAGATTAACGCATATTAAGTAGTCACAATGATCTGGATGTTTAAAACCAACCACAGACATCCAAACAGGGGAGAATAAGAGCTGACTAAAGTACAAACACGTATAAATGATTAAAACGCCAATACAATTCCCAAACCCCATAAATAAATTTGTCCTCTACCACTGTCCAGCCTTTTTTTCACGTTTTTTACTAGAAATATGTTGACTTAAAGCTTATCACTGAAACCCAATTTGGTCAGATAGTTTTAGTTGATAATAGGATTTAGACAAGATTTAACTCAAATAATAACTTCACAGAGAGGGGTTAAAAATTAAATAAAACTAACGGTGGGAATCACTGACTATTTCGACTTAAATATACCTTAGCAAATGTACATAGGCAGTAACGGAGGAAATTTTCAACCGGAGGCACATAAATACTTAGCAAGGGCAACCAACATTCAATACCATTGTACAATTTATGGTCCAATGATTCAGAATCAGATTTGTGTAGTAAAGACAGAAAGCCTACAGCCTTTGTTATTTTTTTTAGTATACCTCTGTGAGTGCCAAATCTTTTCTGAATGAGTCAACTGTATATGCAGACACCACTGCTTTGGGGAACAGGTTCCAAGAATTGATGACCAGTATGCCACGGGTATTTTATTTGCTCTAGGCTTTTCTATGTTCTCTGAGATGTACCGATTTAGTGGGGAGAAAAAGAGGGGATATATCAGGTCCCAAATCATTTCTTGGTATTCTACACATCAAAATAAGATGAACTCTTGATCTGCGATAGGACAGAGCAGTTTCATTTTCAGTTTGGAAAGGACAAGAGGCTCAATCACCTGTGTTAGTCCTCATGATGACGGTCTCTCAGTTAATTCAAATTTCCTTTGAAAGAGTCGATTGATGGAGCCTTAACCACGTGCCGAGGTAATGAATTCTCCTCGTTGATGATTCGATGGTGAAGGATGTGACACACGTATTCAGTGTTTGACAACGCTTCTACCAGTAACACCTTCTAATATGATTCGTTCCCACCCAGAGAAATCAAAAGACAGAGTCGAGGAGATCGGAAGAGTGTATTTGGCGATTACCAATATATCGGAATTCTCTGATCTAATCTGGCTAGCGATTGCGGTTGATGTTGAGCGCGGCGTTGCCACACGTGATCTGGTGCGGATGCCTGACCGAGCGCCTTCAGCTAGATGAGTCCACTAAAACATATGGTCAGCATCCAATGTCGAAAACTTAGAGCTATTTATTTTGGGGATTTATTTACCGCTACAGATCACTCCCCCCTAGTGGGGCAGTGACGACCCTAAGACGTGGCCAGCCAGAAGTTTAAACCCAACGAGTTTGTCGTCGGTAAACACTCTTCTGATAGCTTACTAAGTGTAGCAGCGTCTGGTCGTCTTTCCTTACTATATGGAACCGAGGTACAACATAGTAAAAAAAGAAAAAGTACAATGAAAACTTCGGCTCCTCGTAAACTGCACCGTTCTTTTCCAGCCGTCCTGGAAAAAGAAAAAAAAAGTGTAAGTGCATGTCGACATACACTCGTATGTGCGTAAAAACACAATGTCGGCGCAAAAAAATGGAAAATAAACTCGAGCACACGTAATAGCGTTAAAAAAATAATTTTGTTTTTGTTTTTTTTTTTGAATAAAAATATAAATATATAGGCATATTAAAATTTTTTAATATTATATATCGTAAAAAGAAAAATCGAGATAATATAAAATGTCGAGTAGTGCCTTACGTGCAGTAGTCGTTTAAATGTTCTGGAAATCTTACTCTTCTTACAGAACGCGTCGTTTTAGGTTTATTTTCAGATACATTCGAAGTATCATCGCTAGTGTTGGTTGTCGGTTGAGGAATTATGAGTGTAGGAGTCGTGTTGTGCGATTGTACTGAAGGAAAATCGACGTGAATAGGATTTCCTTCTAAATACGCTGCTTTTAAGCGATCGATGCTGATGCTATCGTTTGTTCCGTTCTTATCGACTATATAGTACTTAGATTCACGTTGAAGAACTTTGAAGGGTCCTTCGTATGCTGGTTCGAATGGTCGTCGATGCGAGTCTCGACGAACGAAAACGTGTGTACTATATCGTAAGTCAGGTTGAACGAAAACATCGGTTGATTGTGGTCGAGTGGAAGCAGGTTTAACTGAACGCTTTGCGTTTGTAAGCCTGTTCGTGTAGGAGGTTAGATCCATGTTCATTGAAGAGGACGAAGGATCCACGAATTCTCGTGGAAGTCGAAGTGTCGTTCCATAAACGAGTTGAGCCGCAGTGTATTCAATGTCAGTTTTCACTGCATTGCGGATACCTAGTAAAACGAGTGGAAGAGCGTCCGTCCACTGTGAAACGTTTGCAGCTGATAGTGAAGCTTTTAGTTGTCGGTGAAAACGTTCTACCAACCTGTTTGCTTGTGTGTGGTAGGCCGTCGTTCGGAAGCGAGTGGTTCCTAACAGTGTGGTCAGACGACGGAAAAGTTCAGATTAGAACTGACGTCCGCGGTTTGTAGTGATGGTTGAAGGGCAGCCGAAGTTTGCTACCCATCGTTCGACGAAGGCGCGAGCCACTGTTTCAGCAGTGATGTCCTTAATAGGTACTGCTTCTGGCCATCGAGTGAAACGGTCTAAGCAGGTTAAGAGCTAAGCGTATCCATTTGAATCTGGTAAAGGTCCTACCAAATCCAGATGAACATGGTCGAAACGAGCATCGGGAGTTGTAAACGAGCCTAAGGGACATTTATTGTGTCTGATAACCTTGGATTTTTGGCAGCTTACACAGGAGCGTGCCCACTCCCTCACGTCTTTATTCATGCCAGACCAGCAAAACCGTTCTGCTATAAGCTTGATGGTTGCACGAACACCTGGATGCGAAAGTTTGTGCAATGTGTTGAAGACATTGCGTCGATAATGTTTCGGCACGATTGGGCGATCCCTACCTGTAGATGTGTCACAAAGTAGGGTTTCCTTACCTGTTCCCACCTGTTTGATGCGTAGTTTAAGTGTTGTGGACGATAACTCGTGCTGAAGATCACTGTCTTCTTTTTGAAGCTCGGCGAGTTTAAGAAGGTCGATTCCTTGGAAACTGTTCAGGGAAGTTATGCGAGATAAGGCGTCTGGAACTACATTGTTTGCTCCAGAGATGTGTTGAATATCTGAAGTAAACTGCGAAATGTAGTCGAGTTGTCGAGACTCACGGAGAGAGTACTTGTCTGAAGGAGAGCTTAAGGAGAAAGTGAGCGGTTTGTGGTCAGTGAAAAGAGTGAATTCACGGCCTTCGATATAGTGTTGGAAATGCCGTACAGCACAATACATAGCTAGGAGTTCCCTACCGAATGTGCTGTACCTCGATTCGGTGTCTAGCAACCTTCTAGAGAAAAATGCCAGCGGTTGCCGATAGTTGTTGACCCAATGTTGTAAGACTCCTCCGATTTCTGAGTCGGATGCGTCTACCGCGATACTAATGGGTGCTTCGGTGTCCTGATGTGCAAGCATTGTTGCTTTAGCAATCAGTTCCTTAACTGTGGAGAATGCTTTTCGTGCGGTGTCGTCCAAATTAATGGATTTCGCATTTCCACGAAGTTGGTCGGTTAGCGGTTTTATAAGTGGCGCTCATTTCGGTATGAAACGTCTATAGAAACTTACGAGGCCGTTAAACGTGCGTAATTGCTTGACGGTGGTCGGTTCTGGGTAATCCGGAATGGCCGCCACTTTGGTTCTAAGGGGTCGGATACCTTGAGCATCGATAGTGTGTCCCAGAAAGTCTAATGAGTCGGTCCCAATTTGGCATTTCTGAATGTTTACAGTAATGCCATGTTTTTGTAGTCGTTCGAAAACAAGATCCAGATGCTTGAGATGTGATTCCCTGTCCGGACTTGCAATTAGGCAGTCATCAACATACGCATGTACGAAGTTGAGACCTCGAAAAACGTCGTCTATGAATCTTTGGAATGTTTGGGCAGCGTTCCTTAGACCGAAAGGCATTCGCAAGAATTCATAGAGTCCGAAGGGAGTTATGATAGCTGTTTTCGGTATGTCGTCAGTAGCCATAGGGATTTGGTTATACGCTTTAACCAAGTCGATTTTCGAAAAGACAGTTGTACCTTTCAAGGTAGCTGTCAAATCGTGAATGTGAGGCAACGGGTAACGATCGGGAATGGTTTTCGCGTTCAATCGCCGATAGTCACCAGTTGGACGCCAATCGTTGCTGTCCTTTTTAGGGACCATGTTCAACGGAGATGCATATGGGCTATTTGACGGTCGTATGATTCCCAAGTCTATCATATGGTCGAACTCGTTTTTCGCCAACCTTAGCTTTTCGGGAGCTAGTCGTCGTGCTTCAGAAAATACAGGTGGTCCTGTAGTCGTGATGTGATGTGTAACGTTGATGGTTACACACGGTAGTTTCGGTTGAGTTTGTTGTATCCCAGGGTACTTATCGAGTAGTGGCTGATAGAGTGGGTCTATCATATGTTTAATTGTGACTGGGGATAATTTGCAACCAGTAAAAGAAGTTACGCAAACGGACAAATTAGTGTTTCCATCTATTAGCCTCCGTTTGCGCGTGTCGATGATCACATTATGGTGTTGTAGAAGATCCATACCAATGATTGGCATGGAAGCATCTGCAACAACGAAGATCCAGTGAATGGGTTTGCGTAAACCCACGTTAAGGTAAACGTACCTTTTGCCATACGTAGCGATCGGTTTTCCGTTTGCCGCCTGTAAGTTTAGAGCCGATTCGTTGAGCCGATCCTTAGGATTTGCTGGGAGAACGCTAACTTCTGCGCCAGTGTCGACGAGGTAGCGAACTCTCGTTGTCACATCTGTGACGTATAACAGACGGCTATGTTTGCCGGCTACGGTTGTCGTTAACGCGTGCCGGCTTGGAAGTTTCCCGAGTTGTTTTTCGAGTCAGTCGGTTTCGTGTTGGGAAAATTGCAGGGTTTTCTGCAATTTCTGGAAAACTTTTCATACTGGTTATGATACCAGCACCAGTCGGGGTTATCCATCTCTCGTGGTCTAGAGACAGATCGCTTACGTGAAATGCTTCTACGTGGAGTTCACGATCTCTTACGGTCGGTACGAAGACTAAAATAACGCGTGAGTGTATGACATAACTCGGTTATATCATTCTGAGTCGTTGGAGGCTTTTCTTTGACTGAAAATACCTCGGTAGTAGAAGGTTTCGTAATTTCTAAAATGCGGTCGGCAGATGCAGCTAGCTCGTCTAAGGCGTTGTTCTGGAACGAGACCAGAATTGCTTGCACCTGTTTGGGAAGTTTAGATAAGAAAAGTTGTTTGAATAGACCTTCGTCGAAAGTTCTTGGGCCTATAACCTCTCCCATCCGTTGCAACATGTCCGTCACAAAACCGTGTTGCAGGTCGATGTTATTGAAGAGTTGATCTAACCTTTGTCGATCGGTTAGGTCTCCTCGTTTAAGAATCGAGCGTTTTGAGATTTCGTAAGGATCGGAAACATCACTAGTAAACATACTAGGTGTTACGTACCTGTTGAATTCGCGCGGTAGTGCCTCGACTACTGCGAGGAATTGTGCACGTGTGTCCATCACGCCGTGCTCGGGGAAGTCGGCTTCTGCGTAGCAAAACCAGGCTTCGATGTTGACGAGCCAGAAAGGCATCAGTTGAAACGAAGGTGGGGACAAAGTCTTAAGCTTGAGTACTTTAGGTGTCTGTTCAGTCATGATGAAATATGAAGTGCGATAATGAACGAGGGGGAAATATATATATATCCAAGAAAAAATACGAAAAAAAATCACAATGTTTAAAAAAAATAAAAATAAGGCAATGATATATAAAAAAACCCAAAAAGGAACAGACTCACAGTTGCAATTAGGTGTACCAGATCACGTTGGTCTCACTAATGAAGATGTGACACACGTATTCAGTGTTTGACAACGCTTCTACCAGTAACACCTTCTAATATGATTCGTTCCCACCCAGAGAAATCAAAAGACAGAGTCGAGGAGATCGGAAGAGTGTATTTGGCGATTACCAATATATCGGAATTCTCTGATCTAATCTGGCTAGCGATTGCGGTTGATGTTGAGCACGGCGTTGCCACACGTGATCTGGTGCGGATGCCTGACCGAGCGCCTTCAGCTAGATGAGTCCACTAAAACATATGGTCAGCATCCAATGTCGAAAACTTAGAGCTATTTATTTTGGGGATTTATTTACCGCTAAAATGGAAAAGTCGTTAGTCAGGTTTCAAGTAATTTGTTCTTGGCTTGTGAACTTTTTTGGACTGTCCTATTAAATTCTCTGTTTTGGGACACAAGAAAAATGAGGGTGAAAATTTATCACTCAGCAACATAAAAACTGTAATCAATTCGCCTCTAGTTCTTCGACATGAAAACGGGACTAAGTTTAGCTTGGCCAGTCGAGCATCGTACAATGTCAGAAGAGTTTTAGCGTCGACATGACTAAAAGCCCTATGTATTGACCATAAGGTTCTAAAACCATTGGCGGCTATTGCACGGCAATGTGCAGTAGTCTTTAAGTCTTGGCTAACGATGACTTCTAAGTAATTGTGTGTCTGGACAGCCGGTAGCTCAGTGTTATTCATCGTGTATCTATCTGTACCTTGATGCCCGACATGCATCACAACACACTTGGGAGTATTTATCGGCAACTACCAGGTTTGAGACCATCCAGATAATTTCTCCAGGTCATTTTGGAGTTCTAATCTATAATTGTTACTTCATATCGCTCTCCATATCTTGACATGATCAGCAATTAGCAAGAATGATGATGATGGTAGACGAGGAAGGTCATTTACATACAAGAGGAATTACACGGGCCCCAAAACTGTTCCCTGGGACACTCAGCTAAGCACAATTTTCCAGCTAGACAACTTGGAGTTCACCTTTACTCTTTGTTGGCGCCCAACTAAGAAGTCTTTTATCCACATGGACTTCCTAAAACCCAGACAATTCTTAACTTTATCGAAAGCTTTGCTGAAGGCAGTGTAGGCTACGTCCACAGGTAACCTTCGGCCTTTAAGAGAGCACCAGTTTGCACAAGGTGTAGCTTTTCAAGCCGCTTTTTCTATGGAAAACCCCGGAATTCTGGATTTGCACGGATGCCTGCCCCTTGTACTTTTTCCGAAATATCCGAGTCACCTCACAAACAGGGGCTCGCAGCCTGAACTCAGTTCTCAAGCTTAGTTCTAACTAAGGCGTAAACTATGATGAACATGGTAGTATCCAACCAGGTGAATGTCTGTCTTAAAGCCCATAGGATGCCATCGTTTCATTAGCCACGCTCAGTTATTTATTATCATTAACACGAGTGAATACATCCTGTATAATATGTAGGGGAAAAGAGTATTGTAACATAAGTAACATGAAAAAATACAAACAACCCTTAATTTACAATTGTTTTCAGAAGGGGTTTTGTGGAGATTTTTAGAAATTTCAATAGCTGAAATCATGAGTCAACCCATTCTGATAATAATCATGTGCTCACTGGTGACTGACATCAAGAGGCATTTACTGGAGTTCTAGTGAGAAGCCGTTACCAGTGGAGTTCAACCAGGTCTGTTGTGAGATATCAACTCGCTGAAGACAATGGTGTACGGTGGCGCAGCCTCGCGGATTGGTTGAAGTTAGACATTAACACCGTTGGATGCCGGCTCAGTGGTTTAATGGTTAAGCGCTCGCGTGCGAGACTAATAGGTCCTGGGTTCGAATGTCACGAGGGGCGGGATCGTGGATGCGCACTGCTGAATAGTCCTATACTGGGACGAAACGGCCGTCCGGTGCATACAGGTTTTCCATGGTGGCCTAGCTTCAATTGACTCATGATTTCAACTATTAGAATTATTTATTGAATAATTGGTAGGAATTTATTTGCATCTCACCAAAGGATTTACTCTGATGGCAATTCCAATCAACTGCCCAAGTTACTAATTATTTTCCGCAAGCCTGCAAAAAAGTTTACCACGAAATCATTCCGTCCCGAAAACGAAGTATTGCTTCTTGGATTTAACTGGAGGCATTAACGAGAACGTCGTCTTCTCGGGGTCTAGCTGCCAATTCTGCGCTTATCTTTTCGCTTCGGATTGACTGCATCAGTTAAACGACCTAGTGGCGGCTTCGAGTTAGGAGGTTCGTTATCCAAATTGTGTAGTCTATTGAGGATGTGGTTCACATATCACATCAGGCACTTACATCGAGCATCAATTTCTAACATTGTGTAACCGAATCTTCTCACAATAACATCTGCTACCCACACAGGCCTTCACTTTTGAAAGCTTCTTACGTATGCTTGCAACACATTAGGAGACTCACCCTCAATTCCCATCACCTTGGATTAATTATCTGCCTTTATCCCTGTGGATACATACCATCAAATCACTTTAGAGCCTTCTTTTCAAATATTGACTGAGCTGTGGAGATACTAGTGGGCGAGGCTGGATTGGAGATTATTCCGACTCATTTTCTCCATCGTTCCCTCCTCTTGTGATTATTTTGAAAATCACTGGAAAATTCGCCCAATAAATGAGAATAGGAAGACACTCGGTTGTAAATAACATTGGAAGAATTATCGAACATTTTTAATCTGCATTACAGATAAGATTAAATAGGTAATTGAGCGCTTTTAATTCTGTGGTTCAGTAAGACCAAACAGACTGAAGGATTCGTCAGTATCACATTATCAGGATTCGACTGTTAGATAAATAAACTTGGCAGTACATTTTGATAATTCCGAAATTTTAATAGGTATACACGATGCATTTCTTATGCTGTCAGTAGTATGGTGAGTGTGTAGAATTATGGCCTAATATGATATTAGTACCGCTCTAATAATATACTTAATACTGAGCTTGTAGATTTGTCATGATGTAACTTCCTAATCTATAAGATCTTATGTGGAAGTCACATTATTATCTACACCAAATCATCGCGCCGTAACAATCACCAATATATTATGAAGAACACACTTAGGCTAGAGCTGGAATAATATATTTAATCTGAACAAAAGGTATATGTTAACAGTCAATGATGACCACGCCTACAAGGCCGAGCCGTGCTATGCGATGGATTCGAACTCACTCAATTGATTGTTCCCGCCTTCCTCATCGTTGGTTTTTCTCCGTGTTAAACGTTGAATATCTACTGTACTTAAAGACTATGGAGTGCTTGAAAATGCTAATAACTTTATCAGTTTGTCATGAACTTCTATTTTTACCTGCCATTCCTTTTTCGTCAAGTGTCAATACTCTAGTCATAATGTGAGAGCTTGAATCACCATATACTAAGCTATTTTGTAGGAACTAAAATAAAATTAAAAACGTAAGTCCAACAGGCAGCACAGATAGGAGAACAACAACATCACTTAACTATTATCTCTTCTTCAATTATATAATATGTGAGACGAAAAAAGGTTCCACTCTACCAATAAATGCACAAAAATGGACATACACGGTCTGATAACGCTGCTATCTGAAGTCTATTCTTGCTAGGGGACCTCAAAGTTAGCCATTCTAGACGCCATGAATGAAATATGCGAGCAAATATTTGGGAAACGATCAGTGTCAAGGAAATACAGTCAAAGCTGACAAATTATTGTCATAGATGAGCACCCCGACTCACCCAAGAGTGATATGGTACAGATCTCGACTGAGCTACCTCAATTAAGGGTGCTATGCAATCAGATGTTTCTTTAACACAAAATAACGTATTAACCAGAAAAGGAATGATTAATAAATAAGTGCTCAGTAACTGGCAATCAATAAAAATATTCGCAAGGAGACAGGATCAATAATTTATCTGAAAAGATTCGCGTGATCTTTTTCAGCTAATAGTGAAACGTCAACACTCATCAGCTGAGCCATGAAGTAACATTGAGTTTAGTCGGACACGACACCATTGTCAATTGCTCGGTAACATACAATAGTTAAATTAGGTAATAAGGGTAAATCTTTAAACAAAGTCGAGCAATAAAAGTTAAGACAAAGAGAACTAAAGAACATAAAATTTGGTTAATAGATACCTCAGTCACTGCTTATACTCACTGCCACTCCACCTTATTTCTGGATATTTGCTTCTTCTAAGGTGACTGGTAGACTCAACATTATGTCCTACACTAAGTAGTGTGTCTCGCGTCCTTTTTAGAAAATGCTGATTTCAAAAGCATCATGTCTGACGTATGTCGGACAGATACGAATTCGGAACAGGTGTGTATTTTACAGAAATCATATAGTCTGCTTCTAAAAAGTGTGCATCAGTACGAGTTAATCGTCGTTTTCAGTAACGAGAGAGTGGCAGGTCGACGTTCCCTGACAGTTTGGTTCAAAAATTTTTAATTCGCTTGTGTGTGAGATTGGAATCGTCTTTCGGACATAACTATCACAAAAAACTATCCCAATTAAAAATGAAAACCGTCACCTATATTCTGGAAATGAATAACACACATGTGTATCTCAAAATTGCTTCAGTTCATAAGTATAACCAAGCATTACTTACTTACTTAATTACGCCTGTTACTCCAAATGGAGCATAGGCCGCCGACCAGCATTCTCCAACCCACTCTGTCCTCCACCTTCTTTTCTAGTTCCATCCAATTCTTGTTCATTTTTCTCATGTCTATTTCCATTTCCTGGCGCAATGTGTTCTTTGATCTTCCTCTTTTCCTTTGGCATTCAGGATTCCATGAGAGGGCTTGTCTTGTGACGCAGTTAGGTGCTTTCCTCAATGTATGTCCTATCCACTTCCAGTGCTTCTTCCTGATTTCTTCCTCCACTGGAATCTGGTTTGTTCTCTCCCACAGTACGTTGTTGCTAATAGTGTCCGGCCAACTGATCCGAAGTATTTTGCGTAGACAACTGTTAATAAACACCTGTATCTTCTGAATTATGGCTTTCGTAGTTCTCCAAGTTTCTGCCCCACACAGTAGAACTGTCTTGACATTTGTATTGAAAATCCTTACCTTGGTGTTGGTTGACAGACAATTGTTTCGAGTTCCAGATATTCCTCAGTTGTAAATATGCTGCTCGTGCTTTGCCGATCCGTGCCTTCACATCTGCATCGAATCCACCCTATTCACTAATGATGTTGCCCAGATATGTAAAGGCTTTTACCTCTTCCAAATCTTCTCCGTCAATTGTGATTGGATTGGTGCATGCTGTGTTGTATCGGAGAATCTCGCTTTTCCGCTTGTATATATTGAGACCTACTGTTGCTGAGGCTGCCGCTACACTGGTCGTTTTCTCCAGCATTTGTTGTTGCTTTTGGGATAAAAGAGCCAGATCATCTGCGAAGTCTAGATCGTCTAACTGCATCCTAGATGTCCACTGTATCCCGTGTTTCCTTTCATTTGTTGACATCTTCATGATCCAGTCGATCACCAGGAGAAAGAGAAAGGGTGAGAGTAAGCAACCTTGCCTAACACCGGTCTTCACTTCGAACGAGTCTGTGACCTGTCCTCCATGCAGTATTTGGCAGTTCAATCCATCATAGGAATTCTGTATGATATTGACAATCTTCTGAGGCACGCCGTATTATCTAAGAAGCTTCCATACTGTTGTCCTATTCACGCTATCAAATGCTTTATCGTAGTCAATGAAGTTGATGTGGAGTGATGAATTCCATTCAATTGATTGTTCCACAATGATCCGTAGAGTTGCGATTTGGTCTGTACACGATCTATCCTTACGGAATCCTGCCTGTTGGTCTCGAAGTTGGGCGTCTACGCAGTCCTTCATCCTGCTTAACAATACTCTGTTGAAGACGTTTCCCGGTATTGAGAGAAGAGTGATTCCCCTGTAGTTATCACAGTTGCTGAGATCGCCTTTCTTCGGTATTTTGATCAGAAGTCCTTCTTTCCAGTATTTCGGTACTTGTTCCTCATCCCAAATCTTATCGAAGAGAATGTGGAGCATCCTTGAAGTTACCGCTATGTCTGCTTTCAGTGCCTCTGCTGGAACGTTGTCTGGTCCTTCTGCTTTGCCGTTCTTGATTTGTCTGATGGACATGCTGATTTTTTCAATTGTTGTTGGGCCAACAGTGATTGGGAGGTCCGTGGGTACTGCTTCGATATTGGGTGGGTTCAGTGGGGCTGGTCGATTCAAGAGTTATTTGAAGTGTTCTAACCACCGGTTTTGTTGCGCTTCAATGTTGGTGATTACCTCGCCTTCCTTGCTTTTCACCGTTTGCTCCGGTTTACGGTGATTTCCATAGAGTTTCTTTGTTATGTCATACAGTTCTCTCATGTTTCCTTCTCTTGCAGGCTTTTCCGCCGTCGTTGCTAGACCTTCCACATATTTACGTTTGTCGGTTCTGATGCTCCTCTTCACTTGCTTGTTTACTTCTTTGTGTTCAGCTTGTGCCTTGGCTTTCTCTGCTCTTGTTCGACTGGTATTGATTGCTGCCTTCTTGTTCCTCCTTTCTTGAATCATATCCAGTGTATCAACAGTGATCCATTCCTTGTGATGGTGCTTCTTGTGGCCCAGAACATCATGACATGTTGAAGTGATTGCCTCCTTTATCCTTTCCAGTTGCTCTCCATAGTAGTTCCCTCTCCATTGAGTAGATCGTGAAAGGCCTGTAACCTATTGCTGTGGACTATCTTGAATTCGTTGGGTTTGTCACTGTTCCGAAGAAAGTCTTCATATGTCTTCATATCTAGTGTTTTCCGTTCCAACCTTGGCATTGAAATCTCCAACCAGAATAGTCAGGTCCTTTGTTGGACACTTCTCGATGATTGACTGCAGCCTTTTGTAGAATTGATCTTTAACGTCTTCATTGTAGTCGTTGGTAGGCGCATAGCATTGGATGATGTTCATTGAAATGCCCTCTTTTTTTGTTTTGAAGGAGGCTTTGATGATCCTTGGTCCATGAGATTCCCATCCTATAAGTAAATTTTGTGCTCGTTTGGACAGCATCAATGCAACTCCTTGTGTGTGGGGGCATTTTATTCTCCATGGCCGGAGTATAACAGAGGCTCTCCTGAAGTTAGTCGTTATTGTCTAACTTTCGTCCAATGTGTTTCACTGATCCCAAGCACCTCTAGGTTGTATCGCCTCATTTCTGCAGCAATTTGGAAGGCTCTTCCGGTGTCACACATTGTACGAACATTCCATGTACCTAACTAAATGGTTGCTCTGTTTGCCAGAAGGGGCATCGGCCTCGTAACTTCTGAAAAAACTCGGCTTCCATCATGAGGCGTCATGGTTCTTCCAAATGAACACCTGATTCCCAGGGCAGAGTTTAACAGGTTCGAATAATTTTTTATGGTTGACGTTTTTTTAGCGAGTTAGTTTTTTACGGGATGGGGTCGCTAATTCCATGCTCAACCCTCCTTCTTTATCCGGGCTTGAGACCGGCAGTAGCCCCCAATGGGACTCCAGGTGGAGTTTATAAACAAGTATACAGAATATTTATTTCCGACTGGGTTGTTGAATATATGTTACTAAAGATGCTTAAAATGGAATGTAATCTCTGAGTTTACATTCGGCTCATTCATTTTCCGATAAGTTCCTACACCGAAGAAACCTGATGTCCAAAGTTCTTTGAAGAAAATCACTCAAAATTTCAAAATTAAGACGGCCTAGTGACTAGTTGATCTGACTCCTATGTAGAAAAACGTAAGGATATGCCGTAAATATAAACAAATCTTCCATTTATCTCCGCACATTACACCAAAGCTATCCCTGTTTGTGAGGCGACGGTAATTAGAAGTTTTATAAGAATCGAGTCAAATGAATTTACTGCATGCATTTATTTTTTCAGACAGATATCAAGACTGAGAAACAAGGGAGTGAAGAGAGGGAGACAAGCACTCCAACTTCATTTTATGAAACGCGATTCAATATTCATAGCCAAGCAAATATAAGCCAGGACATGAGATGAGTGAGGCAAGCATACACACATACGCTTACACAAAAGTAAGGACGGTTGTAAGCAAATGATTGAAAAGGTCAAAACGTGACTAAATGAAAATAACTTACCGGGTTTGCCTAGAGGCTGAGAGAATCTATGCGGGCTTGACATGTGACCTGAGGCTACTAAGTTCCGTGTACAAAATTGAACATTAATTTTAACAAAGTCCGTTTTTGAAAATAAAACTGTGCAAGTATTTGACCGACGTTATAAAAAGAAGTGAAAAACGTTGCACTATTTGTGATAGAGTAAAGCGCTTCGTGAGATGTAAGTGTTTAGGATTGAGGTCTAATTCGATGTTAGTAGACGTATTTTTGATACCATAATAACAGATCTAATCCCAACACTGTCGATGTGTGATAATAAGACTACCTAATCTATAAGATCTTACATGGAAGTCACATCATTGTCTACACTAACGCTTTCCATCGTAACAATCAGATATTTGGTGCCTTGTGATTCAGCAAACACATTTGAGCTAGGCAGAGAGTAATATATTAAATATAATAAGCGAGCAGTTATGTGACCGCACATGCATGATCAAGCCATGCGATTTCGATCAGTTGTTCCTGCATCTACCTCTGTTGACCTTCATTAAACGTTACGTGTTGAAAGTAAGTCTTCCCAATAATTGTAAGCTCGGCTTCAAAGATCGTGTGGTTAGGAACTAATGCTAATATGAGTGTGTATTACGAAAGTGTTACACTTATGTAAAATGATGCATGAATATCGTACAGGCCTGGAGAAAAATGAAAGTGTTAGCATGCGATTATGGGCAAACTAATAAGCATACAAGAATTCAACATGGATTTATGTTGTGACTGTCTGAGAGATGAAATAATACGTTTGTATGGGCGATTCGAAATACCGTAAAAACAAGATAATAAATCGTTTATCGATGACAAGTATGACATTCGGATAAATTGTGAAAGTAACCAGGACGTATAAGGGTAAAGAATAATTGAACATGAACATGTTTCAACAAGCTGAAGTATAGTAAGTAGTGTTAATATAGTACTGGTCACGACACCGGGATAAATATCCCTGTCTTACTACATCACAGGGTTAATACTTCAATACTAGTACTTACGAAATTCTCGACTGTAATAATAACTCATCTACATTATTTGAACGATCGGCATGTGAAATTTCTTTAAAAATAATTTTGTCCTTATTGAACGTTGAGATTGTTTTTGAGAAGCCCAAAATAATAATTTGCAAATTAATTGATAGATCATAACAGATACACATAAAATCTGTTTGGAAACTAGCAAAACAGTCCAAGCTATCACTCTAAGTCTTTTGTAACCATGTCTTTCGGTAACTTTGAGAGTGTTTCATCATGCCTACTTAATAAGTTCTGTGTTGTGGCCTCATTAATTTAAGATTTCATCAGCGTGACAAACACCTTATTTCTTTAAAAACATAAGGTTGGACAAACCAAATAGCCTACTTGTTTTAACTTAGTACAAGCTAAGACTTTGCCTTTGGTAGCCTGAGGTTTTGGTCTGTGGACAATCAAGTAATACAGAATATTCTAAAATCTGTATATATTCGAATAAGATCACGCTTAATGTAAACTATGCACAAAACCAGTGTACGAAGACGCGGAAAAATGAGTTGACATAACGTTAATCGTTTATAGCGAACATAGATGATTTTGGTTAGCGAATAGACAAGGCATATTTATACAAGGCTAAAGAGAGTCAAAGTGGTGGATGCCGAGTAGTACTATAGTCGGTTGGTTTATTTATTGATTACATCTTACAATCCCCTTGAAACGCCCTCTGCATCCATGATTCTGGGTTATAGTCACCAAACAATTGACTTCCTTTAGTCAGCATAAATCTGATACATTCTGAATTGCCACCCACAAATACGCTGTTTGGACTCGTTCGCCAGGGACTTTGCCAACCTGATTGTTAATGGACTTAAACTATAGACTAATACTTCCTTCAGTACTAAGTCAACTAGGTATTATATATTAAAGTTTTGTCCTCTGAATCTTTGTGGAATGGCAATCCCTCATGGACCAATAATGACTTATTTGGAGCACATGCCTCTTTGGCAACATACACACCCATCATATTCATGAAGGATCTGTCGTTCAGCATTGACTCAGACTCAACCAAAATGGTTTTCGAAGCTTCATCTATCAGTAAATCGTGGAACAGAGACGTTCCTAGAGTACTTCTGACTGTGCCACCATTACTAAAAATGTGCCCCGAGCATCCTAGCCTGGCAACAAAAATTGATAGTATACATATAAATGAGTTTATATCTAGGGAGTTAGACATTATAGTGTGGATGACTGCTGCAGAATGAGGCGAATAGGTAGTCAAAGCGCTTCTCGACAGCTACTCCTCACACGTTGTTGAATGCCCCGACAATGTTCATGCCTAAGGAGTTGAAAGGTGATGAGTTGACCTCTACCCTGGATTCCGGCAATGGCTCCACTATTTGGAGACGTGGCAAAGATAACGTCTTCTGTATAGACAGCATTTTTTCAGTACTCTGGGCAGTAACCTCTTAAAGTCTAATACTCTTTATGGAGACTGCCTGTAGGAAATCGTTCCCTAAACTGCCTAATGTTTGGGTAGTTTCGATATGGGCGTATAGAAAAGGATAGGGCATTACAATCAAATCCGTAACAACTGGTTTATTAGAAAGTGTAACCAGATATTTGGTCCCGAATGGTAGAGATGATGTTTTTTGACACTCGTCAATGCGGATCAGACCCTCTAACGCAAAAGAGTTGAGATTCTTTATGAAAGTTCGACAAATTAGTCTATTCACTCCCATCATTGTTTTCGTCTTTTATGAACCCTCCTCTTGCTATCTAGAAACATTGTTTTCAGATATTAACAATAGATTAGTTAGGTTATTTTGTTAAACGATGTATGAACCACTGTGAACTTATTGCATTATATCTGTTTTTGAAATATCGATACCCACCAATCATCGTCAAGGTTATATATTTCATATTCCGGTAGTTCGACATGCCACAGTAAACCTCCTGGGTTATAAAAGTACCCACAGTAATGCGAACCATGATTTGAATGTATGAAATTGTCATTGTGGTTTCAAGATTCAAACTCTCATGGTATTAAACGGGTCAAAATGTTATCACTTTCTATCAGGTTTCACAGCTTGATTTCTTTCCCCTACATGAATGACAGGTCTTAAAACCGTTGGCTTATTGTGATCTATAATTTGTGCATAATCCTCAGGAATCAGTCTACCCTTCACTAGTCTCCATTAGTTTGGAGTAGATAACTGATGTACGGTTGCTAACGCATTACTTACGAACCTATCTAATCTTGAAGTTGCAAAGTTTTGTAGAATGAAACACGATTAACCAATCCGTCTAATAAAAAACCGAATAAATGGAGAAATTTGACTGTCCTTTGACATGTTTCGCAGTATTGGCACAACATCTGGGCTATTACTACCACTGTAGGTGAAGTAACATGTTTCAAAGGAGCAAACCTAGACTTGGCTAGAAGAAATTTTCAACGACTTTGAATAGAAACATCTCTATAACAGATGTATTGAATAACACCATATACAGGCTTGGAGGCATTAGAGAAACAACGAATCGGGACACACAACTGTTCACAATCTGATCTCAGATATGTCGGTATTCATAATTTGTTCAGTCCCTTCATATGACAAGACTGACAATTCCACTTTGCTTGATATTTTTTGGGTAACTCTATGTCGCAGTCAAGTTTCTGTCGACGTGCATCCTGAAAAACCAGTTTGGCTGGTAATTTTACTGCAGGTATGACTCCAACCTAGTCGGAGATGAATGTTATATAAGACAAAATAAATTTTTCAGTCAAATTCCCATGAAACGTCTGAAAAGCATAAACTAGTTTCTCCGTTCCAAAGTTCCGATATGGTTCCAGCGTTCCTTCTATCAATTCATTTGGTCCAGAAGCGGTCGGGTTTCTCTCGGTAAGGTCATTATTGAGAATGAAATCCGTCACTAACATTGTGGCTAGTCTAGTTGAGTAAGGTAAATCCTTATAAACTTAGGAACCTTTTGAATCATTGTTGGGATATTCAGGAAAATATCCCAAAAAATTATCCTGTTAAGGCTAATGCTATCCTTGGACATGAAATGGTGTCATCTTATTGGTCAATATTTATTTAACGTGTCATTTTCCTACTGGCCATTATTGTACAATATTATTTTCTTTTTTATGGTACGTTGTGGTTTGTCTGATTGATATATAAACAGAGTATATTTGAAACATAACGATTCATAAATCCGAGGCTGAAACTTGTGTTCTGGACTCAACTGGCTGGGCTAGACAGGGAAGCGAGACCAATCAGAACCCTAGGTCGTTCTACGTGTTTGTGCGTCTTTGGTCCGATCAATAATTCCCTACCCTTAATCCGCAGCATCATTTTCACAGTTATAACAGTTGGCGACGGGGTGAAGAAAAAAAACAATCCAAAGTCATTCTGTAATTGGGCGAAATCCAGTCTAATTATTCAACCAATCAGTATCCAGATTGTCATCAGTGTCCTTGAACCACATTGGTCATTAGTCATACAGTAATTTTCATCGCAGGTGCTGATTCGAAAAAATGACTCTTCCTTCCGATCAATTACAGCTGCTCTTTGAAGGACATTTGGACTTATTAGTCAAATTCCGCACGCAGCTGCTAAATCACTCATGCTATGAAGACGCGACGGAAGTGGATGGATTGATATCTCAAATACACAGTGAGCTGGAAAATGACAGCAGCCTTCATGAATCCTCGATGAACTGTACTTCAACCGAAACAGTCATCCATGATGCGCCCAGTGGTCCAGTACTTTCTATCCCAGAAACATGCCCGGTAATGGAGTCAAACTCCATCATCCCCGAAACAGCATGTACAGACAGTAACATATCCAGCTCACGAGAAGATCTCATTGTTTTGCCAGAAAATGTGTTTCACGCATCAAATAATAACCAAGAACCTGGTACAGTTTTGTTGGACGCCGATTATCATAATGATCCACTACTTGCTAAAGATTTAAACCCTGATGACTTCGAATTGGATGGCGTTTATCCTCAATATCTGATCGATTTTACTGGATTCCCTGCGCAATATGTTTTAAATACAACCAAATTAATTGTAATTTGGGTTTATGAAGACCCAACATTATTTCGCGGGGGAGGATAGACGCGGAAAAAATTTAAAATCCGGACATCAACTCCGGATCTCCAAAAAAGGGAGGTGTTGGGATATTCAGGAAAATATCCCAAAAATTATCCTGTTAAGGCTAATGCTATCCTTGGACATGAAATGGTGTCATCTTATTGGTCAATATTTATTTAACGTGTCATTTTCCTACTGGCCATTATTGTACAATATTATTTTCTTTTTTATGGTACGTTGTGGTTTGTCTGATTGATATATAAACAGAGTATATTTGAAACATAACGATTCATAAATCCGAGGCTGAAACTTGTGTTCTGGACTCAACCGGCTGGGCTAGACAGGGAAGCGAGACCAATCAGAACCCTAGGTCGTTCTACGTGTTTGTGCGTCTTTGGTCCGATCAATAATTCCCTACCCTTAATCCGCAGCATCATTTTCACAGTTATAACAATCATGAACTCTTTGCCTTGGCTTTGTAAATCGTGCCAAAACTTATCAATAAGTTGCATATGTGGACCAGCTTTTTATTTTCATGCATAATGCACATGTAGGGCCAGCGAAATTTCACCGAACCGTAGCCAAATCATCCAGCAGTGGGTCACCGAACATCGAACAATTCATCAAGGTCAAGGACAACCAACGCGAATCAATTTATCGTACGCCATGGACTGGCCCATGTGATGGTGGTTACACTTTCGCTTGTCCATATTCTAACTAATATATTTCTGCGATAGCGATTTTCACGTTTTACGGTCTTCCAAGCAACAATAATGCTTTAATATTACTAAGGGGTAAACCACGTTAGGTGTTGATCGCGAGGTGTTGCTTCGAAGTTAGCTGTTGATCACACCATTCCCATATAAGTCAAGGAGGCTCCCAATCATTCGACATAAATCATCTACGTTGCTGATCTACACACCTAATGAATTTATCCTCATTATCAAAATATCTCATCCTGAAAAGTCAGCGTAGTGAAGCACAGTGATGAGGTTATACTTTAATTCATCCTCAGTAGAAGGGTGGCTAAACGCACGGGTGCTATCGTCAGGTTTTTCGTAGGGTTCTAACAGCGTCCATTCTAATCTAGTCCTTATAGTGTATGGCTCAGTCGCCTTTTCAGTCCTTAGATCTTTTATCTCGCATGCGTCCTGTGCACCACATCCGATTAACAATTTGAAATTCTCTACCTCTACCCTTGGAAAGTTCAAATCCTTTAATTGAGACCAGGACGCTCTCTGACTTGCCGTTGATACAGTTCTGTATAATGAACGTAATCTTGCAACCATCCACACCTTTTGAATCTTAACATGTGACGAAAAATTTGGCGAATGAAATTTTGTATCGACTTCGTTACATAGCGACAATGACTGATTACTTGACGTCTTCAAGAATACAATTCTGTGCATTCCATCTAGGCTCAGGTAGTTGGCTAGTTCATCTGCAACGACCAAAGTTTCTGCCCCACTACCTGAAATGACATGGGCCTGAATCGTCATGAAGACATAAAGGGAGTTTCAGTTCCCGTATAGCCTACCCTGGTAACACCGATTTATTATCCAGCGTGGTTTTCATGTTGTTCACTTGTGCCCTATTACTGTCTTTGTTTCCACTTACCTTTTAATTCGTCTAGTTGAACTTTAATATAAAATATCTTAACAAGTATATGCGTGACCAGATTTCTCGAAATGTATTGCACGAATATATCACATAATCCTGATAACCATCGTCTTCTCATTGCATTATTAAACTTTGTCAAAGAGACTAGCTGTTTTAAGTATAGATTTTCGGTCTCCAAAGGGATTCGTGATCAAACGATCTGTTTGGCAGCATCACACTATTTTATGCCACATAATCCCGATAACCTTCGTCCTCTTATAACATTGTCGAAATCTCTACTTATATTACTTGCCATCAAACCTTAGTTGCACAACTTATTCACTAAAATGAATTCTACTCCCTTGTTAACTTCTCCAGCAGTGAACTTTAGAAAATGGTCAAAATAGGGCTCCCGAGCTTAGTGAACATGGCTGTTTAAATGACATGAGGTCGTGTACGTCAACCAGCGCAGTTCTTGACGGTGATAATATATGATATTTTGGTCTCCATGCACTTCGCATTTGAATGCATTTTCACAGATCACTGGTCAGAGAGGTGTGATAATTAGAAATACTTGAATTGTAGTTTAAACCAGGAATCCAAAGAATAACGCAAGTTAATTAAGAAGTACTAGATACGCACAAACGAATGTACTGTATTTGGAATTCGAAATCAAACATTCAACAAGTACAAAGGAAGCTTTAGTTCATGCAAACAATACATCCGCCACAGCTTAAATTGGAGTCTAAGTGTTTGCAATCGATTATACGTCCTCTTCTTAAGTTCATCCTGTGTCTGTTCGACAGTGTACTGGATCAAGACTCCTTATTGTCTAGAATGTGCTTATTAGTTTTAGAATTAACAATCGAAATTAGACCAGACTCACCTGGTTCCTGGAATTGTATTTGATCAACGTGTCGGTTGTGTAGACTTAAGTCACTGATATCTAGAATTCGTACTATACATTTCCCAACATTCAACACAATCCCCATGGCTGGTCGAAGATCATTTCCACGATAATATGTAACTTCCGCAGACTCCAAACACCTTATATCCGAACGAAGAATCCTCCCTTTTATTAGGTTGATGTGGTCTCTTTCGCTACAGAATGTTTAGCATTCCTCTATTGCAGTAGACATATATCTTCTTCCTTCTCCAGTTCATTAGACCTTGAAGTAGCAATGGAATTAATAGCAGTTTCCGATTTCCTAATAAGATTTTCTGCCTGGCCATCAGAAAAATGAAGCCTGGGAGCAGTGAACAAATGTCTGCGCTCTATACCATTCAACCAGTTAGTGACTGCATCCGCAGCGAAATGAGAGTCATTATCCGTCACCAAAACCATAGGAAATTCTTTGTCGACTAAACACCTTTCCTAATGCTTGGATTGTGAAGTCAGAATTTGTTGAAGTTGTGAAAAACTTCAGGTCACTCAGAAACAGAATCAATGATTACAAGTGCATAGTATTGACCGAGAAATGGACCACAATAGTCTGGATGAATTTTCCGCCAGGCCTCAGATGATACTGTCCATGGACTTGATTTCGAACGCTGATTTCTGGACTTATGATATTTTTCACAATTGTTTGCTGTACGACATGTATCTGAATTTATCTCTGACCACCAACATGATTGTCCAGAAATGTAGTCATCGTGTTAAATTTGTTTGGCACTCCTGTACTAAACCGTGTAGTCATGGACACTCAAAGCAATACTCCATCGTTGAACCATAGCATCCGAGCAACGTGCTAAGGGTTTTTCGGGATGATAAATGAACTTTAAAGCCTCATGATCAGTAACAATAGTGGATTTCATTCCGAATAAATATTTATGAACTCTTTTAACAGCCCAAAACACAGACAATGCTTCTCGCTGAGTTTGTGAATAACCTTGTTCAGTAACAGTAAGTTTACGCGAAATACAAATAGCCAGTCTACCTTCCTGCTACAAAACTGCACCAACACCCGTAGGTGATGCATCAATAATAAGTGTGGAATATATACTGGGGGAGTAAGTTCGAAGAACAGCATCACTTTGAAGAAACTTTATTAGACTTCATAAGCATGACTTTTGTTCCTCATCCCATTTGAAGCGATTGGATGTCGAAAGATTGAATAAACAATTAGCAGGAAAAGAAAAATCTGAAATAAGACGGGAATAGTATTGAAAGGCACTCATTAGTGAAAGTAGTTCTATAAGATTTTCTGGAGGTAGTGCATTTGCCAGTGGAGTTAGTCGTGTGATATCTTGTTTAAAACCTTTACCATCAACTAGGTATCCAAGACATTTGAAACTAGATACACAAAATAAACACTGATTTGGATTCACTATAATATTCTCCTCAATTAAACGACGTAATAAATCAATAAGTCTCTGGTCATGAACTACCTTATCAGAACCATGAACAATGAAATCATCTTGATGAACTTCAACAACTTCAAGATCACTGACTACCTTATTCATAACTTCCTGAAATATGGCGGGAGAACAACTTAGATTAAATGGAAGGGAGTTGTATTTGAACAGACTAAAAGAAGTGTTAATTGTGGCCAAAATAGATGGAGATTGATCTAAACGGATTTGAAGATAAGCATCTTTTAATCTAACTTTCCAGAACACTTTAGAATCATGAAGTCGACTTACAATATGTTCAGCCTCCACCGTCGTGCATGTTTGTTTCAACAAACAAGAGTTCAGTGTTAATCTATAGTCACCACATATTCTAGGGGTACTACCGCACGAATTCAACGGCGTAACAATAGGAGTACCCTATGCTGAAGACTGGATAGATTCAATTATATCTTTCACACACAAATCGTTCAACGTTTTGTGTACTGTTTCTCGAAGACCATAAAGAATTATTCGTCTCTTAATAATGACTGGTTCACCCTGTACTTGACGTTTTATGGGCTGAATTTTCATACCTCCACTGCATCTAGCACACGCAGCTATCAAATCTTTAAGTAAAACATCGGAATTGTCTTTGAAAACTAGTAAAGACAACTCCACATTAATTCCTTTCAAATTTTTTAAATCCAGTATTGACAGTCCTGTTTCACTGACTAAAAATTCACAAGGCATGTATGAAGAACTATCGTCTATTATTATCAAATCATAGCATCCTCGAATTAGAAGTTTGAAGATGAACATTACTTTTCAAAATGGTAGACAAAGATAAATGATCATTAGGAACAGCCGAATTACTGGGATCTAAATTACAAGATTCAGTACCACTTGAGGCAAAATGAACAGCAGCTTTGTATACTGACTGAACGTGTCCTATCTTACCACATTTAAAACATTTAGCATAACGAAATGCATATGAATTGCGAAAATGAAATTTGCCACAGAATAAACATGTAACAAACTTGATCTCACCTTCGTTGTTTGCTTCGTAATTCCTTGTTGAAACACCCTTCATATTTACACGAGATTGAATATCAAGTTCATTCACTGACTCGTAATTAATACACACAGGCATTTCTTGACCAGAATATTTCTTGTCAATAGAAATATTTTTGAATTATATAAATTGTTGTAACGCGTGATAGACTGCAGGTTATGATAAGCAGCGTTTATATCGATCGATTCGGTGACAG
Organism: Schistosoma haematobium; assembly: GCF_000699445.3. Classification (NCBI taxonomy): domain Eukaryota; kingdom Metazoa; phylum Platyhelminthes; class Trematoda; order Strigeidida; family Schistosomatidae; genus Schistosoma; species Schistosoma haematobium. Next base: position 1,249,899 of record NC_067198.1, on the reverse strand, counting down.
TGACACGTAAACATGTAAAGACGACCCAGAGTCCCGATTGGTCCCGCTTCGCTGTCTGTCCCAGCCAGTTGAGTCAAGAACACAAGTCACAGCCTCTGAGTTATGAATCATTATATTTCAAACATACTTTGTTTATATACCAATCAAGCATACCACATCGTACCATAAAATAGGAAAGAACATTTACAAAATATTTAACAAGTGAAATAAACATCAACCAATAAGAAATGTACATTTAAGGTCCAAGGACACCATAGACTTAACACGATAATTATTGGTATATTTTTCCGACTATCCTAACATAAATCCTAACAATAGTTCATTTATGGTTACCAACTTGAATTTAGTTTGCTACTTCAGTTTATTCCATTATTTAGTTTGCATTTGTATATGATTATTTAGTTATTCCTTAAATATACTGAAAGTTTATGATTGTTCACCAACACGAATAGAATATATATACACGTCCTAATGGTATAAAATGGGAGAGAACTTATATAATGTAGTTTTTATTCAGAATAATAAGACATCAATGAGAAAAAGCTAATAGTAAGTAATAGATAGTACCTTTATCATTGAATGAGTAAATGCAATCATGAACTAATCATCAAATGTCATGGAAATATTTTTTTTTTACAATAAGGATGGTATTCTTTTTTGGTGGTGTTTTGTTCTCTGAGCTGGATGGTTTGGTCGTGGAGCTTTCATCGTTTTTCTGAACGACATCATCAGCACAAACTTCAGATAGAAGTGAAGTGTTCTAATTTCTCCATATGTGTTTCACAGCTTGTTCTGTGCACCTCGATGTTGATTGGTATTCATTCAGCGATTCATTTTTTTTTTAGTTGTGATTAAATTTCTTACTGATAATGAAGAAACTACATGTTTTGAATTTCGTCTCGATAAAGTTGGGTTACTTTCAATGATGGTAACTGGAGTCTTCCAGTAAATGCATCATTACATTACCCCAGTAAAAGAATACAGACATTACTAAACAAAATAAATATGTCCTCGAAATGTATCAGAGAGTGATTTTTATTTTCATATTTTCTATCCATTCCATTGGCAGATATGTCGGCATCACATGTCAGTTTTATCCTGTACATTATCTTGAAATCTATGTTCGGTAAATTACTAAATAATCTATCAAAAATGAAAGAAAAAAAATGTCTCCAATTCATTACGTTATAAATTTAAATGGAGCAATAGTTTTATGAAGTTGGACAACCGGATATCTTTTTCAGATACAACTTTATAAACGTTTACTCAGTGCTTTAGCAATGTAGCATTGAGTATACGTAGGAAATTTAGCTTTTTCATCATTCTGAGTGTCATTAGTAAATAGTTATCTAATCAGTATGATTTTTTAAGAATTTATCGATAAAGTGGAATGACTATGTATTTAAGATAAGTTGAAAATCTTTGCTTTCATTTACTTTTTTTATACAGTTGGTAATTATGAATGTAAATAAGTATTCATTTTATTATTACCATTTCTGACATTCATGGATATTGTTCCATAGTGTACTGTTGTTCACTTTATGGAAGAAAAGCAGTAAAATTTAAGTCAAAGGAATTTTTTCTATCTCAGCTTGTCATCTGAATTCACAAGGATCTTAGTAGTCACAGACTATGAAACAAAAATCCATAATGGGTTTAGAATTTTGTAGATACACCTGTTTCATTTAGAAACAATATTTGATTACATGCAGAAGAGAAATATATATATGATTGGGTTTATGATCGCGTTATTTGCGATGAAAACATGGAAGGTGTACAACGGGAGTGACTTCGTTGTTCAGATGAATATAATCTACAAATATAACATATTACATGTACTCATCAAATTAGTTACTGTAAACTGTGTTTAGACACGAACAGTGCCTTCATTGTAGATGTGTGCTGACAAGATTTTATAAAGAATATATGATCTAACAAAGGAAACTAATATGAACTTAAATGAAAAACAGACTTGAAACTGAATGAATTTGGAATTCTTTTGTTACGATTTGATTCAGTGAATGATTCTGTTACTTTATGTGAAACCAACTGGTATGTAATGATGAGAACAAAATGAGTGAAAGAAAAAATCATGCAGTATTTTCTATGTAGTCAACCAACAGGTTCTAAACATCATAAATGATAAGCAAGTGATTTTGTTAGGCTTTTAGCTTATTTAATTGTCTAATGAATTTGAACATAACATCATATACAGTCAGCGGACAAAAGAAATTAAATCCTAAATATTCGTAAATGAAATTTTCTTAGTATTCCATATATTTTAGACATGCTATGGTGTGTGCTACTTATATTGACATAAGTAGTATATAATGTTAGTCGTGAACAAAAAGTCTGGCAGCAGAATGACAAGAGGATCGAACAGTAAAAAACAGAAAGAGGATGTAATTTGTATGAAAATGCAAGAGCAATGAATTCTGAGTCATTTTGAGACAATTGGTAGACATTTTACAAATTAAGCATTTACTTTATGATTGATTGGTAGATTTTATTCACAAGTCCTGTAATTCTGTGTCGGATACATTCGATTGTCTCCAATGGTGCTCTTGTTCATTACAATCCCAGTACTCTAAAATCGATATTGTTTTATTTATAAATAATATAGTAGTAATACAGTAGATATTATATAAGTTCATAATTTCTAGGCAACTATGAAAAACAATCGAGTAATACCTATTTAACATTTCATTAATATCAGATGGGTTTTTGTGGAGATTGTAGTAATTTCAATGGTTAAGATCATGAGTCAGTTGAAGCTACACCACCATGGAAAACCTGGAAGCACTGGACGGCCGTTTCGTCCTATTGTGGGACTCCTCAGCAGTGCGCATCCACAACATCAACAATTTAATTAACTTAAAAAAAAGATGTTTAAGAGAGAAATATAAGGTGAAAGGGTGTTTGTTAACACGATTTGACTAGAAACACGTGTAACTTGAAAAAAGATATCAATAAAATCCAAGTTCCATTAGAGAATGAAATACGTTTTTTCAGAAATTTAGTTCATTTCCTGATTGTTCGTTAAACATTATTCTGCAAACATGGTGGATTTCGAGCGTAAATCGATCTACTAGTAAACAAATTATTTTTAGACATTATATTTAGGTGAATGATTGTTTTTAAAACTTTTCCAGGCTCTTAAGTTATATGAAACAGTTTGTTGGAGAATATAAATAAAAATCATGACCAAAATGGTCACCATCAGCATATACGAACGTGTATTGTAAAGATAATGAATAGCAACTGGAAAGCATTGCCCAGGACAGAGGTCAATGTAGAACCCTGGTTGGCGGCCTACGCTCCACTATGAGGGGTAACAGGCATAAGTCAATAAGTATTATAAAGAAAAACAATTATACTGATCCCAGTAAGTAAAATGAAGATGCTTTTGGTCAAATACACAGTGATTGTCCACCACACGTTTAATAACAGACTTTACAGACTGACAGATGGATTGAAAATGGGACACCATCTAGGTCCAATATTGACTGACAGTTTTCTGGTGAAGTTAAAAAATATGTCGTCTATTATTTTGGCTGGTGCTATAGTGTTATTCAAATAGGCTGTATTTACAGGACTTTATCATTAAGCTTGCTCAAACTTACAGCATGGATGGGAAAATCGGGTATCACGTCTACGACTAGTGCAACTCTTTCCTATTTGATAAACAATATGGAAAAAACTGTTATGTAACGAGCCCTAGTATTTCGCAAAATGGCACTATATAATATATGCCGTAAGCCATCCGCATCTGCTTACAGAACTATATTTTTGAAAAAAAACCTTGATGTATTCAAATCCACTTGGTTTATCCTAAGCCAAAATATGGTAGTCCCAACTTTAATCCAAATAATTTTGGTAATACTTTGCATAAAAGTTTTCCCCATCCTCTTTATCAGTTACTTCTCATGATGTATCCCTAATTGGACATTCATCTTATTATTTAATATTGTTATTACTATTATAATTATTTTAATCATCATCACAATGACGATCATGAATTAATGTCTCTTCTATATTGATTTCTGTAGACTGAAGTTATGAGGATTGATGAACTTGCAATATTCATCACACAATGATTTAAAGTACTGTTAAAAACTAGGAAGCATTGAATATTAAAAGATCCTACTATAGTGTTCATTTATAACTACACCAAGGACAGAACTCATATCATTCAAGTTATTCAATGAGAATTTAACCATTACGATATACTCATAATTTTGGCTTTCTATATACGGTTTTAAGCTATTGATTAGAACTCATCAGCTTGAGGGATAATATTTTCTTACCGGTTTAATGATTTTTCTATTTCCTTAATAACAGGTTTTGTTTTTGTTACAACGTGAAAATTATGCTGCAGCGAATTAAGGGTAGCGAATTATTGATCGGACCAAAGACGCGCGAACACGTAGAACGACCTACGGTTCTGATTGGTCTCGCTTCCCTATCTAACCCAGCCAGTTGAGTCCAGAACACAAGTCACAGCCTCGGATATATGAATCATTATATTTCAAACATACTTTGTTTATATACCAGTCAAGCAGACCACAACGTACCATAAAATAGAAAATAACATTGTACAATAATGGCCAATAGGAAAATGACACGGTAAACAAATATTGACCAATAAGATGATACCATTTCATGTCCAAGGATAACATTCGGCTTAACAGGATAATTTTTGGGATATTTTCTTGAATATCCCAACAGTTTTTAATTTAAAAAAAAATAATCAATATGAAATTCATTTTTTTAATTCTTTTTTTATAATACTAAGTAACTGAATTATGAGTTTGATAAATATGCCTTAATCTACTATAAAAAATTGAGAATTCATAATTGTACAGCCTAAAATTATTCAAAACAATCGTTCTATTCAATATTCTATCAACATTTTTGAATGATTTCTAGTTTACAAAAAATATGAGGATTTCTTCAAAGATTGTTTATAAACATACTGTAATCATATCAAAATTATTTTATTGCTTTTAATGGAGTTTTATTCTCTGAGCTATATGATTTAGTCGTGGAGCTTTCATTGTTCTTCTGAACGACATCATCAGAACAAACTTCAGATAGAAGTGAAGTGTTTGAATTTCTCCATATGTGTATCAAAGCTTGTTCTGTGCACCTCAATGTTGATTGGTTCTTATTGACCTTAAATTTGTCTCCCAATGGGAGACACAACCAAAACAAACAAGTAAACAATGACAACTAGATAAAAAGACGGATGTGAACCAACTGATTGGCATTGATTTATTTATAATCACTTATTAGAAATCTTATTCAAATTTTGTGGCCTGAAACTGGAATTACGAAAGAACTTATTTTCTTAAGTGAAAATAAGGATAGAGAAAAGAAGTGTATATTCTTTTTTCGAGATAATTTGATTGCCTGTTTCAATGAATACAAGGTGGATAAGTCGTGGAACATACGAATTTCACCGAATCACAAACTTTATGTCAACAACTTTACCAAAATGAAGACCTGCTAAATGTTTCACACATTTTTATGTTGATGAGTCTGTAGTTGATTATAGATGCAGATAATTAAAGAACTTTAGAAATCTCGGCTGGTTGTCATGCAACCCAAGATGAATATCCACGTTTACAGTTGCGGAATTGAATATGCTAGAAAACATCAGTGAAACTATAACTTGTGGACGACCTTTGAGCAACGCTAAAATGACCTTGGAATACCCATCAACTTAATAGGGTTAAATAACTTCACCTGTAACTTTTCTATGGTTACTGCCGGTCACAAACCCGGGTAAAAGAGGAAGGTTGGGTATGAGGTCTGCAACCTAATCTCGTAGAAAACGATCTTACTAAAAAACGCTAACAAAAATAAACAAATTAAACCATTGAAACTCCGCCCTCCGAGTTGAAAGAAGAATTATGACGCTGTAGGGAGCAGTTTCCTACAGGTTTAATTCTGAGCTATTCTCTAGACCGTCGAATACAGAGTATTGGTTTGGCCAAAGTCAGAACAAGTAAGCTATTTGGCTAAATAAACTTTATCTGTTTCTAAAACATAAATTAACATCGTTAGTGTACAAACAAACTGTACGGTCTATTAATACAGGGAAAAAACAGAAAAATAACATACCGAACAGTAGCCAGAGAATAGGAAAAATGATTCAACAAGCAAATATTGTTTCACAATGAACATTAAACTGTGATTGGTTAATAAAGAGATACAGTCGTACAAGGTCAAGAGGAGTTAATGTGGTGGTGGACGTTTCCCTTTATTATTGGTGGGTTCGTCTATTGATCACATTTTACAGACACCTCATGATGAAAGCTGAGATTCTTCAGAAGTCACAAGGCTGGTGCCCCTTCTAACACCGACAGCAACAATTAGCATAGGTACACGCAACGTCCGGACAATGTGGGGGACCGTAAGGATCATCCAAATAGCTATGAAAATGAGGAGATACAACTTGGTGGTCCTCAGAATCAGCGAAACCCAATGGACAAAAGCTGGACAGCAAAGGCTTAATGCTGGAGAGATGCTGCTGTACTACGGTCATGGAGAGTGCTCTGATGCTGTCAAAAGAAGCACGAAATGCACTTATTGCATGGGGATCTCATGGATGTAGGATCACCAAATCATCTCTCAAAACAAAGGAGGGAATCCCAGTGAATTGTTATGCACCCACCATTGACAACAACGTAGACGATAAAGATCAGTTCTACGAGAGGCTGCAATCGGTCATAGCAACTTGCGATGAAAAGGTACCTGACCATGCTGATGGGAGATCTAAACGCCAATGTCAGAACGAAGAAAACTGGGTATGAACATATCATGGGACGATATGAACAAACTGAGAGAAAAAACGAGAGACATGCAAATTTATGTTCATTCAGTAAATTGGTTATAGGCAGCACCATATTCCCACACAAACACACACAATGATACATGGGTAGCTCAGGGTTTCACAGAAGCACACTACACAGAGCCAGATAGATCATATTTGCGTCAGTAAAAAATTCGCAAGGTCCACGGAAGATGTGGGAACCAAGAGAGGAGCTGACATAGCTACGGATCATCACCTGGTGCTTGCCAAGACTAAATTGAAGCTAAAGAAGCAATGAACAATTGGACAAACAGCATTACAAAGGTTCAGTGCAGCCTTCCTTTGAGGTACTGACAAACTCAACGAATTCAAGATAACTCTAAACAAAAGGTTCCAAGCCTTACAGGATCTACTGAAGAAAGAAGAAACTACTATTGAGGACAACTGGATAGGAATCAAGGGAGCATACACTTCTGTATGTCAGGAGGTTATGGGCCGCAACAAGCATCGTCATAAGGAATGAGTCCCTACCGAAACCTTGGACAAAATTCAAGAAAGGAGGAACAAGATAGTAATTAACAACAGCCGAACAAGAAGAGAATGTCAAGGCACAAGCTGAATATACTGAAGCAAACAGGCAAGTGAAGAAGAGCATTAGAGCTGACAGGCAGAAATACGTGAAAGACGTTACAACAACAGTGGTAAAAGCTGCAACAAAACGAAACATGAGACAATTATATAGCATAACGAAGAAAATAGCGAGGAAATATAGTAAAACCGAGGGACCGGCTAAGGACAAAGAAGGCGAGCCAATCACTGAAATTCAAGGACAGAGGAACAGATGGGTGGAACACATCGAGGAACTCTTGAGTAAACTAACTCCATTGAATCCACCGGACTTCGAAGCAGTACCTACAGACCTTTCTGTAGACGTCACTCCACTAACGGTCGAAGAAATCAGGATGGCCATCAGACAACTCAACAGTGGATAAGCAGCAGGATCTGACAATAAACCAGCTGAAGCACTAAAGTCAGACATAGAAGTAACTACAAAGATACTCCATGTTCTATTCAGGAAGATTTGGGAGGAAGAACACGTGACACCGACAGACTAAAAAGATAGATATATCATCAAGATTACAAAGAAAAGAGATCTGAACAAATGTAAGAACTAAAGAGCATCACACTACTGTCAGTACGAGGAAAGGTTTTCAACAAAGTGTTGCTGAATAGGATGAAAGATTCAGTAAACAACCAACGTTAAAATCAACAGGCTGAATTCAGTAACGATAGGTCGTGCACAAACCAAGCTGTAACACTACGGTTCATCGTTGAACAATCGATTGAATGGAACTTGTCACTATATATCAACTACCCTGACTACGAGAAGGCGTTTGGCAGCATGGATAGGAGGACCTTATGGAACCTTCTTCGACACTATGGCGTACTTGACAAGATCGTTACTATATTACGGGATTCTTACGACAGACTACACTCTAAAGTCGTGAATGGAGAACGGCTGGTAGATGCATTCCAAGTGAAGACCGGTGTTAGACATCAACCGCAATCGCTAGCCAGATTAGATCAAAGAATTCCGATATATTGATAATCGCCAAATACACTCTTCCGATCTCCTCGACTCTGTCTTTTGATTTCTCTGGGTGGGAACGAAATATATTAGGTGTTACTGGTAGAAGCGTTGTCAAACTCTGAATACCTGTGACATCATCAGTAGGCAGTCAAAGATATAGATTGGAATATTGAGAAAGAAAAAATAATATGACGTTTCGTGGAGATAGTAATTTATAATTCATAGTCAAGTCTTCTACATAAATTGCTACAAAAGATTAGCGTCATATTGGTCAAAATTTATGAATTTACTCAGTATTTACTACAAACTATTCAGAAAATTCAATTTGAAAATGTATATGTTATGACGTGAAAAATGATGTTGATTAAGGGTAGCGAATTATTGATCGGACCAAAGACGCGCGAACACGTAGAACGACCTACGGTTCTGATTGGTCTCGCTTCCCTATCTAACCCAGCCAGTTGAGTCCAGAACACAAGTCACAGCCTCGGATATATGAATCATTATATTTCAAACATACTTTGTTTATATACCAGTCAAGCAGACCACAACGTACCATAAAATAGAAAATAACATTGTACAATAATGGCCAATAGGAAAATGACACGGTAAACAAATATTGACCAATGAGATGACACCATTTCATGTCCAAGGATAACATTCGGCTTAACAGGATAATTCTTGGGATATTTTCCTGAATATCCCCACAGTATAGTTGTTACGTGTTGTTACGTAGATTTTAATCACAACTTCTAGAAAAGATTCTAGTCTTGTTAACGTATCATAAATACCAGTAAGTTGTTTTGATCTGTATTTTTCTTTAAAATGTCAATTAACACACACCAATATACATCTATTAAGTAAATCTGGATAAACTGTTAACGGAGAAGTTTCCCTTTTTGTTCATTTTATACAGAATAGCTGGAATCGAAATCGAAATCACATATTGAAAAGAATGAATATGAGTCAATAGATGTTTATTTAGTGTGTGCACTAACGTCCCTTTAACATGAATTGAATTAAACTATGCATTAAAAACTAACAACTTAATAGTGGATAGAATGTTGTGTATCAGTATCAAATCCCGTAGACAGACCATCATAACACAACTCGACACCAGGTAAACACGTCATTATTGGAAGGAGTGTTTCAATTCTTTCCAGTAATTGGAATGCAATCAAAACAACAGTTTTATCAGTGTATTAAAATGCAAATGTTTCCTTTGTGTATACAAACACAGAGTGAGCGAAAGATATATATATATATATATATACATATATAAATGGGTTAGAAATGAAGTTTTGCAATTTTATCAATCAAATTCATCTAAGCTAATAGTGAACAACCCTTATGGTTATATGATCAATAATGAAATATTTTACATTTGAAAGATCGATTTCTTACATCACATGAGAGGTATCCGTATCTATACTAACCCAAGGACGATTTAAGTTTACGTCAAACCGTTTGAATGTTTTCGAAGCGTATTACACAGATAAAATTTTTACAAATAAATTGCATAGTGAACTGAATGTATATCGAATAAAAATGTAGAAAAAAAAAAAAGAAAGACATTACAAAAATTTTAAAATGAACACCATACCATTTTAGAGCCATACACTTCCCTTTCAACATCATAATAACTATTACTGATTTTATTAAATGAATAAATATTAATTTTATCATAGTCAACTAAATACTTCTTATTGTTGAGTAATAAAATATTTTAGGTTGTTGCTTCTCATCACTTATCTAAAATATATGCAGAACCAATCGAATTCCATGTATTTACCTTTTCAACATGTGATCCTATGGCAAATCTATACAAATTTGTCGATAAATTTCATTTGTCATTGTAGAAATTAGTTTCCATAGAAGTGAAATCGTTCTTGTTTACTTTTCAGACCAGTATTTCATAGCAATGACATCTGTTCAAAGTTGCAAATCATAAACTACAAAAAAAACTCTCTTCAATATATCCCAGTTATTTAGTTTTATGACATTACAGTAAGTGAATATCTTAGCAGCTTCCCATTTTAAAAGTGTCTCAAATAAATTACAATTACTCATTAAAAATTTTTTTCACAAAGATTATCTTTATAAAGCCTAATTTACAATACTATCGAAAACATAGTCATCAAAAACTTTTGACAGATTTTCAAGACACTTTCTCATTGTTTTTCTTGAAAACTATTTACAAAATAAGTCAGTCAGCTACAACGTAGGACCAGGCACATATGTGCATCAGTCCAGGTTGCCATACCGCATCAGCACAACAAGATGAACACCGGATTCATAGCAGTGGTTAGGTCAAAGGTATTAATATGTAAGAGAAAGATTGCATATAGAGATATATTACAAGAAGAAAGAATTGGTTCGTAGAAACAAAGATATGAAGTGATTTTAATCTCTTAGTTTAAGGGAAGACAGGGAGTGTATACACCGACGCCATTGTGATCGATTCTGAGCCATGTCACCAAGAGTCTCCAACCATTGATTACGACAGTCACGCGGACCCCAACCAAGTAGTCTGCATCTACCAACATGGCTCAGACTAGAAGTTAGTGACTTCAAGCACTGATGCCACGTTTTGGTTTGGCCGCCGCTAACTTTCTTCCAACCATCTCCAATACCGGATAGCATTGCACGTCGTGGTAGTCGATGTTCAGGCATACGTAACACGTGGCCCAACCATCTCAGCCGGTGAAGATTCATAACCTCATCAACTGATTTACCATCCTCCCCCAATACCCTGCGTCTGACCTCACTATTACATACCCGGTGATCCCAGCAGACGCCAGCAATATTTCTGAGGCATCTGTGGTCAAATACTAATAGCTTACGAGTGTCTTCTACTCTTAATGGCCATGTTTCGCTGCCGTAAAGTAAAACAGAACGGACTGCCGCGCAGTATACTCATCCTTTTATTGATAGACGGATATCTCGCCTTCGCCATAGGTGACGTAAGTTGGCAAAAGCCAAGCGAGCTTTTCGAATCCGTGCTGAGATTTCGTCAGACACCAACCCATTAGGGCTGATCAGACTTCCAAGATAAGTGAAGTTGTCAACGCGTTCGACTACTTCACTCCCTATCCTTAGTTCAGGTGTTGACGCAGACCAGTCCTGGAGCACCAACTTGCATTTAGAGGGATTTACTAAATAAAACATTAAACGTATGTCAAAAGTCTAGTATATTCACAGTTTTTCGAATTAAAAATTCTACTACAGTAGAAACCATCTCTATATGATGATGATCAATTCTCTATTAAACTATGCTGACAGGAATTTTACAAAAATAGTGGTAGTATTTTTTTTTATTTTCGCAATTCGTATCGTATATGAATGACCAGATAGCATCTTGGATACTTAAAAAGAGATGATGTAGAAAGTGTAAAAATCTCAGGTAATTTTTTTAAAATACATCGTTATGGCTAGTGTAATCCACTAAGTACTATAAACATTATACTTCATATATAATACTAAAGTATAAAATCATGAAGACGTGATTAAACAACAAAATCCAACTTATATAACTAAACTTATTGTTGTGGATGCGGAGGAATAGACCAATAATTATCATGTTAAGTCCAATGGTGTCCTTGGACTTTAAATGGACATTTCTTATTGGTCGATATCTGTTGACTTGTCGAATATTGTACAAAATGTTGTTTTCTATTTTTATGGTACGTTGTGGTCTGCTTGATTGGTATATAAACAAAGTATGTTTGAAATATAATGATTCATATCTCCGAGGCTGTGACTTGTGCTCTGGACTCAACTGGCTGGGCTAGACAGGTGAGCGAGACTAATCGAGACTCTAGGCCGTCCGTACGTGTTTACGTGTCATTGTAATCGATCGATAAATACGCTGCTCTCTAATCTCTTCTGTCAAGGACACAACAATTAGCACAAGGTAAAAATCGACAGCAACTTAAATTCATAACACTTATAATAAGAACAGTTTAGTCTTAATTTTTCAGTCATAATTAAGCCGATTAATTGAACAGATGTATATTAAAAATGTTCTAATATTCCTAGTCGAAATGAATCAAGTCACAATGTCATAAATTATTTTGCTACTAAAAAAAATTTAGTTACACAAAATATACTACTACAAATAGCATAAAGGAATTTATGCATTGCAGAAGTATAAAATAGCAATTCATGGAAGCTTTATTTGTTACATCATCTAACATTTTTTTTTTAAAAAAAAATAACAATCTCTATGCAACGTATGTATACCTTTCTAGATACCTAACAGGCAGCTGAACTATCTCCAGCATCTTTAAAGTATTACTTTCTCTATAAATAGGGACTTAGAATATAAATTCATGATAGTCAAGCTTTTTCATGTCATTTATCAAAGTTTCATGCAATTGGTTCTCTTTATGAATTTAAATAAAGCATCAATATTTGTTCTTGCTTTATTTAAATTCTATCAAAGTATTAATCTTCGTCTTGGTGAATGTTCAAATCCTTTAAAGTGACCAATTACTGCCTACACATATGCGTTGAACATTATTAGAACATTTTGTGAAAACATCAAGAAAAAACACTGGGGAAGCTATACAATTTAGCAGTTTGTTACATATTTCTAGAAATGACTAGGTTTTTCGACACTCTTATGAGATCCATGAACAATTGAGAACATAATTCTGTTTTATTTCCTATTATTTTACCACTTCCGTATCACTAAGTTTAATACTTATGTGTTCATTGTATTATTTTAAATAAAATGACCGAAACTGTGACAGCGTCGTAGTATTGCAGTGAACAAGAGCATGAATGGGACAACCGAATGTATCTGAGATACAAAATTACAGAACATCTCACTAAAATCTGAGAACGATACAGTGAATACTTAATTTGTAACATATCAATTCATTGTCTCAAACTTGACTACTCTTTTTGCAAATATCAGTCCGTCGTCTCAGATTTCATTGTTCTTACATTTTCATACTTATTGCTCCTCATTCCTGTTCTTTCTCTTTTGATCTTCTACTGAAATACATTCTATGCTTGACCATCGTTTTATACTACTTATATGGATATAAGTAGCTCACGCCACAGTATTATCAACCATGTTAATTTCTTTATGTTAGGTTAGATCTATGTAATTTTAATAATATTAACATTGAAATAGTTGTATTGAAATTACATGTAATGAATCATAAGTGCATTGATCATTTTAATGAAGTAAATAATGCAGAAATGTTGTTAAACACGAAAAACTTAAACTTTACCGATGTCTACTACTAATGAATAACTTTCTCTTTTCTAAATGACAAAAAAAAAAATATGTGAAAAAAAAAGTCAAATATCAATGGAAGTAGACATTTAATGATAATCTGCATTGCTTAACAACACATTTAAAAAAAAAAAAAATCTAAGTTAATTTATTTCTTTGGATTGTCTGATAACAACACAATTACGTCTGTATACCATGCTTATTACTAATTATAAAGGGTAACAGATTATACTTATTTATTACAATGAAAAGATTTATTAATATTTCAAAATTTGTATTGTATGCTTTAATACATGAAAAGGGGAAGAGGGGACAATTCAGTGGTTAAGATTTCCTAAACAGTTTCTATATATTTATGGTATGGTATTTCATCAGGAAGTCCTTATGTATATAAAGAAATATCATTGATATAATTATTGGGACAGTTGTACAATCAATAAAAAGTTCATAAGTTAAAAACAATTATATTCAATTTTGTCCCATTATCATGTAATACAAACGTTTTTTTTTTTTTTCTTTCTATAATCTAATGAATATAGAGACTGTAAAATTTATTTGCTTAATATTTATATTATACCAGTTTTACAACTGAACACTTCTAGGGAATTCTCACCATAAACAACTTGTATATCGTGATGAGTAGAAAAGTTGTACTCAGTTTATTTGAAAATATCAAGTTCGAACTCAACATTGATCTCTATGAACTAGATGAAATTGTCGGAAGTCAAATTTTTGCTTGACCACTTTATTCGATTAAATTTTACTGAGAGAAAATGTAAATTAGATGTAACATTTTTAATAGGATCCCATAAATAATTTAGTTAAACTGTCTATTAATGATAGAATGCCTTTTACAAATGAAGTAGATTCCTATCAGTATGACTGACTTGAAGGAAGTCATTTTATGGATTTAAATTCATAATTACGTTTCATGATTAACATACACGTAGTGGTCATTTATACTAATGATATAACACTTTGGATTCCGTAAGGATAGATCCTGTACAGACCAAATCGCAACTTTACGGATCATTGTTGAACAATCAATTGAATGGAATTCATCACTCCAAATCAACTTCATTGACTACGATAAAGCATTTGATAGCGTGGACAGAAAAACACTATGGAAGCTTCTTCGATACTACGGCGTGTCTCAGAAGATTGTCAATATCATACAGAACTCATATGATGGATTAAACTGCAAAATCGTGCATAGAGGACAGTTGACAAAGTTGTTCGAAGTAAAGACCGGTGTCAGTCAAGGTTGGTTACTCTCACCCTTTCTCCTTCTCCTGGTGATCGACTGGATCATGAAGACGTCAACATCTGAAGGGAAGCGCGGGATACAATGAACATCTAAGATGCAGTTGGATGATCTATACTTCGCAGATGATCTGGCCCTTCTATCCCAAAAGCAACAACAGATGCAGGAGAAGACGAACAGTGCGGCAGCAGTCTCAGCAGCAGTAGGTCTCAATATACACAAAGGGAAAAGCAGGATTCTCCGATACAACACAGAATGCACCAATCCAATCACAATTGACGGAGAAGATTTGGAAGATGTAAAAACCTTTACGTATTTGGGCAGCATCATTGATGAATAGGGTGGATCTGATGCAGATGTGAAGGCACGGATCGGCAAAGCAAGAGCAGTATATTTACAACTGAGGAATATCTGGAACTCAAAGCAACTGTCAACCAACACCAAGGTAAGGATTTTCAATACAAATGTCAAGACAGTTCTACTGTATGGGGCAGAAACCTGGAGAACTACGAAAGCCATCATCCAGAAAATACAGGTGTTTATCAACAATTGTCTACGCAAAATACTTCAGATCCATTGGCCGGACACTATTAGCAACAACGTACTGTGGGAGAGAACAAACCAGACTTCAGTGGAGGAAAAAATCAGGAAGAAGCACTGGAAGTGGATAGGACATACATTGAGGAAAGCACCTAACTGCGTCACGAGACAAGCCCTCACATGGAATCCTCAAGGCCAAAGGAAAAGAGGAAGACCAAAGAAGAACACATTACGCCGAGAAATGGAGATAGACATGAGAAAAATGAATAAGAATTGGATGGAACTAGAAAAGAAGGTGGAGGACAGAGTGGATTGTAGAATGCTGGTCAGCGGCCTATACTCCATTGGGAGTAACAGGCGTAAGTAAGTAAGTAAGTAATATATCACTTTTATAAATCGCATTCTTAATCAATAATTTAAGATAGTTTGGTTTTAGTTCATTACAATAACAATTATAATATTTTACAGATATTATTTATTTCAATTTAGTTGGAAATTTATCATATTTTAAAAACAAATGATCAGTTAAAGACTTTATGATGAAATCAATAGTAACGGACTATTTCACTGTGTTAGAAACGGCACATTTAATGATTTCACACCTCAGATAATCTGTAGAACATGTTGAGTTAAAATAATGAGAAGAATACCTATGAATAGACTGTTTTGAAAAGAAGAGATCAATTTTTATGAAACAATTATAATTTACCTCCATAGGAAATTGAATATACTTTCTAACTGTTGATTATTCAGGTCAGTAAAACTTGGAACACAACTGTTTTCTGAAATACATCTTACCGATCTTCTCTACTAGGCTATTTTGCTGTTCTTCTTTATATAGCGGAATCAATGATATCTAAGAAATGTACGAATGGATATATTATTTTAACTTCTATATTGTTCAGTAAAATTGAATTTTGAGTCTTTTTTTTTCTACTTTATTATTGAAATGAGATACAAAACCTGTACTGCAGTCAGTTGAACGGAAGTCAGATATAAGAAGACCATTTACTACTTTCTGGAAAATATGAATTTCAATGGTTAAGATCATGAGTCAGTTGAAGCTAGACCACCATTGAAAACCTGGAAGCACTGGACGGCCGTTTCGTCCAATGGTGGGACTCCTCAGCAGTGCGCACCCACGACCTCGCCCCTTGCGAGATTCGAAGCCAGGACCTACTGGTTTCGCACCCGAGCACTTAACCGCTAGACCACTGAGCCGGCATCCAACGGTGTTAATGTTTAACTTCAACTAATCCACGAAATTGAGCGACACATTCATCAATGTCTTCAGTGAGTTACTACCTCACAACAGACCTGGTTGAACCCCACTGGTCACTACTTCTCACTAGAACTCCAGGATATACCTCGTGAAGCCAGTCACTGGTGAGCATATTTTTAATTAATATCAGATGGATTTTTGTGGAGATTGTAGTAATTTCAATGGTTAAGATCATGAGTCAGTTGAAGTTAGATCACCATGGATAACGTGTATGCCGGCTCATTGGCCTCTGGTTACAAAAATAGATGGGACTCATGATCTTAACCATTGAAATTACTACAATCTCTTCACAAAAAACGGATCAAATATGAATTTATTTATTTTATCCTTTTGCCTTATAACAAATTTTCAAATAGATCATAATTAAATATAGAGCGCATAGAAAAAGTTATTTGCTTAAATCAAGTAATTATATTTAAAAATAAACACTATTCATACATATTTTGGACATAATTAATAATTCACTGAATGAAACTTAAAAGACAGTGACTGTTTATTATGCGAATGCAGATCGTCATTATCACAGATATTTTATATAAAAAAACAAGTTAGTGTTTATAGATGGTTAAATCCCTGGTGTACTTATTCTTTTATAATTCTTAAATATTAAAGCTCATCTACTTCATGTTCTCAGTTCAAATATATCTAAAATTTGAGTTTGTGACTTAGGAATTTGATCCATGAGTCATAACCAATGTCATATTTGTCTAGCACTTTATGTACCAATCGATTTAGATTAGTCAATTGGCAATATGATAACTAGTCTAAGTGATTCAGCTGCTTATGTACTGTGTAAAAATTTCAAATGGTTGAAAACAATGGACAGACCGTTCTGCTGAATACGTTGAACAACAATGAGAAATACACAGTGAAATAATATTTATGTATTTAAGAAGAATTATGAATCAAACTAGATGTTACTCATATTTTTTATAGCTTGTGTACTGTTTATCATAAATTTTAATCATTCATAGGACCATTTGAATATAGTTAACATTCAATTGAACAGTATCATGCAACACTAAATGTTGAACAAACGAACATTATATATGGGCTCAGTAAATGTTATTTGTGATTAGTTTTCTATCTACAAAAGATTCTATTAACGTGAATATCAAAAATATTCTATAAATTACATTATATTTCTATTTGATTACACTAGTTTTTGGGTAACTATACAAAGAAGAGTATTGTCAAATAATTTATCAGATCATAATACTGTTTTATTTTCATTCGGATCACCTGATAAGTGTTTCCATCATGTGTTTTAATTTTCATTTATATGTGAACATACTTACACTAATAATTTTCATTACAGTTAACAAGAAAGATTTTCATAAGTGGAATATGTCCGTATAAATGTGCATATGTTCATTTACAAATATATATAACTCATGAATTCAATCTGTGAAAATTTCTAAAAATCTACACAAAACCCCTTCTGATAATAATCATCTGTTCACTAGTGACTGACTTCAAGAGATACTCCTGGAGTTTTGGTGAGAAGCCGTTACCAGTGGAGTTCAACCAGGTCTGTTGTGAGATATCAACTCACTGAAGACAATGCTGTACGTTGGGGCAACTTCGTGGATTGGCTGAAGTTAGACATGAACACCGTTGGATGCCGGCCGGCTCAGTGGTCTAGTTGGTTAAGCACCTGGTGCGAGACCGATAGGTCGTGGGTTCGGATCTCGTGGGTTGCTGGATCGTGTGTGCGCACTGTTGAGGAGTCCTGTACTAGGACGAAACGGCCACCCAGTGCTTCCAGGTTTTCCATGGTTGTCTAGCTTCAATTGACTCGTGATTTCAATCACTGAAATTTCTAAAATATCTACCAAATCCCTTCTGAAAGAGTCTTCATTATATTTACGTTGATAATGTACATAGAATCTAATAACCAGTCTAGTCTGGACGAATCAGGATTATTCACGGCAACACATGGAAACAAGGAGGTTCTTTGTGAAAACCACCATTCAACTGAATTAGAATTAGATGGCTAATGGTTATTATTTTGCACGCATAGCTGAAGCAAAAATGTCTATTGAACTAACACTGCCAAAGTATTTGTTTTCATCAAATTTTATTCTTTATTTTTAATTACAAAAGTGCTAATGCCATTCATATTGATTCCGTTTGCGTGGGTGATTAATGGTCACGTAAACAAAGGCGCATAATTAGAAAGAAGGCGAAGGCGAAGAAGAAGAATTATATTGTGCTCACACCACAATTGAATATAGTTCACCTTATATGGTTAATTAGAAAAGAATGTGTTGTGATAGACAACAGTAAAGTATAATCAGTGATATATTTCTATTAACAACGAAGGTCAACCGATAGATATTGACAGACAAACTCTAAGATTATTTCATTATAATTGTTTTCATAAAGTATTTTTCACAATGAAGGAACCATATTTGGTTCATCCGGATTAAAATAGATGTGATGATTATGGGTATTATTCAATCATATAATCCTGACTAAATATTCAAGTTACAGTCTTCAATCGATCTCTGCGTATACTACATATGACTCAAGGCATTATCGAGACAATCCACATAGGGTGTACATATGCCAATAGGAGATACAATTGATGAAATTGTTGATCAGTTCGGAGTCTGTATTTATTTCAATGTCATCGTTTGATGTTTCATCTACTTTGAATACAACTGCTGTTGATTCACTATAATATGGTTCTATGAAAGAACAGATGACATGTTTGAAACTCAATTTGTTTTAAATGATAAGAAGTAATCTGGAAACATTAGTAGTTACTATCCATGGAGTTATTCAAAATGGTATCTCATTTCAAAAGACGTAGATGTTCATGCTACATTGTATCGCCTCGTTTTATTATTGACAGATTGTATATCAGACCTCACTGAAGTTGATGACTAAACTAAGTTAGAATAGCTGTAAAGACTAGGTGAAATATCCTCGAAAAGAAACTGATGATACTAGTTTGCCTAATTTGAATGTGATTAATTGTCTTTGAATATGATGACCTGAATGATGACACACTACTGAAATGAATAGTTACTCTTGATGTATGTGGTTGTGTGTTTAACAGATCTTAATTCATATTTCTGATGGTTGTTTTCAGATACCTAACGAAATTGATGAAATCAATTTACAGTCGTGGATTGATTATCGACACCATTGTATAGATGATACAACGAACAGTAAGAAACATTTTACCGTTACATTTCTGAATGTTACAATGTACAGTGATGTACATCGACAACCATCTGTTACTATTATATAACTTTCTATCTCCAAACAGCTGTCAAAGTGTCATCATAGAGATCTAATCTAATCTATTACACTGACTTAATTTCGCTTTCTTACAGTCTACATCGATCGATTGTTCCGTGTGTGAAATAAATTGATCGAAATGTCACTGAATTATTGAGAATAAATGTTCGGAATAAAGTTGGAATACTTTCCATGGAGGGGAGGTTGGCACTATTCAAACTTTATTGATTTTCGATATATCAACGTCAGTATTATGTTGATGCTTCCTGAAACAGTATTCAATTGTTTTACGTGATAAAAGAATCACAGTGTAAGTCACTGATGAAATTGCTGGATGTTTCAGACGACGTCTACTGAATATTGAAGAACTGTAATTAACCTTTATTGAAACTAATCTGTAACTCTCCATGTTGACTAGTTGTAATCCGAAATGTGAAATAATTTTTGATGAACCAGACATATTCTCCTTCGGGATGTTGAACTACCTCCATTTTATTCAAACTCAACGATGTTTCTTATTTTGTTCACAAGTTAAATGATACACACCACTTGTTATAATTTCAATAGAAATCGTAAATTGAAGTGTTTGTTCTTTTGTTCAGTCAGAGTCTATGTTCGAATCGTACAATCGAATTAACATTCCAGTACACTTGATCAACCATCGTACTTTGGTGGAGCTTGAACCGAATACAGGTATGTCATAAGAGATTTGATCAGTATTGACCATTTTCACATTTGAACACTTTAAGTTGTTTACTTCAAATGAAGAATTCAAAGTGAGATTTTAGTGCGTTATGTAAACATCTATCTCAACGACGTTCTGTTCACTATGAATGACTTCTTTTCGATTCGTTGTTCAATCTTCAACATGACAAATCAAACTTGATTGATATTTTAGTCTTCGTTTTGTTCAATATTACGTAATCACAGTGTCATAAAACCGACGGATAAGATGATACAATTGGTGAATAAAATTTATCGACAGTTAATTGAGGATGCATTGACAAGGCAGTGTGCCATTGTTCATTCATTTAGTGCATGTGATATCGAATTTTCCTCAAATATTGATTGTAATTACCTTGTGTTAGCGGGACATAGATTGGATTAAAGCATGGTCAATGTACGAGTGCTTTGGCGCATGCTGATTGGCTAATTCTTATTTAATCAGCACTAGTCGATACTTGCAGAACATTCTAGAATCTCCTCAATGTAAAAACTATAAATATACACAAATGTTTTTTCCTATTGTGCTTCTTCTTCTTCTTCTTACTTCCATCTAACCTTGTTATTTGGAATAGAATCGGTTTTCCTGTTCAACCATGTTCTGATTTGGCGACTTGTCGAGTGAATTGATGTCGGAGAATATTAAGCAGTTTATAGATACATTTCTTTAAGGTTTCTTTTATTCAATCACTTGTAATACAATCATCATGTTCTTTTGTTTTATAGAAACCTGTTACATTAAAGATTCAAAAGAAACATGTCTATCTGCATCTAAACCGAATATGACATGTTATTGGTGTTCAACAGCGAATACATGTACCAATGGTCTTGATATACATATTGATCATTGGATGGAAAATGATTGTCATCCCACTGTAAGTAACCATTAAACTTAACAACGTTTTCTTTCTTTTTTGATTGTGATCATGAACCAATTGATGTTATAGCACCATTGACAATCTGGAAGCAATGGAAGGCCCTTTCGCCCTATTGTGGGACTCCTTAACAGCGCGCATCCACAATCTTGCTCGCGGGATTCAAACTCGCACCCTCCAGCCTTGTTCACAAACGCTCAATCTACTAGACCACTGGATCGGTATACAACGGTGTTAATGTGTAACCTCAATCAATTCACGAAATCGCGCCACCACCTTCAATTTTAGTGAGGTGGACACCTGTTTCTACTTTGTGGATTGGTTGAGGTTACACATTAACACCATTAGATGCAAGCTCAGTGGTCCAGTAGGTTAAGCGTTTGCGCGTGAGACTGAAGGCATTGGGTTCAAATCCCGCGGGGTGCGGGATTGTGGATGTGAACTGTTGAGGAATCGCACAATAGAACGAAACGACCATCCATTGCTTCCAGCTTTTCAATAGTGGTCTAACATCAATCGGTTCATGATCCCAGTCAATAACTTAATAATCTTCACAACACTATACCGATGATTTTAAGGAAATTTCACTACAGAATAATATCATTTGATATTTACGATGGTGATTAATTTAAACGCAGTTGTTGGGACACCGTACTAATATGTTTTGCTTATTCAAAGCTCAATGACAAACTATTGATTGGTTATTGTTGACTTTTCATAACCACTTGGGCCCAACGAGGTTAGCCTGAGTACAATCATTTATCTGTGCTCATAATTCATTGTCACAGTGTAAACAACCAAAGCTAACAGATTCAAAATAATGGAGACCATGAAGTATAAACCTAGAATGATAGATAGTCAGAATGCAGATTTGCTAATAAAACTGGTAACAATGTGGTGTGTTCTACCAATTTTGACAGGTATATGTAGTATGTATCATCAGTCGGAAGTGGAATGTCTGGCTGCATGAAGTTGAGAACATCGAAGAGAAGAGGACGAGAACAGAGAGTGATTGGTATAGAAACGAAGGACTAAGAGCGTTTGAGACAACTGTTGGGTATTTTGCAAATGAAGTATTTGTTGTTTATTTCTCAAATTTTACTGAGAAATTCAGTGATTTTGTATCCAGGTAAATCTGCTTGTTCCTACCTGTGTTCTCGTTGACTACAGTAGTACTGGTGGTAGTATTGGTAATGATGTGAGAATTTTAATGCATGTTCGAAAGTTGGTACATTCATATGTCGAGTAATACGTAGTTCTGCACTTCATTTAGTTTACAAAAACGAATGTCAATACCAAATGATTGACATATCGTAAAACATTAAATTGCTTGAACAATTCAATCTACTTCACTCGGCCATCATATTCAATCTCAGTCATTATAATCAATGAGAAAAACGTTTAGGCAACAATAAGGTGTATCTATACAAAATATCGGGTAACGATGCGCTTATTTATCATAGTGTTGCAACTAGTGTGATGAGAAGAAGAATTGAGTAACAAACACTCATGAATGCGTTCAGCACAGCAAGGCAATACTGAAAACCGAATCTTTCTGGATGCATAAATGCTTACTTACTTACGCCTATTACTCCCAATGGAGTATAGGCCGCCAACCAGCATTCTACAATCCACTCTGTCCTCCACCTTCTTTTCTAGTTCCATCCAATTCTTATTCATTTTTCTCATGTCTGTCTCCATTTCTCGGCGTAATGTGTTCTTCTTTGGTCTTCCTCTTTTCCTTTGGCCTTCAGGATTCCATGTGAGGGCTTGTCTTGTGACGCAGTTAGGTGCTTTCCTCAATGTATGTCCTATCCACTTCCAGTGCTTCTTCTTGATTTTTTCCTCCACTGAAGTCTGGTTTGTTCTCTCCCACAGTACGTTGTTGCTAATAGTGTCCGACCAACTGATCCGAAGTATTTTGCGTAGACAACTGTTAATAAACACTTGTATCTTCTGAATGATGGATTTCGTAGTTCTCCAAGTTTCTGCCCCACACAGTAGAACTGTCTTGACATTTATATTGAAAATCCTTACCTTGGTGTTGGTTGACAGACAATTGTTTCGAGTTCCAGATATTCCTCAGTTGTAAATATGCTGCTCGTGCTTTGCCGATCCGTGCCTTCACATCTGCATCGAATCCACCCTATTCACTAATGATGTTGCCCAGATATGTAAAGGCTTTTACCTCTTCCAAATCTTCTCCGTCAATTGTGATTGGATTGGTTCATGATGTTTTGTATCGGAGACCCTAGCCTTTCCCTTTGTGTATATTGAGACCTACTGCTGCTGAGGCTGCTGCTACACTGGTCGTTTTCTCCTGCATTTGTTGTTGCGTTTGGGATAGAAGGGCCAGATCATCTGCGAAGTCTAGATCGTCTAACTGCATCCTAGATGTCCACTGTATCCCGTGTTTCCCTTCAGATGTTGACGTCTTCATGATCCAGTCGATCACCAGGAGAAAGAGAAAGGGTGAGAGTAAACAAACTTGACTGACACCGGTCTTCACTTCGAACGATTCTGTGACCTGTCCTCCATGCAGGATTTGGCAGTTTAATCCATCATATGAGTTCTGTATGATATTGACGCAGACATGTTTATCGGCATCTGATAACAGTGGTTTGTCTTGACTTCAGAGGAGCATTTGACTCTGTATACCGAGACGTTCTGTGGCAGTGTTTGTTATTAAAATGCGTACCTCAGAAATACATGAACCTTGTGAAGAGCCATTACTCGAACACCATCAGTCGACTCAGAGCTTATGTCAAACTGCCATATGATTTCACAAACTCAGGCAGGATGTTTTGGATGAGCTTCTTCACATCTATATGCAAATTGTTGCTTCAGGACTGGTCTGCATCAACACGTGAACTAAGGATAGGGAGTGAAGTAAGCAACATGTATTCATCCAACTTATTCCGTGTTTAGCTTTTCGTTAACGTCGTTGCTCAAAGGGTGCAAGCGATATATTCCCGTTTACGGCATATGTTAGGAGACAAATGCTCTCTGTCATCCCAATATTCATCATTAAACTACTAGACGACACCAGTTAAACGAATCAAAGAAATTATTAATGGCTGTAACTGTTAGTGTAATGAATAACACAGAAATTTGCGTTCCAGTAAGCACTATGTATATGAAACATAATGAGAACATGTAATTTAGTGATAGCGTGTAATGAGATCATCCTGCAATTACTTAGTATATGTTGAGTAGTTAATGTTGGATGACAGCAATGTTTGAACACAAGTTTCATGCTGGTTGACACTTGACCTTTAGAGATAACTAGAATATCAAGAGTCCTGATGTTTACTGTTTGATGAGAACTCGTGTCATACAATTTCACAGTTTGACAACTTATCACTGAAATACTCGTTTCACAACTGAACACCTGTACTACCAGGCTTCATTTTCAACTCCAAAGATGAAGTTCAGTCAGCACTGAGAGCCAGAAAAACATGATATTTCACACTACTATGTGATTAGTTAGTGCATATCAGCACTTTCATCAAAGTAGACTGAATTGCACTTCGCATGTTCTACATGTCTGTTCAATTATTTCACTGTACTAAGCAAAACAATGTTGCTACTCCTCAACAAACGATGTCAATTACAACACTGATTCTTCATCAGTTATAAAGAAACAAACAAACGAATCAGTCTTTTGAATAGAAAGCAGATCCTAATATACGTTTCATAACTTATTGAATACAATTGAGCAAATGAAACGCACAAGAATTCGCAATCACTAGAACATTATCTGAAGGAGAACTGAATTCAATTTTACCATATTAAGACGAGAGATAATGAACCGTTTATCATTATCAGATAGTCAAAGAATCCAAAGACTTTTTCAAGGTGAAACACTAGGTGATCGGTCGCCGTCACAGTTTTTACGTCACCTCCAAGTCCTAGTGCGTGATAACACAGTGGGTGAAGCAGTCCTAAAACAAGGATGGATACAAGCTCTCCCATGCTACGTCCAACACTGTTTGGATGCACAAGATCCTGAAAGCTCATTATCTCATTTAGCGCGTATAGCCGACAGAATAATGGAAAGAGGTCCTCCAACTGGATCAGGCACAATAAATCACACACAAAAAGTAGAATCAGCAAAAGACCCCGTAATAGAAGGACTCATTGCGTGTGTTAAGAGTCTCACTGAGGCTGTCACCAGAATGCAAATGGGTCATAGAAACAGGAGCCGTTCACCACAACGACCACGATCCAAGTCACAAAACAGGCCACAAATGTCCAGACAATCTGGGCAGTTTTGTTGGTACCACTGGAAGTTTGGTGTCAACTCAACCAAGTGCATGCAACCATGCGCCTGGCCTAAGCATAATTCTAGGACAGCGGGAAACGAGTAATTATGTAGATCAACTACGGGACCACATGTCTAAACTTAAGCCGATTAATACTCGTGAACAATCGCGTGCCGTATATATACCTAAAGACCTAAGCAATTGCACCCACGTCTGGATAAGATGTGACAAAATAAAAGCACCACTCAGTCCTCCATTTGAAGGTCCTTTCAAAGTCGTCTCAAGAAAATCTAAATATTTCGTGATAGAAAAACATGGAAACATCGACACAGTAAGTATTGATAGGCTGAAGCCGGCTTATCTAGATCATGAACCACCATACGTGTTGTTAGATCGTTTAACTGACGAATCCATTACGGAATCGAAATGTAAAGATGATAAATCTTTACAAATGACTAAAACGGTTCGCTGGGCACATCCAATTAGTCAGTCAAGGATGTTGACAGTTTCGGCTGCAGGATAAAATCTAACCACGTAGCTAATCAGACCCTCCATTTACTTAAAAATAATTTTTTCTTCATTCCGCCTCACCTACAACTCCCCAGACCTTTTACCTTTGATATATAAGTGTCATGTTAAATATTTTTTAAATACTGGACACATAAGCTAGGTATTCCGAAACGATGGCTGAGGATTTTAATCAAACTCATACAACTAACACTGGCAAATACAACGAATTCAAAAAGCAACCCAGGCGAGTTTTATAATTTCTTTTTCTGGTTAATTAACTATGTTGGCTGTACTTCTTATATATCTATATACATTTTTCACATAGACTGGCTATACATATATACCATATGAACTACTTCTAAAAGTTTTCGGTTGAGGATATGTTTAGTGGCTTGATACGATCAATACTGCTAATAATAAGTGGTTTTTAGACAAAACATTTTGGATTAAACTGTGGTCAAGTACTTATTAAGGTTCTCATCGTTTTTTTCCTATTTAGGAAACTTATGCAATAACTTAACCAGTTTTCCTTTAGCATGCTTTTTAGTGTGATCATATAACCCATCTTTATTGGCAACATTCAGATTTTTTAAAAATTTCCGACATTTAAGAATCAATAACCGTAGAGATATAGTACAGTGCGTTACTGTAAGGTTACTATGTTAGCCGCATTGATTCCACATACCTAATTTTAAACACAACTTATAAATGAACTGTTAAGTAATCATAACATTGAACTGACGATATGAATATCATGGCTATGTTAACGTTAAACCAATTATTATTGATGGTCCATACAAAATCCTGGAACTTAACACTAGTGTTATAAAAAAGACATGTTATGTCAGTAACTTTTATATATACTTTTTTCTCTCGGTTTAAGTATAACGTAAAATGGAAATCTACCAAACTTGTAGTTTTTTTCTATAGTATTATTAGTAATACAGACAAAGAACTTGTACTGTTCCAATATGGCATTTTGACATATCTATCCGTCCTCCTGTTAACATCGTATTGAAGGGGGTTTTGGTGAACAAAAACGCAGGCCCCACGCACTCGAACCTCTCCCCTCCTGAATGCCAGACCGTGTGCCTAACCATTAGACCACATCAAACCACGGGGGAATGACTGCAATTTTCCTTCTACCGACTAATCATTCATAATACTAATGAGTAATAGGACTTACACACTTCTAAGGTGCAGACAAATTCGTTACTTGGATGAATTGACGAAATCCCAGACAACCCAAAAGGGGAAATAAAGGCGAAGAAAGGGGAAATAAAGAGGAAGACGCGCCAGATTGTCGCCTTTTTCGCCTGTCCGAGGGAAAAATGCGGATTTTCCCCTTTTTTGCCTTTTTGTCGACAAATTACCGACTTATCGCGTAATTATCTGCTGAATTGTCACATTTTCGCCTAAATATCCGCCGAATTGTCGCATTTTCGCCTAAATATCCGCCGAATTGTCGCATTTTTACCTAAATATCCGCCGAATTGTCGCATTTTCACCTAAATATCCGCCGAATTGTCGTATTTTCACCTAAATATCCGTCGAATTGTCGCATTTTCGCCTAACTATCCGCCGAATTGTCGCATTTTCGCCTAAATATCCGCCGAATTGCCTAATTATGCGCTTAATGGTCTACTTTTCGCCTAAATACACACATTACCTCCTATTTTCTATCCATCGACAGAACCCCAAAGGTCTCCTATGTTCGCCTTTATTTTCAGCAACAGACCAAAATATATCTGCAATGCAGTGCGAAAGCGGTAAATTTTCTAAAAATTTTATTTAAAAGGAAAAGCGTATTATTGTACAACAGTAGTGCACAAGCTTAAGCATCGATTGTTATGCATATCCAATGCAATTGCTAATTCGTTGTTATTTGAAATTATCTGAAAAAGAAGGAACAGGTTATATTTTATTCATAAGAAATGTGCATTTAATCAAAAGTTTACTGAAACTCAAACACACATTCTCAACACTTCAACAGTTTCCCATGTAAGTAAAAGAGTATGCTGTTTGAAAGAATACTGTTTATTGAAATCGAGGTAGAACATCAAAACAATTGCACGGACTATTCAGAATAAAAATAGTCACAACCATATCTCAATGACATGCTTTTGCACAGCCAAATACTTGAAGCTGAACTTACGGTTATGTTCGTTAGTATTGTTGACTGTAACTATAGAGCCGTAGGGAGGTTATCACTTTAAATTAGTACATGCCTGATTTTCTTTTCTTCTATTTCGTTTTATCATCTTCGTATGAAACTGTAAAACGTGCATTTCTGTAGTGCTCGTTTTGAAGAGGTGCCAAGTAACGTGAATTTACTGGCAACCTCCGGTGTCAGCAGATGCGACAGAACAAAACGCATCGACGTTTTTGGATCGTCACCTGATAACCTAGTGACCATTGCCATCTGTAATAGTAACAAATTATTAAATTCATGTAAATGACTTACAAATCTGTCCCTGGTTTCTTTTTGCGACAAACCAGTATCTAGCATCTGTAGTTCCTCTTCAGATGACAAAGGGAACTGCTGACTCGACAGTCCGCAATCGAATTTATGTGGTCTTTCGCGCTCATCAGACTTTGAAAGCAATTGGTTTACATTAACATTCAAGTCCATAATGGCGGACGATATGTTGTTAATCGTTTTAGTCAAGTCATTGATAGCTGACGACATGTTCAGCACCACAGTATACAACCTATCACAGCTGAAAAATGTCACTAGATGATGCGGGTTACTTAGTGGTCCACTATAGCCCCACCAACATGCTTACATTCCGATGTGGATAGTGATGTCTCCAATTGTGTCGAACTAAATCGTGAATATCTAAATAGTAATTAAACGTACTTGGCGATTGGCGCTATCAATTTGTCGAAAACACGGAATTTGGGATATTGTACGCGGCTGTTCCCAGCCTGCATCTCAGCCACATCCATGTCGACGGAATTGTAAAGAAAATCTTCTTTACGCTTGATTACACCTCTAGGAAATGTAAAGAAGATTATTGTACAGACCTCTTTGGCTTCTCAGTGTTAAGTGGCAAAATGTTTTCATCCGTTGAGTTGTTTTTCCGTTGAGATTCCAGTATCTGTAGGGCAACTAACAGATCTTTGGCAGACTGCAGAGAATCTATAGTGAATTATACTTTCTGTGTATGTGACCTACCTAATTCGTGAATAACTTTACATTTCATGAGTGACCAATTTTCATTCGGTTGGTCGCACTTCTGCAGCTGTATATCGACCAGCTCGTTCGGAAGAAGGCAAAGGTCATTGCCAACTATCCAGTCCTTTGGTGCTATCGTAAGTTGTTTTTTTTAGGACGTCAACAATAACGTATTTCTTTTTAGTGGGCTGAAAAGAACATAAGACGTAAGTAAATGATTTATCATCATTACTTAAACACTAATGAAACAAAATGCATTTACAATAAAGTATGCAACAATGGGATTACAACTATATAATTGATACAATTGATGGCTATACATTTACAATCAATGTACTTTCATTACAACTGACTTCTCTCTTTACTTCTATCAATTAAGTAAACAACATTGTTGAACTGAGTTACCTTTTAGGGTGCTTTCATTAGCGAACTCACTGAACGAAAGAAAGTGATATTTTTTCATGAAAGCAGCTTTCAATTTATTCCACCTTCTGTTATAAGTGGATTTATGACAGCCAAGGGAACGTGACAAGTTCACAGTGACCCTACGTCTACAAACATTCTCACTGACTTCAATAGAACTCATAGTATTGGCTTCACAAGGTAATTAGTTACAATGGACATGAAAATCTGGGAGCACGTCACTCACCTGCATCACGTAAGTTTTTGTGATGGCTCCAAAGCATGTCGGAACACTTCAGCTAAACAACAAACGAAGTCACTCTATATGCGTATCAACCGAATGCCTGGTTCCGTATTTTGTACCTTGTTTTTATGACAATAGTTTTGTTTTCTTATAAGGCCGTGCCTAAATTTGTCGAAGTTTATGAAAACTTCAGTTCCCGTTGCGGTTCATTCAAACACTGTACGTTACGTAGAATTGTCGACAAATTTCCCCCAAATACACGACGTAAGGGGGAAAAAGCGACATTTTCCCTAAATAACCGACGTAAAGGCGAAAAAGCGATATTTCCCCTTTGTTTACGCTTCCGTCCGCTTTATTTCCCCTTTCTTCCCCTTTTTGTGTTGCTTGGGATATTGCTTCAATATATCCTACATACTTAGATCAAACTAGAAAAGAGTATTTGACACAACTGTACTTGATCCTCATAATCTACACAATTTTTTTCCTCCTTAACCGTATATTTTTTCCGTTTTGTGGAGTACAATTATGCACCCTTGGTTACGTACCTGGTTATAAAAGGCGGTCGTCATAGGCCCAATGTCATACATTTGATCGGGTTTGACAATGGGTCCAACTTCTAGCAAGTTTACACTTTTACATATATGCATTATAAAAAAGTATTTTTTTGTTTTCATACCTTTTCGTACACAAGATGGCTACACTATGTCTATTTCCTTCCGGAATACCAATCCGTCCTGGAGGCCAATCACTTACGTGGAACCGAACAATTATCAATTATATTTATGTATTTCCGTATTGTATCCTATTATTTTGATGCAGGCAGTGGAGCAGTTCTTCAGGTTTGATTGGTTTTCACCATTACCTTTGAAGTAGATTCTTCTTTACTTTTTACTTGATGGCGACTCAAGAGGCAGGTGGGTAAACACCTGATAGCCGGTCAGAGCATGGAAAAATCGTACCTCACCAACATGGTGATGGGTAGCCCACTCGCGGCACTTCCTCAGATATTCTTATTCCACATTCTCAGACTCTTTCTCTTGAAAGCACGCGGCAAACCGTCAGCGATAGTTGTAGAAGAAATCACATGCTACAAAATAAGAAGACAAGCCAGTAAATGAAGAGACATCCTTGGACTATCGTTGACAGCTGACAGCGTTAGTTGCCACTGATTGTAAGTCAAACATTGGGCGAGTTGATAATTTTCCCTTGGGATGAGAAATAGAACTAAGGTGTTTTTGATAGATAGGTTAATCGAACCGACGTTCCTACGGAAGTCGATTCTAGGGGAAACTAATGTAACAGCTTAGGTTGGTTGGTTAAGAGTTCACCCCAAACAACCAAGCATATGCCGAAACAGTATTGTTCAGGTATTCATTCACTTCCTTATTTTGTATAAGCGTTAAATTCCCTATTATCTTATACTGAATGTTGAAAGCCTTTGTTTGTCCAAACAGATAGTCCCACGCTCCACTGTGACTGCGCGAAGATCGAAATAAAGACTTATTTACTACTTGTCTGTGTTCTTCTAACAATAACACGAGGGTTACCTTAAGCAAGAAACTCATACCACAATTGAATATAGTTCACCTTATATGGTTAATTAGAAAAGAATGTGTTGTGATAGACAAGAGTAAAGTATAATCAGTGATATATTTCTATTAACAACGAAGGTCAACCGATAGATATTGACAGACAATCTCTAAGATTATTTCATTATAATTGTCTTCATAAAGTATTTTTCACAATGAAGGAACCATACTTGGTTCATCCGGATTAAAATAGATGTGATGATTATGTTTATTATTCAATCATATAATTCTGACTAAATATTCAAGTTACAGTCTTCAATCCACCTATGCGTATACTACATATGACTCAAGGTATTATTGAGATACGCCAAAACTCTTTCATGTATCCAACACATTAATTCTCAGTAAACACATACATTTCTTACCCAATCAAATGCACTTGTCCTTCAGGTCACTTATGATTGTCATCGGTATAGCTCCTCACTAGGCTACTTCTCATTGACTATCCACATCAGGTTGATTGATCTTCAGTGAGAAACAGAAATTATTGCGTGAATGTGAATATCTATCTATCTCGTAGAGTATTAGATCTGATTGAAAAGCTCATGATTCATTGTTTCAATGTAAAAATGACGGATTGATTCACATTTGAGAACTAGATATCTTACAGTCATTTTGAAGGATACATCTTCCTTTCATTGACATCACGTTCACTTGAATGTGTTCATTATGACTTGAAGTAAACAGATCTGATCACATAATGAGTTGGTATATACAATTTTGAATGCAACAATAACATGTTTATTAATTGTTCTTCATATTCTGTGTAACGATGATGTTCATTTGGTAGATGAAACAGGTCAAGTAACTTATCTGATATATCCGAATGGGAAGATGTCTATTTACTTTGAGAATGTAAGTTTCACTGTTGAATAGTGATGTAATCTAATGGTGTCTCACTTAATTGAGTAGTATAGAGTGTTTGATAGTGTGACATAATCTCTGGCTATTGTCAAATTTGTCTCTAAGTTAATATGATTGTGATGTAATTCGTTTCAGAGTAGAGATGCATGTATTTCAGTTTATGAATAAGAACATTCATGAAGTTACCAATTATGTGATCAGTGTCATTGTGAATTTACATTTAATTTATGGATAATCATTTCATCTCACTGAGTACTTACAATACAGTTGCAATGAACATTACGTAATATGAAATACATATGTACATATGAGGAGACAGTTTACTGAATGGTTTATTAACTGATTTACTTTATCAAATCCACAGCTACCTCTTTTTATTACAGAATGGACTACTTACTTACTTACTTACTTACGCCTGTTACTCCTAATAGAGCATTGTCCGCTGACCAGCATTCTCCAAACCATTCTGTCCTGGGCCTTCTTTTCTAGTTCCATCCAATTCTTGTTCATTCTTCTCATATCTGTCTCCATTTCCCGGTGTAATGTGTTCTTTGGTCTTCCTCTTTTCTTTTGGCCTTGAGGATTACAAGTGATGAGGACTTGCCTTGTAATGCAGTTGTGTGCTTTCCTCAATGTGTGTCCTATCCACTTCCAGTGCTTCTTCCTGATTTCTTCCTCTACTGGTTTGTTCTCTCCCATAATATGTTGTTGCTGATAGTTTAGTGTCTGGTCAACGAATCCGAAGTATTTTGCATAGACAACTGTCAACGAACACTTGTATGTTGTGGATGATTGTTTTCGTAGTTCTCGAAGTTTCCGCCTCCTACGGTAGGACTGTGTTGACATTTGTATTGAAAATTCTGACTTTAGTGTCGATTGAAACACAGTTGTTTTGACTTCCAGATATTCTTCAATTTTGATATATACTGTTTTCGCTATGCCGATCCTCGCATTCACATCTGTATCAGATCCACCATGTTCAACAATGATGCTGCCAAAATATGCAAGGGTTTTTACATCTTCCAAATCTTCTCCAGAACGGATAGTCTATCATTAAAATAACCATTTTATGTTGATTACACACTGTGTTATTCGACAAAGGCAATATTTTGTTGATTGTCGAGAACCTTTCTAAAGTGAAATTAAACACCTTCATTGTATTAAGAATTACTATTCGCAAATATCAGCCAAGTATAAATATTATTTACTTCTTTCTCTTTAATATCTATTCATTTGTGATAGTCTAAAAATGTTATTCATTCACCAGAGTGTTAACTCATTACATTTAACTTGATGTAGATATATCTATTACATACTCCTATTACTGTGATTTAGTCGTATTATTTAACACAGATGACAGTTACTATGGGCTATAACGAGGTTTTGAAATAATTCAAGGGAACACATTTCAATAGAAATCAGTTTACTTCTTATAAACAAAGATGAATAGTGGGCAGATACCAGTCAAACAATACCAAATGAATTTTAAATTCATCCTATTGCACAAGCAAGTGGCTATCAGGACCCAATAGCTGAGTGGATAACGCAATGACGTTTGAAACGAATGATACTGAGTTCAAGTCTCAGAGTGAACATCAACTCTCGGAGATGCAGGTACATCCAGCTGACGAGTCCCAAATAGGACGAAGTGACACGCGTACTGGATCCCACCGCTAACCACTATCCATCTTTGCTTACAAAAAAGCTTGTGAATTAAGGCAATATCGAGACACACACACAGTATGCACATATGCCAATAACAGACTGATCAATTGCTGTCTTAAACCTCAATGGAATAATACAAGCAAAACAATATCAAGCTAATCAGTTTACCTCTTTTGCATTCAAACATTTTCTTAGCTCTCTAGTACAATTATCACTAATGTAATTACAAATCTGTGTCGTTTTCCAAAAAAATCCCTTACCATTCTTTTTACTTTACTTTCTATGATGTTATAGATTTTCTCTTATCACAATCACTGACGAATTCAATCTACGTAACTAAACTAATTCAGAAAGGAATTTTGTAAAGAATATAGTAATTTAATAGTTGAGTTCATGAATCAACTAAAGCTAGACCACTATGGAATACCTGGAAGCACTAGACGACCGTTATGTCCTAATATGGGACTCATCAGCAGTGTGCATTCAGGATTCCGCCAGCGAGATTTGAATTCAGGACTTTCAGTCTCATGCGCGAACGCTTAACCTCTAAATCACTGATCCCTCAATCAGCAGTGTTAAACTCTGACACCAACCAATCCGCGCAATTCTGCCACAGTTCATCATTGTCTTCAGTAAGTTTCTATCTCACAATAGACCAGGTTGAACTCCACTGGTTGTAGTTTCTGATTAAAACTCCAGGAAACACCTCTTGAAGCCAGTCACTAATGAGCATATAATGATTATGATCAGAAAGGCGTTTTGTAGAGACGTTAGTATGTGTGATCATTAGACAAATTGTCATTCCACTTTCTATGTCCATATCTCTAAACAGACATTAACACTGTCATATGATGGTTGAATAGAATGATTATGACTTTATTCTCAAGTTACAATCTTAATATTAAACACGGATAGAACCGTTTGATACCACTTTCTCATGAAAATAAAATTCACAAAATCGCGCCACCACATTCAATTGTACTGAGGTAGACACCTGTTTCTACTTTGTGGATTGGTTGAGGTTACAAATTAACACCATTAGATGCCGGCTCAGTGGTTCAGTAGGCTAAGCATTTGCGCGTGAGACTGAAGGCCTTGTGTTCAAATCTCGCGGGGTGCGGGATTGAGGATGCGCACTGTTGAGGATTCGCACAATAGCAGGAAACGACCATCCATTGCCTCCAGCTTTTCAAAAGTGGTCTAACATCAATCGGTTCATGATCTCAATCAATAACTTGACAATGTCCACAACCTCTAAACTGATACATACATATATCTATGTTGTTTTGTTTATTTCATTTCAGAAATCATATGTTTACGTATATGTAATAATAGCATTAGTTTTATGTTTCGTGATTGTATGTGCTGGATTTGTCATATAGTTTAAATTATTTAAAGGAAAATAAATGTAATTTATGTTCTACAGAAACATTTTCACATATGAATAGAACTGTATTTTGTAGTTCATTTCAGTAGTTTAGATATTAGTTTATGCACTTTTCTATGATCAATTATGTAATCAATTATGTAATGTTGTTTTGCTGTTTTGTTTTGTTTGCTCTGTTTTGTTTTAATCAAATATTAAACATGGTTTTCATTATATATGTGATTGTTTTCATTTGATCCAAAGTAATTTGTGTTAAACCGTTGGATATAGGTCGGGTCAGCGGTCTAGTGGGTTGAGTACTTTGTGCACAAGGCTGAAGGTCCTAGGTTCAAATTCTGCGAACAAGATTGTGGATGAGCACTGTTGAGGAGTCACACAATAGGAGGAAATAGTCGTTCATTGTTTCCAGGTTTTCAATGCTGGTCTAACATCAATCGGTTCATGATCCCAGTCAATAACTTAATAATCTTCACAACACTTTACCGATGATTTTAAGGAAATTTCACTACAGAATAATATCATTTGATATTTACGATGGTGATTAATTTAAACGCAGTTGTTGGGACACCGTACTAATATGTTTTGCTTATTCAAAGCTCAATGACAAACTATTGATTGGTTATTGTTGACTTTTCATAACCACTTGTGCACAACGAGGTTAGCCTGAGTACAATCATTTATCTGTGCTCATAATTCATTGTCACAGTGTAAACAACCAAAGCTAACAGATTCAAAATAATGGAGACCATGAAGTATAAACCTAGAATGATAGATAGTCAGAATGCAGATTTGCTAATAAAACTGGTAACAATGTGGTGTGTTCTACCAATTTTGACAGGTATATGTAGTATGTATCATCAGTCGGAAGTGGAATGTCTGGCTGCATGAAGTTGAGAACATCGAAGAGAAGAGGACGAGAACAGAGAGTGATTGGTATAGAAACGAAGGACTAAGAGCGTTTGAGACAACTGTTGGGTATTTTGCAAATGAAGTATTTGTTGTCTATTTCTCAAATTTTACTGAGAAATTCAGTGATTTTGTATCCAGGTAAATCTGCTTGTTCCTACCTGTGTTCTCGTTGACTACAGTAGTACTGGTGGTAGTATTGGTAATGATGTGAGAATTTTAATGCATGTTCGAAAGTTGGTACATTCATATGTCGAGTAATACGTAGTTCTGCACTTCATTTAGTTTACAAAAACGAATGTCAATACCAAATGATTGACATATCGTAAAACATTAAATTGCTTGAACAATTCAATCTACTTCACTCGGCCATCATATTCAATCTCAGTCATTATAATCAATGAGAAAAACGTTTAGGCAACAATAAGGTGTATCTATACAAAATATCGGGTAACGATGCGCTTATTTATCATAGTGTTGCAACTAGTGTGATGAGAAGAAGAATTGAGTAACAAACACTCATGAATGCGTTCAGCACAGCAAGGCAATACTGACAACCGAATCTTTCTGGATGCATAAATGCTTACTTACTTACGCCTATTACTCCCAATGGAGTATAGGCCGCCAACCAGCATTCTACAATCCACTCTGTCCTCCACCTTCTTTTCTAGTTCCATCCAATTCTTATTCATTTTTCTCATGTCTGTCTCCATTTCTCGGCGAAATGTGTTCTTCTTTGGTCTTCCTCTTTTCCTTTGGCCTTCAGGATTCCATGTGAGGGCTTGTCTTGTGACGCAGTTAGGTGCTTTCCTCAATGTGTGTCCTATCCACTTCCAGTGCTTCTTCTTGATTTTTTCCTCCACTGAAGTCTGGTTTGTTCTCTCCCACAGTACGTTGTTGCTAATAGTGTCCGACCAACTGATCCGAAGTATTTTGCGTAGACAACTGTTAATAAACACTTGTATCTTCTGAATGATGGATTTCGTAGTTCTCCAAGTTTCTGCCCCACACAGTAGAACTGTCTTGACATTTATATTGAAAATCCTTACCTTGGTGTTGGTTGACAGACAATTGTTTCGAGTTCCAGATATTCCTCAGTTGTAAATATGCTGCTCGTGCTTTGCCGATCCGTGCCTTCACATCTGCATCGAATCCACCCTATTCACTAATGATGTTGCCCAGATATGTAAAGGCTTTTACCTCTTCCAAATCTTCTCCGTCAATTGTGATTGGATTGGTTCATGATGTTTTGTATCGGAGACCCTAGCCTTTCCCTTTGTGTATATTGAGACCTACTGCTGCTGAGGCTGCTGCTACACTGGTCGTTTTCTCCTGCATTTGTTGTTGCGTTTGGGATAGAAGGGCCAGATCATCTGCGAAGTCTAGATCGTCTAACTGCATCCTAGATGTCCACTGTATCCCGTGTTTCCCTTCAGATGTTGACGTCTTCATGATCCAGTCGATCACCAGGAGAAAGAGAAAGGGTGAGAGTAACCAACCTTGACTGACACCGGTCTTTACTTCGAACAACTTTGTCAACTGTCCTCCATGCACGATTTTGCAGTTTAAACAAGACTCGTGGACTGCAAACACTGGAAAATCAGGCTGATTCCTCAACTGATAGTTCTTGCATCGACCACATGTTCAACATCTCTCAGATTTCGAAACGCAGACATGTTTATCGGCATCTGATAACAGTGGTTTGTCTTGACTTCAGAGGAGCATTTGACTCTGTATACCGAGATGTTCTGTGGCAGTGTTTGTTATTAAAATGCGTACCTCAGAAATACATGAACCTTGTGAAGAGCCATTACTCGAACACCATCAGTCGACTCAGAGCTTATGTCAAACTGCCATATGATTTCA
Source organism: Schistosoma haematobium (assembly GCF_000699445.3). Lineage (NCBI taxonomy): Eukaryota > Metazoa > Platyhelminthes > Trematoda > Strigeidida > Schistosomatidae > Schistosoma > Schistosoma haematobium. The sequence goes on along the minus strand of NC_067198.1, from coordinate 1,211,431 downwards.
CAAACTCAGGCAGGATGTTTTGGATGAGCTTCTTCACATCTATATGCAAATTGTTGCTTCAGGACTGGTCTGCATCAACACGTGAACTAAGGATAGGGAGTGAAGTAAGCAACATGTATTCATCCAACTTATTCCGTGTTTAGCTTTTCGTTAACGTCATTGCTCAAAGGGTGCAAGCGATATATTCCCGTTTACGGCATATGTTAGGAGACAAATGCTCTCTGTCATCCCAATATTCATCATTAAACTACTAGACGACACCAGTTAAACGAATCAAAGAAATTATTAATGGCTGTAACTGTTAGTGTAATGAATAACACAGAAATTTGCGTTCCAGTAAGCACTATGTATATGAAACATAATGAGAACATGTAATTTAGTGATAGCGTGTAATGAGATCATCCTGCAATAACTTTGTATATGTTAAGTAGTTAATGGTGGATGACAGCAATGTTTGAACACTAGTTTCATGCTGGTTGACACTTGACCTTTAGAGATAACTAGAATATGAAGTGTGTTGATGTTAACTGTTTGATGAGAACTCGTGTCATACAATTTCACAGTTTGACAACTTATCACTGAAATACTCGTTTCACAACTGAACACCTGTACTACCAGGCTTCATTTTCAACTCCAAAGATGAAGTTCAGTCAGCACTGAGAGCCAGAAAAACATGATATTTCACACTACTATGTGATTAGTTAGTGCATATCAGCACTTTCATCAAAGTAGACTGAATTGCACTTCGCATGTTCTACATGTCTGTTCAATTATTTCACTGTACTAAGCAAAACAATGTTGCTACTCCTCAACAAACGATGTCAATTACAACACTGATTCTTCATCAGTTATAAAGAAACAAACAAACGAATCAGTCTTTTGAATAGAAAGCAGATCCTAATATACGTTTCATAACTTATTGAATACAATTGAGCAAATGAAACGCACAAGAATTCGCAATCACTAGAACATTATCTGAAGGAGAACTGAATTCAATTTTACCATATTAAGACGAGAGATAATGAACCGTTTATCATTATCAGATAGTCAAAGAATCCAAAGACTTTTTCAAGGTGAAACACTAGGTGATCGGTCGCCGTCACAGTTTTTACGTCACCTCCAAGTCCTAGTGCGTGATAACACAGTGGGTGAAGCAGTCCTAAAACAAGGATGGATACAAGCTCTCCCATGCTACGTCCAACACTGTTTGGATGCACAAGATCCTGAAAGCTCATTATCTCATTTAGCGCGTATAGCCGACAGAATAATGGAAAGAGGTCCTCCAACTGGATCAGGCACAATAAATCACACACAAAAAGTAGAATCAGCAAAAGACCCCGTAATAGAAGGACTCATTGCGTGTGTTAAGAGTCTCACTGAGGCTGTCACCAGAATGCAAATGGGTCATAGAAACAGGAGCCGTTCACCACAACGACCACGATCCAAGTCACAAAACAGGTCACAAATGTCCAGACAATCTGGGCAGTTTTGTTGGTACCACTGGAAGTTTGGTGTCAACTCAACCAAGTGCATGCAACCATGCGCCTGGCCTAAGCATAATTCTAGGACAGCGGGAAACGAGTAATTATGTAGATCAACTACGGGACCACATGTCTAAACTTAAGCCGATTAATACTCGTGAACAATCGCGTGCCGTATATATACCTAAAGACCTAAGCAATTGCACCCACGTCTGGATAAGATGTGACAAAATAAAAGCACCACTCAGTCCTCCATTTGAAGGTCCTTTCAAAGTCGTCTCAAGAAAATCTAAATATTTCGTGATAGAAAAACATGGAAACATCGACACAGTAAGTATTGATAGGCTGAAGCCGGCTTATCTAGATCATGAACCACCATACGTGTTGTTAGATCGTTTAACTGACGAATCCATTACGGAATCGAAATGTAAAGATGATAAATCTTTACAAATGACTAAAACGGTTCGCTGGGCACATCCAATTAGTCAGTCAAGGATGTTGACAGTTTCGGCTGCAGGATAAAATCTAACCACGTAGCTAATCAGACCCTCCATTTACTTAAAAATAATTTTTTTCTTCATTCCGCCTCACCTACAACTCCCCAGACCTTTTACCTTTGATATATAAGTGTCATGTTAAATATTTTTTTAAATACTGGACACATAAGCTAGGTATTCCGAAACGATGGCTGAGGATTTTAATCAAACTCATACAACTAACACTGGCAAATACAACGAATTCAAAAAGCAACCCAGGCGAGTTTTATAATTTCTTTTTCTGGTTAATTAACTATGTTGGCTGTACTTCTTATATATCTATATACATTTTTCACATAGACTGGCTATACATATATACCATATGAACTACTTCTAAAAGTTTTCGGTTGAGGATATGTTTAGTGGCTTGATACGATCAATACTGCTAATAATAAGTGGTTTTTAGACAAAACATTTTGGATTAAACTGTGGTCAAGTACTTATTAAGGTTCTCATCGTTTTTTTTTCCTATTTAGGAAACTTATGCAATAACTTAACCAGTTTTCCTTTAGCATGCTTTTTAGTGTGATCATATAACCCATCTTTATTGGCAACATTCAGATTTTTTTAAAAATTTCCGACATTTAAGAATCAATAACCGTAGAGATATAGTACAGTGCGTTACTGTAAGGTTACTATGTTAGCCGCATTGATTCCACATACCTAATTTTAAACACAACTTATAAATGAACTGTTAAGTAATCATAACATTGAACTGACGATATGAATATCATGGCTATGTTAACGTTAAACCAATTATTATTGATGGTCCATACAAAATCCTGGAACTTAACACTAGTGTTATAAAAAAGACATGTTATGTCAGTAACTTTTATATATACTTTTTTCTCTCGGTTTAAGTATAACGTAAAATGGAAATCTACCAAACTTGTAGTTTTTTTCTATAGTATTATTAGTAATACAGACAAAGAACTTGTACTGTTCCAATATGGCATTTTGACATATCTATCCGTCCTCCTGTTAACATCGTATTGAAGGGGGTTTTGGTGAACAAAAACGCAGGCCCCACGCACTCGAACCTCTCCCCTCCTGAATGCCAGACCGTGTGCCTAACCATTAGACCACATCAAACCACGGGGGAATGACTGCAATTTTCCTTCTACCGACTAATCATTCATAATACTAATGAGTAATAGGACTTACACACTTCTAAGGTGCAGACAAATTCGTTACTTGGATGAATTGACGAAATCCCAGACAACCCAAAAAGGGGAAATAAAGGCGAAGAAAGGGGAAATAAAGAGGAAGACGCGCCAGATTGTCGCCTTTTTCGCCTGTCCGAGGGAAAAAATGCGGATTTTCCCCTTTTTTGCCTTTTTGTCGACAAATTACCGACTTATCGCGTAATTATCTGCTGAATTGTCACATTTTCGCCTAAATATCCGCCGAATTGTCGCATTTTCGCCTAAAGATCCGCCGAATTGTCGCATTTTCGCCTAACTATCCGCCGAATTGTCGCATTTTCGCCTAAATATCCGCCGAATTGCCTAATTATGCGCTTAATGGTCTACTTTTCGCCTAAATACACACATTACCTCCTATTTTCTATCCATCGACAGAACCCCAAAGGTCTCCTATGTTCGCCTTTATTTTCAGCAACAGACCAAAATATATCTGCAATGCAGTGCGAAAGCGGTAAATTTTCTAAAAATTTTATTTAAAAGGAAAAGCGTATTATTGTACAACAGTAGTGCACAAGCTTAAGCATCGATTGTTATGCATATCCAATGCAATTGCTAATTCGTTGTTATTTGAAATTATCTGAAAAAGAAGGAACAGGTTATATTTTATTCATAAGAAATGTGCATTTAATCAAAAGTTTACTGAAACTCAAACACACATTCTCAACACTTCAACAGTTTCCCATGTAAGTAAAAGAGTATGCTGTTTGAAAGAATACTGTTTATTGAAATCGAGGTAGAACATCAAAACAATTGCACGGACTATTCAGAATAAAAATAGTCACAACCATATCTCAATGACATGCTTTTGCACAGCCAAATACTTGAAGCTGAACTTACGGTTATGTTCGTTAGTATTGTTGACTGTAACTATAGAGCCGTAGGGAGGTTATCACTTTAAATTAGTACATGCCTGATTTTCTTTTCTTCTATTTCGTTTTATCATCTTCGTATGAAACTGTAAAACGTGCATTTCTGTAGTGCTCGTTTTGAAGAGGTGCCAAGTAACGTGAATTTACTGGCAACCTCCGGTGTCAGCAGATGCGACAGAACAAAACGCATCGACGTTTTTGGATCGTCACCTGATAACCTAGTGACCATTGCCATCTGTAATAGTAACAAATTATTAAATTCATGTAAATGACTTACAAATCTGTCCCTGGTTTCTTTTTGCGACAAACCAGTATCTAGCATCTGTAGTTCCTCTTCAGATGACAAAGGGAACTGCTGACTCGACAGTCCGCAATCGAATTTATGTGGTCTTTCGCGCTCATCAGACTTTGAAAGCAATTGGTTTACATTAACATTCAAGTCCATAATGGCGGACGATATGTTGTTAATCGTTTTAGTCAAGTCATTGATAGCTGACGACATGTTCAGCACCACAGTATACAACCTATCACAGCTGAAAAATGTCACTAGATGATGCGGGTTACTTAGTGGTCCACTATAGCCCCACCAACATGCTTACATTCCGATGTGGATAGTGATGTCTCCAATTGTGTCGAACTAAATCGTGAATATCTAAATAGTAATTAAACGTACTTGGCGATTGGCGCTATCAATTTGTCGAAAACACGGAATTTGGGATATTGTACGCGGCTGTTCCCAGCCTGCATCTCAGCCACATCCATGTCGACGGAATTGTAAAGAAAATCTTCTTTACGCTTGATTACACCTCTAGGAAATGTAAGTAAGATTATTGTACAGACCTCTTTGGCTTCTCAGTGTTAAGTGGCAAAATGTTTTCATCCGTTGAGTTGTTTTTCCGTTGAGATTCCAGTATCTGTAGGGCAACTAACAGATCTTTGGCAGACTGCAGAGAATCTATAGTGAATTATACTTTCTGTGTATGTGACCTACCTAATTCGTGAATAACTTTACATTTCATGAGTGACCAATTTTCATTCGGTTGGTCGCACTTCTGCAGCTGTATATCGACCAGCTCGTTCGGAAGAAGGCAAAGGTCATTGCCAACTATCCAGTCCTTTGGTGCTATCGTAAGTTGTTTTTTTAGGACGTCAACAATAACGTATTTCTTTTTAGTGGGCTGAAAAGAACATAAGACGTAAGTAAATGATTTTTCATCATTACTTAAACACTAATGAAACAAAATGCATTTACAATAAAGTATGCAACAATGGGATTACAACTATATAATTGATACAATTGATGGCTATACATTTACAATCAATGTACTTTCATTACAACTGACTTCTCTCTTTACTTCTATCAATTAAGTAAACAACATTGTTGAACTGAGTTACCTTTTAGGGTGCTTTCATTAGCGAACTCACTGAACGAAAGAAAGTGATATTTTTCATGAAAGCAGCTTTCAATTTATTCCACCTTCTGTTATAAGTGGATTTATGACAGCCAAGGGAACGTGACAAGTTCACAGTGACCCTACGTCTACAAACATTCTCACTGACTTCAATAGAACTCATAGTATTGGCTTCACAAGGTAATTAGTTACAATGGACATGAAAATCTGGGAGCACGTCACTCACCTGCATCACGTAAGTTTTTGTGATGGCTCCAAAGCATGTCGGAACACTTCAGCTAAACAACAAACGAAGTCACTCTATATGCGTATCAACCGAATGCCTGGTTCCGTATTTTGTACCTTGTTTTTATGACAATAGTTTTGTTTTCTTATAAGGCCGTGCCTAAATTTGTCGAAGTTTATGAAAACTTCAGTTCCCGTTGCGGTTCATTCAAACACTGTACGTTACGTAGAATTGTCGACAAATTTCCCCAAATACACGACGTAAGGGGAAAAAGCGACATTTTCCCTAAATAACCGACGTAAAGGCGAAAAAGCGATATTTCCCTTTGTTTACGCTTCCGTCCGCTTTATTTCCCCTTTCTTCCCCTTTTTGTGTTGCTTGGGATATTGCTTCAATATATCCTACATACTTAGATCAAACTAGAAAAGAGTATTTGACACAACTGTACTTGATCCTCATAATCTACACAATTTTTTCCTCCTTAACCGTATATTTTTTCCGTTTTGTGGAGTACAATTATGCACCCTTGGTTACGTACCTGGTTATAAAAGGCGGTCGTCATAGGCCCAATGTCATACATTTGATCGGGTTTGACAATGGGTCCAACTTCTAGCAAGTTTACACTTTTACATATATGCATTATAAAAAAGTATTTTTTTGTTTTCATACCTTTTCGTACACAAGATGGCTACACTATGTCTATTTCCTTCCGGAATACCAATCCGTCCTGGAGGCCAATCACTTACGTGGAACCGAACAATTATCAATTATATTTATGTATTTCCGTATTGTATCCTATTATTTTGATGCAGGCAGTGGAGCAGTTCTTCAGGTTTGATTGGTTTTCACCATTACCTTTGAAGTAGATTCTTCTTTACTTTTTACTTGATGGCGACTCAAGAGGCAGGTGGGTAAACACCTGATAGCCGGTCTGAGCATGGAAAAATCGTACCTCACCAACATGGTGATGGGTAGCCCACTCGCGGCACTTCCTCAGATATTCTTATTCCACATTCTCAGACTCTTTCTCTTGAAAGCACGCGGCAAACCGTCAGCGATAGTTGTAGAAGAAATCACATGCTACAAAATAAGAAGACAAGCCAGTAAATGAAGAGACATCCTTAGACTATCGTTGACAGCTGACAGCGTTAGTTGCCACTGATTGTAAGTCAAACATTGGGCGAGTTGATAATTTTCCCTTGGGATGAGAAATAGAACTAAGGTGTTTTTGATAGATAGGTTAATCGAACCGACGTTCCTACGGAAGTCGATTCTAGGGGAAACTAATGTAACAGCTTAGGTTGGTTGGTTAAGAGTTCACCCCAAACAACCAAGCATATGCCGAAACAGTATTGTTCAGGTATTCATTCACTTCCTTATTTTGTATAAGCGTTAAATTCCCTATTATCTTATACTGAATGTTGAAAGCCTTTGTTTGTCCAAACAGATAGTCCCACGCTCCACTGTGACTGCGCGAAGATCGAAATAAAAACTTATTTACTACTTGTCTGTGTTCTTCTAACAATAACACGAGGGTTACCTTAAGCAAGAAACTCATACCACAATTGAATATAGTTCACCTTATATGGTTAATTAGAAAAGAATGTGTTGTGATAGACAAGAGTAAAGTATAATCAGTGATATATTTCTATTAACAACGAAGGTCAACCGATAGATATTGACAGACAATCTCTAAGATTATTTCATTATAATTGTCTTCATAAAGTATTTTTCACAATGAAGGAACCATACTTGGTTCATCCGGATTAAAATAGATGTGATGATTATGTTTATTATTCAATCATATAATTCTGACTAAATATTCAAGTTACAGTCTTCAATCCACCTATGCGTATACTACATATGACTCAAGGTATTATTGAGATACGCCAAAACTCTTTCATGTATCCAACACATTAATTCTCAGTAAACACATACATTTCTTACCCAATCAAATGCACTTGTCCTTCAGGTCACTTATGATTGTCATCGGTATAGCTCCTCACTAGGCTACTTCTCATTGACTATCCACATCAGGTTGATTGATCTTCAGTGAGAAACAGAAATTATTGCGTGAATGTGAATATCTATCTATCTCGTAGAGTATTAGATCTGATTGAAAAGCTCATGATTCATTGTTTCAATGTAAAAATGACGGATTGATTCACATTTGAGAACTAGATATCTTACAGTCATTTTGAAGGATACATCTTCCTTTCATTGACATCACGTTCACTTGAATGTGTTCATTATGACTTGAAGTAAACAGATCTGATCACATAATGAGTTGGTATATACAATTTTGAATGCAACAATAACATGTTTATTAATTGTTCTTCATATTCTGTGTAACGATGATGTTCATTTGGTAGATGAAACAGGTCAAGTAACTTATCTGATATATCCGAATGGGAAGATGTCTATTTACTTTGAGAATGTAAGTTTCACTGTTGAATAGTGATGTAATCTAATGGTGTCTCATTTAATTGAGTAGTATAGAGTGTTTGATAGTGTGACATAATCTCTGGCTATTGTCAAATTTGTCTCTAAGTTAATATGATTGTGATGTAATTCGTTTCAGAGTAGAGATGCATGTATTTCAGTTTATGAATAAGAACATTCATGAAGTTACCAATTATGTGATCAGTGTCATTGTGAATTTACATTTAATTTATGGATAATCATTTCATCTCACTGAGTACTTACAATACAGTTGCAATGAACATTACGTAATATGAAATACATATGTACATATGAGGAGACAGTTTACTGAATGGTTTATTAACTGATTTACTTTATCAAATCCACAGCTACCTCTTTTTATTACAGAATGGACTACTTACTTACTTACTTACTTACGCCTGTTACTCCTAATAGAGCATTGTCCGCTGACCAGCATTCTCCAAACCATTCTGTCCTGGGCCTTCTTTTCTAGTTCCATCCAATTCTTGTTCATTCTTCTCATATCTGTCTCCATTTCCCGGTGTAATGTGTTCTTTGGTCTTCCTCTTTTCTTTTGGCCTTGAGGATTACAAGTGATGAGGACTTGCCTTGTAATGCAGTTGTGTGCTTTCCTCAATGTGTGTCCTATCCACTTCCAGTGCTTCTTCCTGATTTCTTCCTCTACTGGTTTGTTCTCTCCCATAATATGTTGTTGCTGATAGTTTAGTGTCTGGTCAACGAATCCGAAGTATTTTGCATAGACAACTGTCAACGAACACTTGTATGTTGTGGATGATTGTTTTCGTAGTTCTCGAAGTTTCCGCCTCCTACGGTAGGACTGTGTTGACATTTGTATTGAAAATTCTGACTTTAGTGTCGATTGAAACACAGTTGTTTTGACTTCCAGATATTCTTCAATTTTGATATATACTGTTTTCGCTATGCCGATCCTCGCATTCACATCTGCATCAGATCCACCATGTTCAACAATGATGCTGCCAAAATATGCAAGGGTTTTTACATCTTCCAAATCTTCTCCAGAACGGATAGTCTATCATTAAAATAACCATTTTATGTTGATTACACACTGTGTTATTCGACAAAGGCAATATTTTGTTGATTGTCGAGAACCTTTCTAAAGTGAAATTAAACACCTTCATTGTATTAAGAATTACTATTCGCAAATATCAGCCAAGTATAAATATTATTTACTTCTTTCTCTTTAATATCTATTCATTTGTGATAGTCTAAAAATGTTATTCATTCACCAGAGTGTTAACTCATTACATTTAACTTGATGTAGATATATCTATTACATACTCCTATTACTGTGATTTAGTCGTATTATTTAACACAGATGACAGTTACTATGGGCTATAACGAGGTTTTGAAATAATTCAAGGGAACACATTTCAATAGAAATCAGTTTACTTCTTATAAACAAAGATGAATAGTGGGCAGATACCAGTCAAACAATACCAAATGAATTTTAAATTCATCCTATTGCACAAGCAAGTGGCTATCAGGACCCAATAGCTGAGTGGATAACGCAATGACGTTTGAAACGAATGATACTGAGTTCAAGTCTCAGAGTGAACATCAACTCTCGGAGATGCAGGTACATCCAGCTGACGAGTCCCAAATAGGACGAAGTGACACGCGTACTGGATCCCACCGCTAACCACTATCCATCTTTGCTTACAAAAAAAGCTTGTGAATTAAGGCAATATCGAGACACACACACAGTATGCACATATGCCAATAACAGACTGATCAATTGCTGTCTTAAACCTCAATGGAATAATACAAGCAAAACAATATCAAGCTAATCAGTTTACCTCTTTTGCATTCAAACATTTTCTTAGCTTTCTAGTACAATTATCACTAATGTAATTACAAATCTGTGTCGTTTTCCAAAAAATCCCTTACCATTCTTTTTACTTTACTTTCTATGATGTTATAGATTTTCTCTTATCACAATCACTGACGAATTCAATCTACGTAACTAAACTAATTCAGAAAGGAATTTTGTAAAGAATATAGTAATTTAATAGTTGAGTTCATGAATCAACTAAAGCTAGACCACTATGGAATACCTGGAAGCACTAGACGACCGTTATGTCCTAATATGGGACTCATCAGCAGTGTGCATTCAGGATTCCGCCAGCGAGATTTGAATTCAGGACTTTCAGTCTCATGCGCGAACGCTTAACCTCTAAATCACTGATCCCTCAATCAGCAGTGTTAAACTCTGACACCAACCAATCCGCGCAATTCTGCCACAGTTCATCATTGTCTTCAGTAAGTTTCTATCTCACAATAGACCAGGTTGAACTCCACTGGTTGTAGTTTCTGATTAAAACTCCAGGAAACACCTCTTGAAGCCAGTCACTAATGAGCATATAATGATTATGATCAGAAAGGCGTTTTGTAGAGACGTTAGTATGTGTGATCATTAGACAAATTGTCATTCCACTTTCTATGTCCATATCTCTAAACAGACATTAACACTGTCATATGATGGTTGAATAGAATGATTATGACTTTATTCTCAAGTTACAATCTTAATATTAAACACGGATAGAACCGTTTGATACCACTTTCTCATGAAAATAAAATTCACAAAATCGCGCCACCACATTCAATTGTACTGAGGTAGACACCTGTTTCTACTTTGTGGATTGGTTGAGGTTACAAATTAACACCATTAGATGCCGGCTCAGTGGTTCAGTAGGCTAAGCATTTGCGCGTGAGACTGAAGGCCTTGTGTTCAAATCTCGCGGGGTGCGGGATTGAGGATGCGCACTGTTGAGGATTCGCACAATAGCAGGAAACGACCATCCATTGCCTCCAGCTTTTCAAAAGTGGTCTAACATCAATCGGTTCATGATCTCAATCAATAACTTGACAATGTCCACAACCTCTAAACTGATACATACATATATCTATGTTGTTTTGTTTATTTCATTTCAGAAATCATATGTTTACGTATATGTAATAATAGCATTAGTTTTATGTTTCGTGATTGTATGTGCTGGATTTGTCATATAGTTTAAATTATTTAAAGGAAAATAAATGTAATTTATGTTCTACAGAAACATTTTCACATATGAATAGAACTGTATTTTGTAGTTCATTTCAGTAGTTTAGATATTAGTTTATGCACTTTTCTATGATCAATTATGTAATCAATTATGTAATGTTGTTTTGCTGTTTTGTTTTGTTTGCTCTGTTTTGTTTTAATCAAATATTAAACATGG